>NC_060273.1:70113269-70413269 GCF_021613505.1 Equus quagga | reverse complement strand
TCAAGGGAGACTAGGAGAGGCTGCCAGGAGAGAGTGACATTTAAGCTGAGACAGGAAGAATGCGTGGGTGACGGTGAGAAGCAGCGCTTCAAGCGGAGAGAACACTGTTTATGAAATTCCCAAGTCAAGGGAGAGCCTGGTAAGGAAATGAAGAAGTCCAGCATGGTGAGATCCGAGAGCTGGGAAGTGGTGAGGAATGAGGCTGGGGAGACGTGTGGGCAGGGCAGGCAGGGCCTCGTGGGCCTCAGAGGAAGGAAGGAAGGACAGGATCCTGAGGGCAGTGGGAGACATGGAGGGTTTTTAGCTAAGGAGCAGCATGATCAGACCCGGGCTTTAGAAAGGGCCCTGGGCTGGGCGTGGAGGATGGAGTGAAGGGGAGAAATGGGGGAAGCAGAGGGAGCGTTTAGGGGGCTTTGCAGCGATACAGTAGAGCTTTGACAGACACCTGGCTAGGGCAGGGGGTGGGTTGGAGGATGTGTCCTTGTGCTAGGACACGAGTGGACCGGGATGGAGCCTGGGACCTCAGAGCTGGGAGGCAGAGACGAGGGGACTTGCAGAGGATGGCTTCCAAGACAGGTCAGGGTGGCTATGTGGGTGGTGCTTGGGGGAACCAACCTGAGGCTGCCAAGTTGCCTCTCTTCTCCGAGAAGGGGTGCCACTCCATGGGTTTTCCCAAGGATGAGACCAGTGCTACCTGTGGGCAGTGTCCACGATAGGCATGGCATAGCACACAGGCACAGAGCAAGAAAGCTCATCCCTTCTCAATTCTCCTTTGGTAGTTCCAGGAGAAGGCCTCAGTTGGGAGCTAGCCCGTCTTTAACACCTCCCACACTTGTTACCGTCCGTTTTTTTACAGAGAGAGCAGGCCTCAGGCTCAGAGCCTTCAGCAGGCCTTGGTGTCTGGCCAGGGTTTGATCACATTTCCTTGCATTTAGTTTTACGGCCACTTTCCATTTATGGTGAGTGAAACCAGATTTCCAATTAGGGCAATGATAGCAAATTTCATTTTTAAACAAAGCCATTTAACTGAGGGAAAAAATAATGGGCCACCCACCTTGAACAATACATTAACAGTGGTACAGGTGGTCTGGGGATAGGGCAAAAGTCAGAGGGAGGCCTTGTATGACAGAAGGTTGGGAAACACAGTGAGCGCAAAGAGAGCACTGGGTTTGGAGTCATGAAACCGTGTGTAAGTACCACTCAGCCAAAGCCCAGCTGTGCTCTGAGAGTGGGGATGAGAACCTCTGTCCTCCTCCTCCCGGGTGCCACGAGGACCGGTTGACATCACGGAGAGGAAATGGGCTCCAGGACTGAGGTGCAGGCCAGTGAGGGACGGCTCTTGGGACGGTCCTTGTGTCAGGCTCACAGAAGGAGGCAATCTCTGCCCTGAGCCTCCAACTTGGTCTCAGCTCTGAAGGGGAAGTGAGAGTCCGCTGTGGGGTGAGATGAGTGTCATTTTATTCTGGGACCTTTCTGGCTCCTCGAGGAAATTAAACCTGAAAAACAAATCTCCCCAAAGATAAAATATTTCAGATAAATTGTCCAAACCCTGCCAGGTAGACTTTGCTCTCCCGAGGTGATGCCTACAAAAAGTAACCCATATTGGGGCCAGCCTGGTGGCGCAGCGGTTAAGTTCTCACGTTGTGCTTCTCAGCGGCCCGGGGTTTGCCAGTCGGATCCTGGGTGAGGACATGGCACCGCTTGGCATGCCATGCTGTGGTAGGTGTCCCACGTATAAGGTGGAGGAAGATGGGCACGGATGTTGGCTCAGGGCCAGGCTTCCTCAGCAAAAAAGAGGAGGACTGGCAGTAGTTAGCTCAGGGCTAACCTTTCTCAAAAAAAAAAAAAAAATGCAACCCATAGGGAGGTGATTTTGTGTGTATGTGTGAGGAAGACTGGCCCTGAGCTTACATCTGTGCCAATCTTCCTCTATTTTATGTGGGAGACAGCCACAGCATGGCTTGACGAGCGGTGCTAGGTCTGTGCCTGGGATCTGAACCCGAGAACCCCAGGCTGTGAAGCAGACCACACGAACTTAACCTCTAAGCCACCAGGCTGGCTCCCACAGGGAGGTTTTGAATGTAAAGCTGCCACTAGTATCAACTCAGTGCAGTCCCCAGGCACCAAGGACAGGGTGACCCATGCATGGGGCACCAAGGGGAAGTGGCCCCTCTGCAGCTGGGGAATTGCCGCTGTTGCAAGACTAAGAACTCTGGGTCCCCCTGGCTTGGGGGCTTCCTCTTATAAACTTTCAGTCTTGATGGTGGTGGGCGTGCTCACACCCACTCCCCAGGCTCCACAAGCCAGGAGCTTGACTGGGCACTGGCATCACCAGACCGAAAAGCAGGGGATTTCCTTCAGTGTAATTACAGACACCATAATTTAATTCCTCTCTTTGTTTCCTAGTTTACTGTCAGACGTCACCCACTAGAAGGTAAGCTGAATGAGGACAGAGCCTCGTGCTCACCTGAGTTCCTGCTGCCTTCTGCAGTGTCTAGCACCCCGTAAGTGTCGAACCACCACGGTAATGGGAAGGGCCAGAAGTGTGATCTTATTTTTCTGCTTCCTCACAAGGTTCCAGACAGACCAGTTAGAGCAGGACTGAGAAATGTGGAGTTGGGAGGGAATTAGAAATTGGCTTTTTCTTGCCCCTGTAAAAGGAATCTTAAAAGGAATTAAGAAAGAAGCCTTTTAAAATGAAAATTTAAAGAGTTTAAAATCGCTCTGAATTCAAAATCTAAAGCAATGTTTTAGAAGCATTGGCGTGCTTTCACCAGCTACCCAAGTCACAAAAGTGTTCCCCTTGTGGCAAGACCTGGGAAGAAGAGGTTGCATGTGGTTCCATGGGATCTCAAGGCTGGAGGAGGGTGTGTCCATTCACTCTGAGGAGGTAACTAGACTAGATGAGAAGGGTTGATGGGAACCTAACTTTCATACCAAACCATCCACTGCTTTCCTCTCAACCTAGGTTCAAATCCTGCTTCTGCCACTTGGTAGCCATGGGACCTTAGGCAAGTCATTTCGCTTCCTTGAACTTTGGTTTTCTCGTCTGTAGAACGGGGACAATAATAATGCCTATGTCATGGGGTTGTTATAAGGATGAAGTAAATGAATCCTTGTCAAGCCATGAGAACAGGGGCTACCAAGTAGTGCATGCTCCATAAACATCAGCTTCAATAATTGATTTCCCTTTCTGTGATACAGTGAACCCAATTCCAAGAATCCAAAAGCATTGCAAATTGTTCTGAGGAAAAAAAATGTGATTTACAGTCACTAGAAAATAAAATGTACTTACAATGATAAGATAGGATCCAAGAGACAAGTGTTGTCATCCGTGAGTTGGGGTTTTTCCTCCTACACGGTCTTGGCAAGTTTCTTAAAGACATGTGGTCTCTCTTTATAAACCCTAAGCTCCCGCAGCTTTACAGGCTCTGTTGAAGTCAAGTGTGGTTGACTTCTGCTTCTCCTCAACAGGCAAACTGAAGAGAGTCCTGAAAATTTAACAGTTATCGCTCCATTGTTTTTTTAAAAAAAATTCAATAAAACACAGATTTATAATTATTGCCTGACGACAAGGATTATACTTTGAAATGTAATATGCTGATTGTGATAATTTGCAGCAAAATCCACTTATACATAATACATTTGTATGTCCCAAAATTAATAAAATGACTTTTGACCTAAAAGAGATTGCGCATATTTTGATTTTTCCTTACATTTTCATCCCCCCGCACCCTATCTCTTCCAAACGCAGCAGAATCTTTTCCCCATGGTGTCAGTATTAGAGAAAATTTAAATTTTGACTCCAGAGCCTTTCCCACTTCCTCTGGGATTTGCTTCCCATAAGTACACACATACAGGCCCATCTCCTCTGGAAAACTCAGCTGCCAGCTGGAGAAACCAAAGTCCCAGGATGAGAGGACATTGAGGATCTGGTCTGGGGCTCTTCCAGGAAGGAGCTACAACCGTCTCTCTGTTAGAGGCACTTCCCAGTTACTGTCCTGAAACCGTGGGTTGGTCTCTCCCCTAGGAGAAGGGGAGAGAACCGGATATACAGGCCTCGCTCCCTTCTGTCCGTTAAAAAGCGCAAGCCTTGCTATGGAGCTAAATTCTAGACTTTGAATTTCCTATGTCTGTCCTACAGCATGAACCCCCATTTTACAGATGAGGAAAGGCTAGTGGGATATAGGATTACATCATATGGGACGTTCCTTCTGAAGGGTTTTGCTTTGTTTTGTTTTCGGCACCTGCTCTGTGCCTAGCCCCACATCAGGAGCTGACGGCACAATGGCAAGCAGGACGCATCTTCGCTTTCTGGAGCATGATGATCTTCATCTGTGTAATGGGAACAATAGTCACGTAATAACGACCTGGCCCTTCTAAAGGGGTTGTGTGGGGATCTGATGAGCTAGTGGACGTGAAAGAGCTTTATAATGTTAAAGCACTCTGTAAATATGAAGAATGATCAGGTATAGCATGAAAGAAGATGCTAAAAAAGGTTTGATTTTTTGCACCATTCATTTAATGATAACAGAAGAACAGCAACAATTTACTAAGCACCTACTGTGTGCCAGCCATTTTACACGCACTCTTGCTAGCCTCAACACAACCCCGCAGGAGAGCTTTCCAACCTCTTACAGGGGGCAGAGGGGCTTGCGCCGGGTCACAGGGCTAGTATGTGGTGGAGCCAGGATTGGAGCCAGCTCAGCCGGGCTCTCCCGCCGGCTGTAGGGGCAGGGCCCGGGTACCCTGGAGGGAAGGGTCAAGGGAAAGCTGAGGTAGAGCCGGACAGGAGGGAGGGGTGGATGCATTTCCCTCTGGATCACAGAGGCAAAGATGAGGCCCTGGGGCTCCGGGGAACTTCTCAGAAAAGAGACAGGAACTAGCAACCAGGGACAATGACTTAAGGGTTTTGTAAGTTTCTAACCCCCTAGAACTTCCACTTACCGGTTCTTTCATTATTCGGGCCTTTTGCCTAGAAGGAGGAGCAGTGAGATCTATCCTTCAGTCTATGCATTTTTATTAAGCACTTACTCTGGTGCTAGGCAGGCCCCAGGAGGTGGGCCTGGGACATCTCTCTCTTCAGAGGCGGGAGGAAGTGGGGTGTTGAGGAGTCCTGTTCCACACCCACTGAGGGTGAGTACAAGAACCCCAAAGGACCAAGAGCGTGGGAGTGGCTAGAAAGAGGAACGGAAAGCCTGTGGGTCCCTGGGGCCTTCAGGGAAGAGGAAAAGGGGAACACGAGGACATGAGTCCAATCTGGTCCTGAGATGGGTGGGCCAAGAAGGGAAAGGGATTGGCCCTGTCCCTAGAGGAGGCTGTCACAGGGCTGAGCTAAGAGCTTGGGCTGGGCTGTGTCCTCCCTGGCCCTCCAGCCCTGAAGTTTCTCTTCCTCCTCCCTCTACCCTCCTCCTGCTCCACAGGGGCCCACCCGCATTCTCGGGGAATCATAGGCTAAAAATAAACAGTTGCCACTAGACTCTGGGCCCGGGGAATCGGTTCAACAGGCGTCCTGTGGACAGTGGGTTGGGGCCGGGCCAGGGAATGGAAAGGATGACAGCTAAAGGTCCTAAGACCCCCAATGGGTGATGCAAACAATCCGCCCACCCCCAGCCTGCCTCTCTGAGAGCCAGGTCTTCTGGCCTTCAGCTCATGACCTTCTATGGCTGGGGCTGTTTGGATCCCAAGCAATGTCACTGTGCCTGCTGGAGAGATAGAGCATGTGGCAAAAAATAGCTTCACCCCCTTGCAATATTCCTACCCATAACTGGGCACGGCAAGTCTTTATCAGTCCAAAGGCAGATTCCCACTGAAGCGAAGGTGCTTTTCTGGGAAGGCAGAACCCGTGACTCCTCAGCCCAGAGAGGACTTCATGGGGCTCTCATTACTGACAGCCTCGTTGGAATCCTTTGGATGGGAGTCCAGCTTCGGAGGGGGAGGCAGGGGTGGTGGTGGGCCGATGTCAACCAGCAGCACCCATCTGTCATCTAAGGAACCCTCCTGGGTCTTAGCTGTCCTCCAGCCTGTGTCACTGACAAAATGTGAGTCCCCTCTCCAAACATCCTTGATGGATTCAAAGAATGTCATTTCAAGGGAGTCATTGCCTGGACTTTTGTCTGCAGAAAGTCGGTGGCTGGAAGACCCTCCCTGGCTCTGTGTTAACTCCATATTTGACTATATAGAGACTGCCCCTCCAGGGTCAGGCACCCCAGTGCCTCTAATAATATTAATAACAAAAACACCGGCTACTGTGAACGGAGCACTGTTGAAGCGTTGGGATCTGACTTTACGTGGATTATCTCATTAAAGCCTCACGTGTTATTCTTTCATACCCATTTTACCGGTGGCAGAAATGAGGCACAGAGAGATTAAGTCGTCCATTTGCGCACACATAGTGAGTGATGGAGCTCAGGTTTGGTGGGTTCAGACTCCAGATCCCACACCCTGAGCCCCTAGAGGGAACAGTCCGTTTCAGATGCAAGACTCTAAGAGAAAGGGCAAGGGAAGCCACAAAGCTAGTGGCTAAAGTCCCCAAAATATTACCCTAGAGAGCTGTCATTGTGCCCTATCTACTCCCATGACCTCAGCACCTGCTGGTTCCCACAATACACGTGAGCCACCCTGACCTCTTGGGCCTCTGCCTGTGCGACTCCCTCCTCCTCAAATGTCCTTCCCTCTACTCTGAACCTGGCCAACTCCTGCTCGTCCTGCAGGGGAGCCAGGTGTGTTCTCATCACACCAGGTGCTTCCATTTTCTAGGCTTTAGCACGTTTGTTGTTGAAATACATGTTAAAATCATTTTGTGGTTAGTCACTGCCTCTGACTGGAACGGACTCTCCGCCAGGGCAGGAACCGTGTGGATCTTGTTCACCAAAGTATTCCGAAGACTTAGCACAGTGCCCGGCACGTATTAGGTGCTTAGTAAGTAGTTTTGAATGAAGGAAGGAACAGATGAATGAATGAATGATATCTTGAATGTTGACTGAAGGATCCAAGCAGTGATTGCAGATGGAGCTGGCTGAGTGGGAAGTGGCAGATAGGGCGCAGGGAGGAAGGAAGGGGGTGAGGAAGAAGCTACCTTGAGATATAGAGCCTTGTTGGGGGTGGTGGCAGAGAGGGACAGGAAGGAACTGGCTGACCTTTAATGAGCTGGCTCACCCTAAGACTCCGTCCAACTGCGAAATGCTTTGACTTGGTGTGAGGACGGGCTGGCATCCCGGATGTCAACCTTTCAAGGTCATTCTTCCCGGTGCCCTCCATGTTTCCCTGCACAATCAGAGTAAATCTTGCCATGTGGGTTCTGACCCTTGTGAGGAAACAACTGTATAAAATTGCTTTGAAATGGCTCTGGTGGAAGCTTCTCGCAGCAGTTCATCCTGGAGGGTGGGATTCCTAGGGCGATTCTTTCTACATCACGCATTTCTGTGATGACTGAACTCTTCCTTCCTCCCTCCCTTCCTTCCTTTCTTTCCAACAAAAATGTATTACCTTTGTATGCAGAGCAACAAAGCCTAGTTATTAAGGGGTCTTCAAATATTTGGGGAGTGGCAGTGTGTCCTCTTTAAGACGGTTCTGCTTCAGAGAAGGAGGAAAAAGCAGGGAGGAGGAACTGGAAGTGAGTGGCTGAGTTAGAAGGACAATGTCATCGATCGCTGTTTATTTTTCTTATTTTTGAAATTAACTTGCAATAAAATTGACTTTTTTGTGTATGTTTCTATGAATTCTAATATACAGATTTGTGTAATTTGTCTAATGTGTAGATCTGTTTAACCACCACCATAATCAGGATACAAATCAGTTCCACCAGCCCACACACCAGCTTCAGTTGCCCCTCTGTAGAGACATCCTTTCCCCAAACCTGCCCCTGGCAGCACTGATCTGCTCTCCACTGCTCTAGCTTAGTCTTTTCAAGAGTGTCATATAGATGAGATCGTGTAGTGTGTAACCTTTGAGAGTGGCTTCTTTCCTGTTCATTCAGTTGTTCTGTCTATCAGGGGTTTATACTTTTCTTTTGCTAGTAGTATGGACTTAGTTTGGTTCATCTGTTCACCCCTGGAGGATGTTTGAGTTGCTCCTAGTTTTTGATCATCATGAATAGAGCTGCTATAAACATTTGTGTGCAGCTTTTTGCGTGAACAGAAGTTTCCGTTTCTCTAGGGTAATCACCTGAGAATGGGATTGCTGAGTCATATGGTAAGTGTAGGCTTAATTTTATAAGAAACTGCCCAACTGTTTGCACTCCCATCGGCAATGAGAGAGGGCGGCAATCTCCGTGTACCTTGCCAGCTCTCAGTATTGCCAGGTTTTTGAAGCCATTATAACAGGTGTGTAGTGGTACCCCATCATGGTTTTCTTTTGCATTTCCCTAATGGCCAATGCTGTTGAATATTTTTTCGTGTGCTTATTTGTCATCATGTATACTCTTTGCTGAAGTATCTGGCAAGTTTTTGGTCCATTTCTTAATTGGGTTAGTTGATTTCTTAACTGTTGAGTTTTGAGAGTTCTTTTGATATTCTGGATACAAGCCTTCTGTCAGATATGTGATTTGCAAATATTTGCTCCCAGACTGCAACTTATCTCTTCAGCCTCTTAACAGTGTCTTTCACAGAGCAAACACTTCTCATTTTGATGAACATTTTTATCAGTTTTTCTTTTATAGATGGCACTTTTGACTTCTCATCTAAGCGCTCTGCCTAATATCATTCTTTGATCACTTTCTTTGTGCCAGCCTGGGCAGTCCACGTGGTGTAATCCACTTAATCTTCACTGCAATCCTCTGAGGTTGGTGCTATTTTTATATGACCTAATATTACAGATGAGGAAACTGAGGCACAGAGAGCTTAAATAACTTGCCCAAGCCTCACCTGGCTTTCAGTGGGGGAACTGGGCTTCAAGTGTATGCCTCCAGGACTTCAGAGTCCACCGTCTTCACCACCAGGATCAGGTCGAAACTCTGCCCGTGGAATCTCTCATTGGAGAGTCATCAGAGCAAGGAAACCAGTAACATTTGCTCATTCCTGTCACTCAGTTCTTAGCCTACATGTCACCTCCTGTGGGAGATCTTCCCTGGCCACCCCATCTAAAATAGGCCCCCTCTCCCTCTCCCATCTCCTTTCCACCCCTCCCCTCATGCCCTCTCTTAACTGAGAAGGCGTCTCCCCAAGGCACGTTCCCTTATCTGAAATGTGTTAGTTTTCCTCTATTATTTGTTTTCTTCTACATAATTTGCTTCTTTCCCACTAGAAGGTCAGCTGGGTGAGAGCAAGGACTGTACCTTTTCACCTCTTTATCTCCAGCTTCTAGCCCGGTGCCTGGCGCTGAATGAGTGCTCACCAAATACTTGTTAGTGGATATTAGTGGAGAGACAGGTGGATGGACAGATGGACTGATGGATGGATGGGTAAACTGCCTCAGTTGGGGAAATTTGGCTTCCCCAGCAAGGTAGAACTGCAACCGTGGAACTAATCAGGTTCTGGCTAGAAGAAATTGAAAGGTGTCTTCTTCCATATTTGTTTGTGTGTATAGACACTACATACAGCATTTGTGTTTAAAAAAATAGAATATATACATGTATATGCTAGCATATGCCTAGAATATCTTTGGAAGGATACACAAGAACCTAGTGTAGAAGTGGGTGGCTAGGAGAGCAGGCAGAGGATGAGGCTCACTTTTCACTCTATACTCTTTCGTTCATTTTGCATTTTCTACCATGTGCATGTGTGTACTGCATATGCAGAACATATGTTTCTTTTTGGAATCATAATGTTACAAAGTTTCTTTCTGCCGGAAGGCTGAGCTGCAGAGCAAGCCGAGAGGTTAATCACAGGAAGTTGTTCAGAAGACAATTAACACCTTCCTTCTCTCCAACCAGCAGCTTGTTTGTAGGAACTGAAACAAGGTAAGTGTTAATGCAGAAAAGGTTTTACAAGAGTAGACCGGCAAGCAACATTTATTAAGTCATTATTAATAAGCAGGGCTTGTTAATTAATTTTTAAATAAAATACATGCTCATTGCGACCATTCAAACTTAAAGATGTATCTGAAGCAAACTAATACTCTCCAATCCAGCTCCTTCGACCCACTGTACTTAGAAATTTGATTTCTCTACTTTTTTCTTTGCTTAAACAAGTGTTCAGGGTGATCTGGATATGTTTATTTTGTCTTCTATGAAAATAGGATCAAGTCATAGATATTACTCTTTAATATTCCTTTTCTACCTCATACATTTTAAAAGTAATTTTAAGTTGACACACACAGATCTATCTCCTTTGTTTTAATAGCTACATAATATGCAACTGTATTGATGCAATCAGGGTGTATCTTGTTATTACAAAAATGTTGCAATGACTATTCTTTATCTATCTATATCTATCTATCTATCATTTATCCATATCACTATTTATTATTGCTTTCATTTCTGAAAGTTGTCACACTTTTTTGTCATAATATTTTGGAAAATGTTTCCTAAAAGGTTATAATGTTTTTACAGCCCAACAATGAGTATGGTAGTGTTGGTCTCTTTATGCCTTCATCAGCTGTGAATGTTACCAATACTTTTCATTTTTGCCAATATTAGGAGCTATGTGGGAGCTCACTATTTAATTTTCATTTCCCCAATTATCCATGTGTTTCTTTTTCTTTTCTTTTTTTTTTTTTTGAGGAAGATTAGCCCTGAGCTAACTGCTGCCAATCCTCCTCTTTTTGCTGAGGAAGACTGGCCCTGAGCTAACATCCGTGCCCATCTTCCTCTGCTTTATATGTGGGACACCTACCACAGCATGGCTTGCCAAGTGCCATGTCCACACCTGGGATCTGAACCGGTGAACCCCAGGCCACCAAAGCGGAACCTGCGAACTTAACCGCTGCGCCACTGGGCCGGCCCCAGTGTTGCCCATTTTCATTTCCTCTTCTGTATACTGTTCTCATTCTTTTCCCATTTTGCCTTTGGGTCGTTTGTATTTTTCCAGTTTATTTGCGGGAGCATAGCATGTTCATCTCAGGGAGAGTAAGCCTTTGTTGTATGAAGTTTAAATATTTTCTCCCACATTCCCATTTATCTTTTGACATCGTTTGTGATGACTTTTGTTATATAGAAGTTTCACATTCTTCTATAATCAGATCTTCCTATTTTTTCCTTTCTAGCTATTAATAACCACGGATGTTTGTGTAACCCAGTGGTTTTCATACTGTGCTTCTAACCCCCCGGTTTCGTGGGGATGAATGGATGTCACAGGGGGTGGGGTGAGCATGCTGTTGGCTGTTAGGAGCTCACCACTGCCCCTTCCTCTATTTTTATCGGTCTTTCACATTGATCTACCACCAATACTGTTGTGGAGGAAGACCTAGGCTCTGGAGCCAGAATTTTGGGGCAATGTATGTAACCTCCCTGGCCCTTAGTTTCCTATTTTCTTCATCTGGGAGATGGGGATTTAGAACAGTGCCCATCCTGGGATCGTGGCGAGGCTTCAGTGAGTTGATACATGGAAAGCCACAACTTAACCAGCACTTACCATGTGTCCAACACATTGTGTGCTGGGCAATGTACATACATATATTCCCACTCCATCCTTACAACTACCTACCAATCTGAGAGGCCAGTAGGATTATTCCTCTTTTGCAGGGGAGGAAATGGAAGCCTAGGGAACTTAGATAACTTGCCTAGAGGCATCAGAACAGTGAGTGATGGAGCCAAGATTGGCCCCCTGGTCCCTTGTGACTTCAAGGCCTTGGTTCTTCCCTTATCCACTCCCTACACCACACTGATATTTGTTGAGCACCTACTGTGTGCCTTCCCAGTGCTGGGTGTTGGTGACACAGCAGTGAACGTGACGCTCCCGGTTTCTTGTTGCTCACAGTCTGCTGGGCAAGGCAGTCATTAACAACCAGCCAATTTCAAATTGTAGTTAAATGTAATTATGAGCTGTGCAATGAGAGACGATAATGGTGATTGCTTTTTCAGATTGGGGGATCAGGAGAGGCCTTTCTGAGAAAATTCTGTTTGACCTGTGACATAAAGAATGAGCAAGAACTGGCCAGTTGGAAACTGTGACATATCTAATGGATGGGATCCTTGGCAGAGAAAGAGCTTGGCAGGCTCCAAGAATGGAAGAGAAGGTCAATGTGATGGGAAGGCAGCTTGCGCAAGGGCAGGGTGTGAGGTTGGGAGGGAGAGGTCGGGGGATGCTGGGACATGAAGGCCTATGTGGATTGAGAGAAAACGGGACTTTATTCTAAAGGCAAGGTGAAGCCATGGAGGGTTTAAGCAAGAGAGTGTTGCAATCTGATTGTGCTTTAAAAATATCACTCTGTGAACACATGCATACCCTATGATGAAGCAATTCTACTCCTAGGTGGCTGCCCAACACAAACACATACTTCTGTGCACCAAAGACAAAAATATTGGCAACTGCACTTGGTAATAGCCCCAAACTATAAACCACTCAAATGCCTCTCGGTACGTGACTGAATAAATAATGATATATTCAGACAAAGGAATACTACACAGCAATGAAAAGGAATAATCTATAACTACCCATAACAGTGTAGATGGATCTCACAAACACAGTGATGGGCGAATTAGGGTAGATATAAAATAATACACATTGTATTAATCCATGTATATAAAATTGAAAAACAAGCAAAACTAATCTATGGTGTTAGAAGTCAGGATAGTGGTTATCCTGGGGGAGAGATGGGGTGACTAGGAGGAGCACATAGGGGCTTCCGGGATGCTGGTGATGTTCTGCTTCTTGATCTGGGTGTTGGTTACACAGTTGTGTTCAGTTCAGGCAAACACATCAAGCTGAACTCTTATGATCTGTGCATGACTCTGTATGTGTGTTCCACTCTGGTCAGTATGTGAGTATTGAACTGGAAAGGGGGCAGGTGCAATCTGGGGCAGCTGAGGTAAGGCTATTGCAGAATCCAGGTGAGGGGTGCTAGCAGTGATGGAGACCTGAGAGTGGATTGGAGACACACGTTAGAGAAGAGCCCACGGGGCTAGTGATGGTGGGGGAGAGGGGTGGCTCATGAGCACGGGTGGGAGAGGGGCACCAGGGCTGCCTGTCCAGCTTCTAGCATGTGTCCCTGGGTGGGACAAGGTGTCAGAGCTAAGATGGAGAAGGTGGGGGAGGAGCAGATTTGAAGGGGATGGCAGAGTCCAAGGCCTCAGTTTTTGGACATGTAAAATTTGAGATGTTTCCAAAAGGCAGATGGATATACAGAGGTATAGTAAGATTTTATTTGAAAAAAAGACTTCTGCTGCATAAGAGAAAAAAAAACTGAAAGCCACTCTTCACCCTTTTTCCTTTTACAAAGCACTTTCAGTTCCATTATCTCATTCCACTTAATTTCATGACAAAGATTCTTGTCTGTATGGGAGGCAAGGTGGCGGTGGAGTGGGAGGGAATGTGGTTTTCTTGTGCAGACAGTAGAGATGTATTCATGTGTATGCTGTTACATGAAGGGCTATATTTATCTATTAAAAGAGAAGGCCCTGAGATAGGAGCCTGGTCTGACCCACAGAGGGCATCAGCCATGATGAGAAGGCTGGTTGAGGCCCTGGATTTGGCTCTTGCTGCAGTGGGGCTGAGCTAAGAGGTCTGAGACCCGAGTGTAGTAGACAGAAGGTTTCAGACAGCCATGGGTGTGGGGGACAGGCCACAATTGCCAGAAAAACGGGCCCTGTTACCTTTCGATTCAGTCTTTCCCTAACTCCCCTGAAGAACACGGATCGCATGTCTCCCCTACTGTACCCTCAAAGCCCCCCATTGCCTTCAGGAAAGAGTTCTTAGCGTGGGCCACTCAGCCTGGCTGTGAGGAGGACTTACCATCTCATCTATCGTTCCTTTTACTGGATTCTCTGTGGTCAAACCATGCAGGACTTTCTGTCTACTGAATGCTCTGCGTTCTTTCCTTTTTGCCATCTGTTTCGTCTGCCTGGATACTTGTTCACTCTTCATTGGGCTTGCCACTACACAGCCTTCAAGTCTCAGCTTAATCCATTTTTGTCTGGAAGGCTTCCCCACTCTCTGAACAAGATGAGCTCCCCACTGTTCACCCAAGGCACCCAGAACTGCTGGATGGGACCCTCACTCCTCCTCGTTGTAGGGCTCACTCAGCATCCATCTTCGCCGCCAGACTGTGAGCTCCAGAGCAGTGGGGATTATGTCTGCCTTGTCCCCTGTAACCCAGCACTGAGCACAGTTTTCCACACAGAGATGGTTGACAGATTTGTCCCCTGACCTCCCAGACTGAGGACTGTGCCATGTTCCCTGGCACTGGGTGCCAAACATGTCCTCATAGCCATATTCTTCCCTTGCCTTCTGGGATAAACCCTTGGGACCTAGCTGATGACCTTGAAACTGGGAGACCCGGAGTCCACTGTGCACTCAGGGACTTGTGCTCGTGTTTACAAAATCCCCTGAAATGCTCATGACCATGACTGACCCCATACCTACTTTTTCAACACAATACTTGTACACAGTTTATAGGCATACTGGGGCCAAAACCTGGACCCTCCCTCCCCCAAAGGACCAGCGAGGGTCAAACTCACTGAGGCCAACTCAGTCTGAAATAAGGTAATGCCATGACAGCATCCAACGACGGTGTCGACAGTGTGGACAGAGATAATGGAAGAGGCAATAACCACAGTGCATCAAGGAGGTCAAAAGCTGTGCCACAGAGCCTTAAAAACAGGAATACATTTTGCTGTAGAAACTCCACCTCGAAGAATTCGTTCTGGTAAAATAATGCATGGGAGCAAAGATGAACTTATGAGGATGTTTACTACAGCACTGCTCATCATAGTGAAAAAATGGAAATAATCTACATATCCAACAACAAGAGATTGGTTAAAAGTGGAAATCCAGATAATACCCAGCCACCATTAAAAATGATGTTGTGTGTGTGTATTAACTGACGTAGAGTCATGTCCATGACATGTGAGTTAGGCGCTCTTCAGTGGCAGGTGACAGAAATCCATCTCGAAATGGAAAAAGCACAGGGAGGATTTGTTGGTCCATAGAATCTGGAGGAGAATTGGGCATCCAAGGTTTGGGAAGGACCATGGTGTGGCCAGGCCTTAAGAACAACTGGAATCTGGATTCAGGCAGCTCCCGGACTCCCTATTCATGGGCCATGCTTGCCCCTCACTTTCTCACTACAGACCAGCTAGTGGCGAACAAGGTTTAGAACCCAGGAGAGAGTCTACCTGAAGCTGTCTCTAGCCCAGGATCCAGAAATCCCAAGCAAGGAACATATTGGCTACCTTAGGTCAAGTGCCCAAATCAGAACTAGTCAACTGTGGGCAAGACAGCCAGGAACTGTGATTGGCCCTGCTGGGGTCGAGACCCGCCTCTGGACCAATCAACTAAGGCCTGGACCAATCAACCTCAACCTCGCCCAGGAGCTCCTGAATGAAGTGGAGAACAGCATCATCTCCCAGGAAAGGGAACTGGGCCGATGATCGCAGTTATCCTCTACCTACTGTTACGGGAAATGGATAACAAAACAGTAAGCATTTCTACCAGCATTTCTGTAAAAATGTAGGTGGGGGGGGGCAATAGGAGATAGAAGTCTGAAAAGGTATTCTAAAATGTTAAAAGTGATTTTCTTGCAGCTGTGCTGTGATTTCTTCAGTGGACACTAATTATTTGTGAGATTAAAATATTTTTTAAGGGAGAAAGCCATATTGACTCCATGAGTATTCAGAATGTGGACTCAAGAGGCTATCATCCATGTCTCTCCTTCAGCCAGCCCATGCTGGATTTGAAACACAAATGATTTTGTGCACCGCAGACCTTATTTGTGTCATTAGTCACCCATCCATCCAACAAATGTGTAGTTACAGGGGGCCCAATAAGTGCCAGGCAGCAATATGTACTGGAGGTACAGAGACGACTAAGGGCCAGACCCTGCCCTCAAGGAGCTCACAGTCTGGTGGAAGAAACAGAAGAGTGCATACCAGTTATGGTGTAAGAAGCTCAAAACAGAAGTGTGAGCAGTGTGCTAGGAAAATAGAGACCCAAGAACAACCTGTTCTGTTTAGGGGGCTCTCAAAAGGTGGTCCTGAGGCATTGGGCTTTGAACTGGGCCCTGAAGGTACAGCGTGCAGTGGAGGACTTATCAGGGGAGGGAAGCATGTATGCAAAGGTGCCACGTTCACCAGCAGGGCCTGGAGTTGGCAGGAAGTGTGAGGGAGCTGGCACTGAATTCCATTCACTAAGCATTTAGCGAGCATCTATTATGTGTCAGGCTTTGGGCTCAGGGTTCGCTGATGAGATAGGAAAGTCATTGGGACTAGATTCCAGAGGACCCTGAATGCCATTATATCTCTTTTCCAATAAAACAAAACTGAGATTAAAATGTGGGCTTCTCACTTTCCTCTAGGAGAGACAGTCTTCCCCATCCCCGGGCCCCCTCAAGTATCCTCTGCTCGTGCACCTCCACATTAGGGGAAGAAGCAAGACTGGATGCGTGTGGGGAGGGAGGGGCCCCGCACGCTGCTTCTTAGGTTCATAATTTCACCAAGCGCCAGGGAGATTGGGAAACAAAGTATTTGGGGAATTCTCCCAGGGATTGTTACAGAAGTCGAGCTGTGCTCAGAAAGTCCTACCTGGGCTTTGCAGTGGAGGCCCCCAGCCACCATCATGGCACTGCCGTCCCGCCTCTGGGGCTCTGGGGGGGCTCTGGCGAAGGGGGATCACCAACTCTGAAATGTCTTTCATGCACTAAGCCGAATGACCTTGGCCTGAATCGCCGAGGGTTATGTAAGATTAGGTAGCCACTTAGTCAAAAATAGCTCTCATGCTGACTGCAGCCCACAGAACAGCATCCAAGTAAAGGGGGCGCAGATGGGCCAGAGCTGGGCGTGCATGGGGAAATTCCCGTCCTGGTCCTCACCCCTGGAAAATCATTTGAGAGTGTTAGATGAGACTGCAGAGCTGCTGACACGTGACGTCCCATGCTTGTCTGTTTGGCAGCAGAAAGGTGGCCGTTTTGCTGAAGCACAGAAACCAAGGGACCATAAAGACAGAAACCCAGTGCAAACATTAAAATAAAAGTAAGAGGGTGCAGCAGGCAGAAAGGGCACTAGACTAGGAGTCTTCAGATCTGCTACCACTCCAGAGCCGTGTACTTTCATTTATTCGTTCAACAAATACTCACTGAGTGGTTACTATGTGCCAGAGACTGTGCGACAGTGGAGACACAGAAGGCAGTGATAGACGCCGTTCCTACTCTCATGGGGTTTCAGCATGTGCCGAAATGTCTTGTCCCCCATCCTACTGATAACTAACATTTTCTGAGATCTTTCCTGTGCCGGATACTTTTCAAGACATAGACAGTCACATGAACGAGCCAGACGCAGTCCCTGGACACATGTAGCCTACAATCTAGAGGGAGAAACAGACAAAACAACACCACCACCAAAATCCAGACTAATTGTCTTTATAATAAAAATTCCAATAAAGATTTGCTAAGGGCCCTTCCAGATCTCAGAGGAGGACCTCTCTATTGAATGGGACTGTTACTATCTTCTTCGAGCCTCCTACCCGGTGAAGGAGAATGTCAGGGCCCCTGCCCTCTCTGTCTGGAAGTGACATTGGGGAAAAGTCCTTTGGACCCTGTGTGAGGAACAGGTGCCTCTTCCACTGCTGTTCAGCACTGGTGTTGGTCTCAGGATTTTGGAGGACCACTTGGCAACATTCATCAAAGCTTTAAAAGTATGCCTCTCCTTTGACCTAATCAGTTCATTTCTGGGAACTTATCCAAAGGAAATAATTGGATAAGTACACAAAGATGTACATTTTAATAAAGCTCATTGCATCCTTTTTTATGATAGTTAAGAATTTGAAGTAACCAAGATAGCCAATATTAAGGGGATTATTGAAACGAATTGTAGTATATCCATAAAGTGCCGTGAAATGATTAGGTAGCCCTCTATACTACTGACGTGGAAAGATGTCCATATGGTAAGCTTAAAACTTTGGTTTCAAAAGTTGTGTGTGTGGGCCGGCCCCGTGCCCGAGTGGCTAGGTTTGCGCGCTCTGCTTTGGCGGCCCAGGGTTTTGCCAGTTCGAATCCTAGGCATGGACATGGCCACCACTCGTCAGGTCACGCTGAGGCAGCGTCCCATGTACCACAACTAGAAGGACCCACAACTAAAATATATACAATGGGGGGCTTTGGGGAGGAAAAAAAGGGAAAATGAAATCCTTAAAAAAAAAAAGTTGTGTGCACAGAAATTAGAACCCATGTGCACTGTTAGTGGGAACGTAAAATAGTACAGCCACGGTGGAAAACAGTATGACAGTTCCTTCAAAAATGAACTACCATACGATCCAGCAATCTCATTTCTGGGTATATACCCACCCCCCAGAATTAAAAACAGGGTCTCCAAGAGATATCTGTACACCTGTGTTCATAGAAGCATTATTCACAGTAGATATAACATGGGAGAAACCCAAGTGTCCATTGATGGATGAATGGATAAACAAAATGTGCTACATACATACAATGGAATATTATTTAGCCTTAAGAAGGAGAGAAATTCTGACATACACTGTAACATGGATGGACCTTGGGGACGTTGTTCTAAATGAAATGAGCCAATCACAAAAAGACAAATACCGTATGATTCCACTTATATGAGTCACTTAGAATAGTCAAAATCATAAAGACAGAAGGTAGAATGGTGGTTGCCAGGGGCTGGGGGAGTGGAGAATGGGGAGTTATCGTTTGATGGTTATAGAGTTTCAGTTTTACAAGATGAAAAGAGTTCTAGAGTTGGATGGTGGTGATGGGAGCACAACACTACGAGTGCATCCAATACCACTGAACCGTGTACTTAAGATAGTAAATTTTATGTTATGTATATTTTACCACAATAAAAAAAATTGTGGGGGCTTGCCCCATGGTGCAGTGGTTAAGTTTGGTGCACTCTACTTTGGCAGCCCGGGTTCGCGGGTTCAGATCCCTGGCGCAGACCTACACCACTCCTCAGCTACGCTGTCGCAATGACCCACATATAAAGTGGAGGAAGACTGGCACAGATGTTAGCTCAGGGCTAATCTTCCTCAAGCAAAAGAAAAAAGAGGAAAGTTGACAATAGGTGTTAGCTCAGGGCTAATCTTCCTCAGAAAGATAAAGGGTGGGGGGATTGTGTGCCATAGTATCAAAAAAGAATAAAATATTTAGAAATAAATTTAACCACAAAGATGTAAGACTTTCAGGCTGAAACTAAAAAACATTGCTGAAAGAAATTAAAGAAGAGCTAAATAAATGGACATCCACGTTTATGGGTTCAAGACTTAATGTTGTTAAGATGACAATACTCCCCAAAGCGATCTACAGATTCAATGCACTCCCTATCAAAACCCCACAAATTTCCTTTTTTCAAAAGTGGAAAAGCTGACTCTCAAATTCATATGGAATTGCAAGGAAGCTTAAATAGCCAAAACAATCTTGGAAAAGAAAAACAAAGTGTGAAGACTCATACTTCCCGATTTCAAAACTTACTACAAAGCTACAATAATCAAAATAGTGTGGGTACTTGCATAAAGATAGTCTTGTATATAGATCAATGAAATAGAATTGAAAGCCAAGAAATAAACCTATGTGTCTTTGGTCAGTTGGTTTTCAACCAGTGTGCTAAGACCATTCAACGGGAGAAAGAATGGTTTCTTCAGCAAATGGTGCCAGGACAACTGGGTATCCACTGAGGAAGAATGAAGCTGGACCCTTACCCCACACCATATAAAAAAGTTAACTCAGGGGCCGGCCCTGTGGCTGAGTGGTTAAGTTCACGCCTTCTGCTTTGGGGGCCCAGGGTTTCACCAGATTGGATCCTGGGTGTGGATGTACACAACGCTCATCAAGCCATGCTGTGGTGGCATCCCACATAGAAGAACTAGAATCACTTACAACTGGGATATACAACTATGTGCTGGGGCTTTGGGGAGAAAAAAAAAAAAATAACTCAAAATGTATAAAAGGCCTAAATATAAGAACTAAAACTATAAAACTCTTAGGAGAAAATAAAAGGGTAAGTCTTCATGACTTTGAGCACAAGCAACAAAAGAAAAAATAGGTAAATTGAACTTAATCAAAATTTAAAACTTTTATCCATCAAAGGACACTCTCCAAAAAGTGAAAAGAAGCCCGTGGAATGGAAGAAAATATTTGCAAATCATATATCTGATAAGGGTCTTGTATTCAGAATATCTAAAGAAATTGTACAACTAAACAACAAAAAGACAAACAACCCAATTTTTAAAATAGGCAAAGGACTTGAACAGATGTTTCTCCAAAGAATATATACGAAGGGTTAAGAAGCACATGAAAAGATGCTCAGTGTCCTTAGTCATTAGTTATTAAGGAAATGTAAATCAAAACCACAACGAGATACCACTTCATACCCACTATAACATCTATAATGAAAAAAAAAGGGGGGGGGAATAATAAGTGTTGGCAAGGATGTGGAGGAATTGGAACTTTCCCACATTGCTGGTGGGAATGTAAAATGGTGTAGCCACTGTAGAAAAACAGTTTGGTGTTTCCTCTATAAGTTAAACATAGAATGACCATTTGACCCAGCAATTCCGCTCTCAAGTATATACCCAAAAGAACTGAAAATAGGAGTTCTAACAAAAACTTATACACCTATGTTTGTAGCAGCACTATTCACAACAGCCAAAAGGTGGAAACAACTCAAACGTTCCTCAACTAATGAATGGATAAACAAAATATGGTGTATCCATACAATGGAATATTATGCGGCTATAAAAAGGGATGAAGTTCTGATAAATGCTACAACATGGATGAACCTTGAAAACATCATGCTAAATGAAAGAAGTGGAACACAAAAGGCCACATACTGTATAATTCCATTTATATGAAATACCCAGACTAGGCAAATCTGTAGAGACAGAAAGCAGAATAGTGGTTACCAGCGACTGGGAGAGGGGAACAGGGAGTGACTCCTTAATGTGTATGCAGTTTCCTTTTGGTGTGATGAAAATTTTCTAGAACTAGATAGTGGTGATGGTTATACAACATTGTGAATGTACTAAATGCCGCTGAATTGTGCACTTTAAAACGGTGAAAAAAATTGTACAAATTCCGGAAAAATAACTGGAAAGACAGATGCTAAAATGTTAATAGAGATTATTTTTGGGTAAGGGTAGGAGTGACTTTTCCCTCTGTCCTTTTTTTCTTTTTGTATGATATGATCATTTTACAATAAGCATGTTTTGTATTAATAATTAGAGTGAATAAAAGTCAAAATGAGCTGTTTTCGTTTTAGAAAGCAAGATGGAAAGGAAGAAAGGAAGGAGGGGGAGGGAGGGAGGAAGGACGGAGAGAGGGAGGGAGAGAAAGGAGAGATGGAAGGAGGAAGGGAGGACGGAAAAAAGGGAATCCTTGAACTATTCCTCTCCCTGTCTCTCCCATTTACTAAGGGCTGCAGGCTTTGCTGGAGGGGCTGAGAGCTGTAACGGTTTCTGGTTAGACACCAAGAAGGACCCTTTAGGTCATTAGGGGGGAGGTCACAGCGGACAGAATTCTTTACATGTCCTCTGGAAAGATCCGCAAGACACACTGTGTAAAAAGCCAGGTTCAGAACATAGTGCCTTGATAATTGTGAACACACACACACACACATTGCTAAAGAAAGTATATACTTACATTTGCAAATTCAAAGATCCTTTCTGCCAAAATGAATAAAAAACAGCAAAAATGATTTTCCCTGAGGAAAGGAGCTGGGCAGCTGGGGACATGAGAGGGAGGGAGGGGACTGGCTTGTCCCTGGATGTGCTCACCTCTGCATCTTTTGAATCTGGTAACACGTACTTTCAAAGATATATACTTTTTTCCTGAGTACCTGCTTTAGGTCATAAAAACAAAGTTTCTGAAACGTAAGATAAATGATGCTTAGGTAAAATATAACACTTTTTTTTGTTTCTGTCCTAATTTGCATTCATCAAATTAACAACAGCCACTGCTTAACATAAATAAGGCAGGTATTCCTTAAAATGTTCAAACAACACAGTAACGTTTAAGGGAAACACAGAATATTCCTCCTAGCTTACTTTCAAAGGGAAAATACATTTATAGTAAAATGTATTTGTAAATAAAATAAAGTTATCAGGGAAATGGTCTTTTGTTTGTTTACTTTTTTTCCTAAATTTTCTGTAATGACATCTATTATTTTATGTTCGAAAGGTCTGTAATTAACTGAGGTTTTCAGCATAAAGCCTGCCGATTTTAGGCAGCTGGTGAAGCAGTGCTGGCCTGACCTTGACCTCCAAGCGGCCCTGGACCCTTCCCTCTGGCCCTGTTCTCTGCAGCCTCCTTGGCCCAGACCCTGGGCCCTGCCTGTCCCGCTGCCCTCAGATGGCCTGCCCCGCCTGCCAAGCCGTTCAACCAGGCCCCATCTTAGGCCTCCTTAGCCCTCAGGACTCGCTGGTGGAACTAGGGCATGGCAGAGGGCAGGGAGCTTCCGGGTTCCTCTCTAGGAGGGGTGCGGGGACTGTTTTGAAGGTATGTTTGTCTAACAAGCACACTGTTTTTGCTTTAATAGTATGTAATAGACAAATTTTAAAAAGTTTCTAAAGAATGTTTAATTCATGTTAGGTTGAGCAAACATGAATTGTCCATCTTAAAGAAGGGGACACGCAGCTGTTGGGGGAGACTGATGGAGATGGAGAAGTGAGCCAGCCCCGGGCCCCTCCTCCCTGGTCCCCCTGGTGTGGCCACCATGGGGTGACTTTGATGCTTGGCTGCCAGTCCCCACCTTGCAGAGGGAAGAGAGAAACAAAGATGCCTCCAGCCTCCCTGTCCACATATGTCGTTGGAAAACCTCCCTGGGCTGCCCGCATGGTCTGGGACTGAAAGTTCTGGGGAGTTCTCTCCTGGGACTTGTTTTCTGAGCCCTTCTCCTTCTTGGCTTCTCTGCTGTTCCCTGCACACTTCTGAGGTGATGCTAGGTCAGCCCAAAGTGGGCCAGTCAGAAAATTCCAAGATCTGCTGGTGGCTGCTCCAGCAAGGTCCTTACCACCCCTGGCTGACTCTTCCATTGCCTAACATTCCTCCATTTGGGAACTATCCTTTTGCATTATCAATTCTAAATTCCTATTTAAAAACAAACCAAAAGTTCATTTGCTCCTCTGAATTATAAAAATATATAATTGTGTTAAGTAGCAAAAAGTAGAACCTTGTCCACCCCACCCCACCCCCAAGTCACAAAACATCTGTATATGCAGTACCTAAAGAGAACCACTGCAATATTCTGGAGTATTTCTTTTAAGTCTTTAAAAATAAATCTCTGAGTCATTATTATTATTATTATTATTATTATTATTACTTTATATGGTTGTGATCATTCCATATATCAATTTTGATGCTTTTTTTTTTTTGAGGAAGATTAGCCCTGAGCTAACTTCTGCCAATCCTCCTCTTTTGTTGCTGAGGAAGACTGGCCCTGAGCTAACATCCATGCCCATCTTCCTCTACTTTACATGTGGGATGCCTACCACAGCACGGCTTGCCGAGCGGTGCCATGTCCACACCGGGATCCCAGCAGGTGAACCCCAGGCCGCCAACGCAGAATGGGCAAACTTAACTACTGCACCACTGGGCCGGCCCCAATTTTGATCTTTTTTAATAGAAACCATTTCAGCAGAAGCACTTTTTCATGTTGCTGTAAATTCTGGCTCTTCTGTGCTATTAGCTATGTAACCTGGGGCATGTTACTTGACCTTTCTGTGCCTCAGTTTCCTTACCTGCAAAATGGGGATAATACCAGTATTTACCTTACAGGGCTCCCGAAAGGATTCAGTGAGATAATGCAGGTAAAATGCAACAGCCCGATGCCATAAATGTTAGTAATTCATCTACTGTTAGCATAGACATGGTTGATTTTGCTTTTCAGCTAACGTGAACAGTGTTACAATGAACACTTCTGCGTCTGGAACTTTGTCCATATTGAGGATTAATTCTTTAGGAGAAATTTCTGGAAATGGAATTACTGGACCAAAGGGTCTAAACCTTTTTAAAGTTCTTAATACAGATTGTTATTGACACTCCTGCCAGGAGAGGAAGAAGCCTGGTTTGGTTTACTGTTTATTTCTGGCATCATTGAGATATAACGTCATGTAAGTTTCAGGTGTACAATGTGATGATTTGATACACGTATATATTGCAAAATGTTTGCTTCAATAAGGTGAGTTAACACATCCTTTACCTCGCATAATTACCATTTCGTTGTTTTATGGTTTTGAGTGTAAATCTGTCCTCTGCAGGACAGGATGTTGAGGCCATCCTCCCCTACCCCAGCACACACGCCTTTAGTGGGCGTATGTTTAGAAGCCTTCAATCTCTGATCAAGCCTGCCTAGGAGTCTGATAAGACATCTTGGCATCCTACAGGGAACCTATTAGAATAACTGTAAGACCTCAGTTTCATTCTTTGTAAACCTGGGGCAAGGATTTCACCCAAGGTGTGGTGAGGCTTATCAATGACTAATGGCTGGAGCTGACTTTTGTCCTTATGTTCATAAAAGACCTTTGAATTGCCTGGCCACTTTTGAGTTTCTCAGGAAAAGTGATAACACTAGACCAAAGTTCGTGCCAGTTGGCCAGGCTGCCTTCCTCTAGCACCCACGAGGCTCGGGGGACAGAGGGGATGATCACAGTCCCATGAGCGTTGGGCCTGGTTCACCGGGGTTGGGGTCACTGGGGTAGGAGACGTTTCCCCATTGATCCTCCCACACAGCACACCACAGGAAACATCCCCACACTTTGTTAATCTACCACCCTACCCCTGACACAACCGAAAGATGTAGGTTTTGACACACAGTAGACAGAGGACTTACAATGAGGTGAGGTGAGGCTCTGAGACGACGGACTGATCAAGACCATACTTGTCCCTCCCCACATCACCACCCAGCCACCCACCAACACTTCCCAGAAAGACTGAATCAAAATCCCCTGTACCTGGCTCTGGGAATCTGCATTTTTCTCAAGCTCTCCAGAGGATTTTTATCATCTAGGAAGTATATGAAGGAAATATAGGGACCCATATATCCCAAGGATGTCTGCTCAGATCTTGCTGTGCTCAAAAACCTTCAAAGGCTGCCATCCTTCAGACCAAAGCCTCAGTTCTTGAGTGTGGCGTGCTAGACTTCACTTCACCTGCCCAGATCCTTCTACCACCTCTCCCCTCACTCACCACCCACTGTAGCTACTCAGGGCGGTTCCTGGTGCCTGAATTGCTGTGGGCCTTTCGGAGCATGCAACCTTGCTCTTGCTATGCTGTTAACTTGGTGAAGTCCTTCCCAACATTTAAGGCTCAGCTCCAATGCTCCTCCTCCAGGAGCCTCCCGTCATCCAGCCCCAGCCAGAGATGACTCCCTTTTTTCTGAGCTCCCGTAGATCCTTCTCATTTGCACCCTCATAAGGCTCTGGGCACATTCCACCTTACTTTATAGATGTTTGTTGGCCTCATCTCCCCCAAATAGTCTAGAAGCCTCTTAAGGGCAGTCCCCACATCTGGTTCATCTCTCTGTCCCCAGGGCCTGTGCAGGACTTCATGTCTCTTCAGGCAATTAGTTAAGTATGGCTGAAATGAATTAATGCCTGCCAACCAAGCCAAAGAGATATTGGTAGAAAAAATGAATTAAATAGAGATCGCTTTACTTCTTTCTTTCCAATCTGAGTGCCTTTTATTTCATTTTCTTGCTTAATTGTCCGGGCAAGAACCTCAACACAATGTTGAATAGAAACGGTGAGAGAAGACATACTTACGTTCTTCCTGTTTTGCGGGAAATCATTTGGTCTTACGTTATTAAGTATGATTCAGCTGTGGGTCTTTTGTACATGTGCATTATCAGCTGGAAGACATTCTCTTCTATTCCTGGTTTGTTGAGTATTTTTATCATGAAAGGATTTTTAATTTTGTCAAATTCTTTTTCCATATCCATCAAGATGATCATGTGGGTTTTGTCCATTATTCTATCAATATGGCATTTTACATTACTTGTTAATCCAACATTGCATTCCTAGGATAAATCCCATATGGTCATGGTATCTAATTCTTTTCATGTATTACTGGATTCTGTTTGCTACTATTTTGTTGAGGATTTTTACATCTGTATTAGTGAGAGATACTGGTCTGTAGTTTTCCTGTGATGCTTTGGTTTGGTTTGGAGATCAGAGTAAGACCAGATGAGATGAGAAGTATTCCTTCCTCTTCTATTTTTTGGAAGAAGTTTGTGAAGAAATGGTATTAATTCTTTGTTAAATGTTTGGTAAAATTCATCGGTGAAGCCATCTGGGTCTGGGCTTTTCTTAGTAGTTTTTTTTAGTCAATAATTCAATTTCTTTATTTGTTATAGATTTATTCAGATGTTCTATTTCTTCTTGAATCAGTTTTGATAGTTTGTGTCTTTCTAGGAATCTGTCCATTTCATGTATAGTATTATTCCCTTATAATCCTTTTTATTTCTGTAAGGATTATATTTATCTCTATAAAATTTACTATTATTATATTTATTTCTGTAAAATCATTATATTTCTGTAAGATCTGTAGTAATGTCCTCTTTTTCATTCCTGATTTTCATAGTTGGAGTCCTCTCTCTTTTTTTCTTGCTCAATCTAGCTAAAAGTTTGTTAATTTTGTTGATCTTTTCAAAGAACCAATTTTTTATTTTCTTGATTTTCTCTATTGTTTTCTGTTCTCTATTTCATGAATTTTAGCTCCAATATTTATTATTTCCTCTCTTTCACTTGCTTTAGGTTTAGTATGCTCTTCTTTTTCCAGCATATTAAGGTAGAAGTTTAGGTTATTGATCAGAGTTCTTTCTTCTTTTTTAATGTAGGTGTTTATAGCTATAAATTATCCTCTAAGCACTGCTTTAGCTGTAGCTCATAAATTTGGGTATGTTGTGTCTCATTTTCATTCATCTTAAAATGTTTCCTAATTTCCAGTGGAATTTTTCTTAGCTCATTGGCTATATAGGAGTATTAATTTCCACATATTTGTGAGTTCCCCAAATTTCCTACTGTCATTGATTCCTAATTTCACTCCATTGTGATCAGAGAACACACTTCGTATGATTTCAATACTTTTAAATTTACTGAAGTTTGTGTTATGTCCTAGCAAATGGTCCGGGTGCCCTAGAATAGAACGTGTATTCTACTTTTGTTGAGTGGAGTGTTCCACAGATACTTATTGGGTCTAGTGCTTCACTGCATTGTTCAAGACTTCTGTTACCTTGGTGATCGTCTGGGCTTTGTATAACTTTGTCTCTTCGATGGATTGGAAAACAAATGCTTCTGTAAAGATTGATTTCATTATCCTTTAGAGATTAGCTTTGGAATCCCAAATATCCAGTTTGACTGTCTACATGAACCTAATTCCTTATCATAAAACAAACTACACTTCTCTGAGCCCTTGGCTAATCTAGCATAGGAAATATTGGTTAAGGCCTGGAATGCAATTCTCAGTGAAGAAGGCCTCCCATACCTGATCCTCCTAGAAGCATGTGATTTCCAGAATAAGGTTCTAGACAAATCGTCCCTGGATCTCCTTTTCAACCAAGTTAATGTTTCCTTTCTTCCCTTTCTCCCTCCCTCCCTCCATTCCTCTTTCCCTCCCTTCCTTCCTTCTTCTTTCTTTTCCTTTCTTCTTTCTTCCTCCTTCTCATACTTCCACATACTTCCAACCATATATTTATATTTCTTTCTCCCCTTCATTCCATTTATCCATTTATCCTTTCTTCCTTCCTTTCTGCTTTCATTCAACTATTCATTCTACTTTCCATCCAAACATCCATCTATCCATCCTTCTTTATCTCTACCTATCTACTCACCTTTCCTTACCTTCTTCCTTCTCTCACTGCCTCTCTTCACTTCTTCCTCCCTCCCATATATCTACTCATCCATTCACTTTTAGCATCTTAGCACCAGACGGGGCTCAAACTACCTGAAATGGCTGAGCTCAAAGCAAGTCTTGTAGGAAAAATTTTGTGGTGAGGAATTGGAGTGAAGAACCCTGATTTCTAATGCTCATTTCTCTTCTAGGAACCTAGTGTGAGCAATGGTGCTCGCAAACTTTTATAGAGTGCCTGTTGTGAGCCAGGCATAGTGCCTGCAACAGGGGGTGAAATAGATTAGGTCACCACTCTCAAGGATAGAGAATAACAATACAGCCTGAAAGAATCACAGTATAGTGGACCATAAGGCCGAGGAGGGGGACTTTCCCAGTTGGAGGCGGTTGGAGAGGGTTTCCTGGAAAAGTAGATACTTGGTTGGGCCTTGAAGGATGAGTACTTCTTGTGAGGATCAAATGAGATAGTAGCATGTGAGATTGTTTGTAAAATGTAAAAATGTTACAGAGAGAGAGAGTGATCTTTATTATTAAGATATTATGATGCCAAAAACCATTTAGACTGATAACAACTAGCCAGCCTAGGAAAGGTGTTTGTCAGAAACGCTAGCAAATTCCCATGCAGGTTTTTCTTTTTTTAAAGATTTTATTTTTCCTTTTTCTCCCCAAAGCTCCCTGGTACATAGTTGTGTATTTTTAGTTGTGAGTCCTTCTAGTTGTGGCATGCAGGACGCCACCTCAGCATGGCTTGATGAGCGGTGCCATGTCCGTCCCCAGGATCTGAACTGGCAAAAGCCTGGGCCGCCAAAGCAGAGTGCGGGAACTTAACCACTCGGCCACAGGGCCGGCCCCTCCCGTGCAGTTTTTAAGACTTTAAGACAAGTTTGCTAGGGTTGGACTCAGTCATTCACGGAGTAGTGAGGCAGGTACAGGAGTATTTCAGAGCTTGGGCTTTGGTATCAGACCCACCTGGGGCCAAGCCCTGCCACTTGCTATCCATGTGCCCATCTGTGGAACAGGGATGATAAGATAAGAAGACTAAGTGAAATGTTTGTGTTGGGGTTGGTGGCTCATGTTGAGTGCTCTATAAATGCCAGCTACCCATGCTTAAGGGGAAAGGACTCAAAGGTCCTCTGGCTCAAGCTGTTGTGAATTCATGTTTTCCTCCTGAAAAGGTGTTTTTCATTTTTGTTCTTATGGCTGTTGTTTTTTATCTGTCACCAAATAACCAAATATGTAACCTGGGAGAATTTAGCTGGTTTTTCTTGGCCCTTACCTTCCTTTTCAGCAAAATCTCTTCAGGTTGTCGTGACAAAAGCAAGATCTATCAAGGGAAAGATCTTTGAAAATTGTGACATCCAAGCCTAAACCACAAGGATGTTTGCTTCAGTATTGTTTACCACGGGGAGGTGGAGAACTGGAAATAGCAGAGATGTCCCAGAAGAGTGACTGTTGAAATAAATCATGAGACTTCCTTCAGTAGGATTGTAAACAATGAAGAACATAGGTCCATGAGAACCAAGATCTTTTCCTCCTGTTGAATGATAAATCCCTCAGCACCCAAAACAATGTCCGTCATATAAAAGCGTTTGGTATTTATTGAAGTTATGAATGAATAAATGTTGTAAATTAATTTCCAAGGAGCATCCTTGAGGAAGGCCATCGGACTATGGGTTTGCTACATGGTCTATACCCGTGGAGAAGAAGAGCTAGTGGTGGTTTTTGAGAGGTTGTGTAGGGGGAGCTGGAAAGTCAGAGTATAGAGAGAATAAAGCCATCAAGAGGGACGTTTGAGGATGTTTGCTGGATGGTGAGCAAGATAACTCTCTCCTCCATGGCCCACAAAGTCTTCAGTAAAATATACAGTGCGTGGCAGTGCTTTGGGCATTGGACGTGTTTTTGAAGGGTGGAATGAAATAGAGAGTGGCCTCAATCAGAGAATACCAGTGGGTCTCCAGTCACATCTGAGTATCATAATATAGAAGAAAATGTAATGACGTGGAAGGATGTTCACCATATATTGTTAAAGAAAGCATTTGGGTGCAGGAGGGAATGTGCAATTGCAATCCCATTTTGGTTACAATAGTGAAACGTCTGCTCGTGTCAGAATGGTGAGATTAGAAATATATTTTTTCTTTTTGATTATTCACACTTTATATTTTCTTGAACGAACATGTCCTGCTTGTGAAATTGAAAATAACGTGATATGTTCAGTGAGCTTGAGCTGTCTTGACTGTGTTTCAGGTTGTCGTGACAAAAGCAAGATCTATCAAGGGAAAGATCTTTGAAAATTGTGACATCCAAGCCTAAACCACAAGGATGTTTGCTTCCTGGCTGGTAAATAAACTGAGCTGGAGGTGAAGTGACACTGTCAAGGTCAAGCAAGACTGAGTGGCCCCTCGATTCCTGGCCAGTTCAGTGACCTTTCCACTTGACTGGAAGGAACTGCCTCCCTCGTAGTGTTTTGAGTGCTTTGATACACAGCGCCTGAAAGATCTGATAGACCAGATCACGCCCTTTCCCATTCACGCCCTTTTGCTAGATACCAGGAAAAATCATTGTCCAGAAGACTGTCAGAGCTATAAGTGCATTCCTTCTTCTCCCATTTCAAAGCACACTCACCAGGGGGTTTTTTGCACTTCAGGTCAGTAACATGACCCTCGAGTTCCTCTGGGCAGAGAATCACGTCAGCAGGATGGGCTGTGAAGCCTCCCGCAGATTAAGCCGCTTATAATCTGTGACTCATATCTGCAGATAACCATTTTCTATAAAGGTGTTTGTTGAGTGAGAGGGACACACAGAGACGGAGACATACGGGCAACCAGGAAACGTACCTGGAAGCATAAACTTACAACCCTGGAAATGAAAGGGCCCTTCGAGGTCACCTGGTCATCGCTGGATGATCGGGAAACTGAGGCTTGAGTTGCATAGGCTGACAGTACAGCCAGGGCCAGAAGCCAGAAGGTTTTTGCTTCCTAAACATCTCTCCATGCCATCCTTTCCTGCTCCTCCTCCCTCCCCAGTCCACAGGGATACCTCAGCTCCTCCCCAGCTGAACTTCCTCTGACCCAGGCTCTGTCACAGAGGGCCCTGTGAACCATGCTGAGGAATTTGGACTTTAATCTGAGGCAATAGGATACATGGAAGAATTTGAGTCAGGAGAGCAATGAGGTCAGATCTGGATCTCAGGAGGCCGCTGAAACCCTCTGACTGCTATGTATAGAATGGACCCAAGCAGGTTAGAGTGGACGCACAGAGACCAGTGAGGAGGCTGCTGCAGCTCCAGGTGAGAGGCGATGGCAGCCTGGACCAAAGCCGGGCCCATGGAGGTGGAGAAAAGTGGGTGGTCTCCCTGACTCCTTCAAGCCCTCACTGATCGCCTCCTTTGGCATTCATAGTCAGTATCACCCAATTTCATACCTGGTGATGGGCTTATATCTGTTAGGATTCTTTTAGGTGTGATTGCACAGAAACCTGGCTCAAACTAGCTCAAGCTCAACCCTGTTGAGCAGTGTCAGGCTCGTGGTAGGTGTTCAGTAAACGATGAATGAATAAATGAAGACGTGAATTGCTCCCGACTCCTGGACCATTGTTCCTTCTACTGCACATTAGGCAATACTGACTTAAGCCTCAATTCCATAACCCGAAATACTGGAAAGGCCGTCTATTCTGGACTTGGACCCAACTCGGGAATCCCTTCCACAGCATGCCTGACAGATATCCATTTGGCCTGGCTTTGGAATTCTTCTGGGACAGGATTCTCACCACTTCAAAAACCAATCAATATTTTTTTAAAAACCAACCAAATAGGTAATGCATTTTTAAAATCAGCTTTATTGAAGTATAATTTACATACAATAAATGCACCAACTTCAGTATAAAATTCAGTGACTTTGAGAAGCATGTACAGTTATGCAACCACCGCCACAATACAGTTTAGAACATTCCCATCATGCCAGAAAAGTGTGTTTGTCCGCCCTTGTACTCAACCTGCCCTCCCCACCCCTGGTCTCCACTTCCTGTCACTATAATTTTGTCTTTTCTAGAATTTTGTTTCAATGGAATTTAAACACTGTTCAGTCTTTTGAGTCTGGCGTATTTCTCTTAGCATGATGCATTTGAGATTCATCTATGTTGTTTCCTCTGTCACTAGTCTGTTCCTTTTTATTGCTGAATAGTATTCCATTGAATGGATATTACCACAGTTTGTTTATTCATTCACCATTTGTTTATTTGTTCAATTTGTTTATTAAACCCAACATTTGGGGGTTTTTTTTTTCCAGTTTTCGGCTATTGTTAACAAAGCTACTATGATAAATCAAAAATGCATCGTTGTATGGACATATTTTTAAAATTTCTTTTGTATATATTCCTAGAATGGAATTTCTGGATCATATGGAAAGTGTATGTTTAACTTTTTAAAAAACTGCCAAACTCTTTTCCAAAGTGTTATCATTTTGTATTTGTATCATCCTGCATTCCTGTCAATATCGTATGAGAGTTCCGGGTGCTCCACATTGCCACGAACACTTGGTATGGTCAGTTTTTAAATTTTAGACACATAGGAAATGTGTAGTGGCATTACATTGTGACTGTCATTTCTGTTTCCCTAATGACTAATGATACAGAGCATGTTCCATGTGCATATTCACTATTTATATAAAATAGATATCATTTTAAAGCAATACTTTCTGCTGTTAGAAATCTCCAAGCTCTATTGGTTCAAATGAATTTAACAAATATTTATTGATCATTTCTTCTGTGTCATTTACTGTGAAGTCTGATGTACCTAAGATTAAGACCCAGTCCCTGGCCTTGATTTGCTTAGTTTCATGGTGAGACAAGGATACTTAGAAGAGAAAAATTTCTCACGCAAGGTGTCAGTGCATTAATAGAGGTAAGCCCAGGATACAGAGAAGACATTCTCTCCAGCCAGGGGTGATGGTGGGGTGGGGGAGTGAGGGTGTGGAGCGGGGGGGTCAAAGGAACTTCCACCCTAGCTCTGAACTCTATCATCACAGAGATACAGGCATATTGTCATTCATTCATCACACACTCCTTGAGCACCTCTGTGGACCAGACACTGTGCTGGCTCAGGGGATGGCCATGAACCAGACAGACATGGTCCCTGTCTCAAGGATCTTACAGAGTGAGGGAGTAAGTTTACTTCCTTTCCTCATGGCAACTTATATCAAAAATATATATCTACCTATCAAAGAATTGCTAAGTGATTAGAAAACATCAAAACAGATAGATTTACTCTAGTTGTATATGTTATATAACTTTACATTGATGCTTCATTAAGAGGTCTTTCATTTAAGGTACATATATCTATTGAGCATTTGGTTCTTTCACATGGGTTACCTCCCTGGGTCCACATGATCAACGAGAGAGATTAGGATTGCTACTATCTTTGAAACTAAGAGACAGAGAGCTGGAAAACTGGCCCAAAGTCACTCAAAAAGTAGAACAAGTCTTTGAACCCAAATCTTGGGACTTTAAATCCAAATACTGTTTTGAATAGTATCTGAGAACTTGGCACATTTTTAGAAGAATTTCAGGACTAGTGTACTAACTATAATGAGTTGAAATTAAGGTCCAAGGGATTATGGTTTGGGTTATTTTCCAGAATTTTCCAAATATCTATCCAAATCCCACATTTAGCCCGGGAGGTCACTGAGATGCAGAGGGAATGGCCACATAGTGAGTCAGAACCCAGGTCCACGCTGTTGTTTTGTGAGAGTGCTGCCTCTCGCTGCTCCCTAACGCGCATGGTCCGTCTCCATTTATTTAGTCCACAAACATCTGGTGCAGTCTGCACCGCTGTGGGCAAAGGAGTGAGCGATGATGGGGAGAGAGACTCCAGAGACCTGGGTTCAAATCACAGCTCTGCCACTTCCAAGCTGAATGACTCTGGAAAGTAACAGCCTCTCCAGTCTCGGTTTTCTCATCTGGGAAACGGGGATCACGACAGCACTGACATCGCAGAGTTGCTGAGAAGTGTCAAAGAGCAAAAGCACGGAAAGCCCCCATCTTGAGTTCTGGATTTTGCTATTTGTTGAATAAATGGAGGAATGTAAATAGCTCCCGGCTGGGCTCATAATAGCACTGGATAAATTACACCATGGCCAGTTTTTCTACTTACTAATTGCACTAAAGCTATTTTTTATGAAAATCGAATTAAAGGAAATTTTAGTAGAGAACATCATCACTAAAATCAAAACACAAATACACTGTTTCATTTCTCCATGTTTTCTTCAAAACTTCATCCCCATTTTTATTGCATTAAAGTGATATATTATTAAGAAGCTGACAACACTAAAGAAATCCTAAAAGTATATTTTTATATAAAACCTGCCACCCAAATACACTAACAGTTTTCATTTTTTCACATTGCTTTTCAACTTTTATTCAGAAATTTTTACTTCATTGGAATCAGAATGGCTCTTTTTGTGTCACTGTTTTTTTTTTAACATTGCATTATTTAATTTTTACTTTGTGGTTTTTTTCTTTTTTTTGAGGAAGATTGGCCCTGAGTTAACATTTGTGCCCATCTTCCTCTATTTTATATGTGGGGTGCTGCCACAGCATGGCTTGACAAGGAGTGTGTTAGGTCCACACCGGGGATCTGAACCAGGGAACCCCCGGCCAAAACAGAGCCCAGGAACTTAACCACTAGGCACCAGGCCCACCCCTCAAATTTTTTAATAAATAAAGTTGTTCATGAATTTATGCTTGTGATTGGTAATGGTTCCATGCTATTCTACCCAGTAGAGTCCTTCCAGTAACTTACAGAAACTCCATCCCTGCAGGAAATTATATCATATTATCATATTGTATCTTCTTATATTCCACAAAATCACTAAATGTTTAATGTGTAATATGTGAGCATCACCACAATTCTATAGGGTAAGTATTAAAGTTATCCCACTTTACAGATGAGGAAACTGAGGTTCAGATTATTTTAAAAATTTGCCAAAATTCATACAGCTAGTGTTTCAGTTATCTCTTGCTGTGTAACAAATTGCCCCCAAATGTAAAGGCTTAAGGCAACCAGCACCACTTATTTGTTCATGATTCTGCAATATGGTCGGGGCCTGGTGCATTTGGCTCATCTCTGCTCCACATGGTGCTGACCAAGGCAGCTTCAAGGGGGCTGGAAGTTCCAAGATGGGTTTATTCAGACACGTGGTGCCTCAGCAGGGGAGGCTGAAATAGCTGGAGCCAGCTGGTTACTCTCTTTGCAGTCTTGCATCCTCCAGGGCCTCCTTCTTTCCACGTGGTCTATGTAGCAGGTTAGCTGGTCTTCACGTGGTGGCTGGCTTCCTAGAGAGCGAAAGCAGAAGCTCCCAGCTGTCCCAAGCCCTAGCCCAGAACAGGCACGGCGTCCTTCCGGTTGCATTCTCTTGGTCAAAGCAAGTCACAAGGCCAGTCTGGAGTCAAGGGGAGGCAAACAGATCCCACCCTTGATGCTCGGGGGAGCAGCACACACGAGGCTGGGCGGGACTGCCGCCGCCATCTTGATAGTGACAGCGCTGAGCTTCGAGCCTGGCTCCAGGCTCCAGCCCCATTCCACCGCAATCAATGTTCTGCCTGGCTAGCTTTTTCTCTTCCTTTCACTCATTTTTAGGTTGAATTCCCAGGAACAGGGAGACCCAGTCAAAGGGCAGGCACATTGCTGGGCTCTATGCTGAGACTAGGCGCGCCTGCAGAGCAAACGGATCTCGTGAGTTTCTTAAGCACATTGCTTCAGCCTCCTCCTTCTCTTCACAAAGGAGACCCAGGTTTAATTTTGTTCATGCTATTGTTGCACCCACTTTAACGGAGGAAATCTTGGCTCCTGCTATGGAGAACCTCCTCGGGACTCCTGGGCCACAGTAAAGTCAGCAGAGTCGTGATCAGCTGCTCCCAAGCTCTGCAGGATAGTGTTCCCCTGGGGCAGGGGCATGTGGGGAAAGTAATTTGCTGACCTTGACTCTTTAAAGAACTTGGGGTGTAGCGGAAAGAACATGGCTTATCCTTGTCAGAGTTTACTCCCCCTTCTGAAGGGTGACCAGGTGTCCTTGTTTGCTGTGTCCCATGTTCTGTCCAGTTTAGAATTTGTCTGGGGAAAAACCCTCCCAATTTGGATAGTAAGTTATATGCTTACCCTACCTGCCACAGAAACTTGGCTAAGTCCTTTCTCCTCCCTGAGCCTCTGCTTCATCTGTACAACAGGCCTGTCTACCACGTCACAGAGATGTGGATCACTGTTCATTTAATAGCATCCTTCCTTGTGGCAGGAACCATCCTAGATTCTGGGGGACACTGTGAGTAATAGGACAGTTCCTGCTCTCCTGCCTTGCTTGTCTTACAAGTAAACAAGGAAGATAATTACAGAGATTTAATTTAGATCAGATAGTCAGGGAGGGCCTCTCTGAGAAGGTGAGATTTGGGCTAAGGCATGAAGAAGGAGAGTAGGGCACAGGGGGAGCTGAGGGAAGAACATTCCTGGTCAAGGGAACAGCAAATGCAAAGGCCCTGAGGCAGGAGCTAACTCATTACAAGGAATAGAAGGGAGCTTATGAGTTGGGCCATGCTCTGTAAACTGTGAATAGTCCCAACAGTAATTATTCTACTAGAGCATTTTAAAATACTGTCACATCCTTTATCTTAAATGATCCTCATAATATTTAAGAGGTTGGAGAGGTGGGGCAGAGGAATATTAATCATGCTTTATGGAACAAAATATTCTTATGAATTGTCTTTGCATATTTTTCCGAAATGATCCCACTATACTTCTATGTTCAAATTTAATTTCATGTATTACCGTTATCTTTTTTTTTTTTTTTTAGAGATTGGCACCTGAGCTAACAACTGTTGCCAATCTTCTTCTTTTTTTTTTTTTTTAATTGCTTTTTCTCTCTACTTCCCCCCAGTACGTAGCTGTATATTTTAGTTGTGGGTCCTTCTAGTTGTGGCATGTGGGATGCTGCCTCAGCATGGCCTGATGAGCCGTGCCATGTCCGCGCCCAGGATCCGAACCAGCAAAACCCTGGGCCGCCAAGGCAGAGTGCGTGAACTTAACCACTCAGCCATGGGGCTGGCCCCATCACTGTTATCTTTTATTGCTTTTGATGATGGGAATCTTTTGGGAACCAGAGACATCTTTATACATCTCTTTCCTTTATGATACTTAATTCTATGTTGAGTCCTCAGTGCGCAGCTTTGGCAACTATATGCGTAAGAAGTATTGGTCTGTAGCTTTCTTTTCTTGTGTTGTCTTTGTTCGGTTTTGGTATCAGAGTAACACAGCCCTCACAGAATTAGTTGAGAAGTGCTCCTTCCTGTCCTATATTTTGGAAGACTTTGTGAAGAGTTGGTATGGATTCCTCTTTGGTAGAATCACCAAGGGAACCATCTGGGCCAAGGCTTTTCTGTGTGGGTAACTTTCTGCTTACTAATTCAATTTCTTTACTTGCTTCGGGTCTACTCAGATGTTCTATTTCTTGAATTGATTTGGTTTGAATAGTTTGTGTCTTTCCAGGAAATGGGCTGTTTCACCAGAGTTGTCTCATCTGTTGGCATGCAGTTCATAGTCTGCCCTTATAATCCTTTTTGTTTCTGTAAGTTTGGAAGTAATGTCCCCTCTTTCATTTCTTATCTTAGTAATTTGAATCTTCTCTCTTTCTTTCTTGGTCAGTCTAGCTAAAGGTTTGTCCATTTTGTTGATCTTTTCAGAGAACCAACTGTTGGTTTTGTTGATTTTCTCTATTGTTCTTCTATTTTGTTAATTTTGGCTCTGATCTTTGGTATTTCCTTTCTGCTGCTTGCTTTAGGCTGAGTTTGCTCTTTTTCCAGTGCCTTAAGGTGGAGGGTTAGATTATTGATTTGAGATCTTCTTTTTTATTATAGGCATTTAGCGCTATAAATTTCCCTCTCCCATGTGTACTGTTGTTTAACTGCGGGAGTCTGGGGTGCCATCGCACCCTCCCCACCCACCCTGAAGAGGCTGGAGTGAAATAACCAGGCCTGGAGTCATGGAGCCTTCACTTGCTGGGTGAGCTTGGCTAAGTCCCTGCCCCTCTTGGGTCTTAGTTGTTTCTTATATTTAAAATGAAGGGACTTGGGGCCAGCCCAGTGGCGCAGCAGTTAAATGCGCACGTTCCGCTTCGGTGGCTGAGGGTTCACTGGTTTGGATCCTGGGTGCTGACATGGCACCACTTGGCAAGCCATGCTGTGGTAGGCGTCCCACATATAAGGTGGAGGAAGATGGGCACAGATGTTAGCTCAGGGCCAGTCTTCCTCAGCAAAAAGAGGAGGAAGAGGAGGATTGACAGATATTAGCTCAGGGCTAATCTTCCTAAAAGAAAAATTAATAAAATAAAATGAAGGGGCTGGACCACAGCACAGGCTCACATCTGACTCGTCTCTGTATCCCTTTGGACTGGATGTAGTTTGTTTCTGCTGCTCAGCATCTCTTCCTCTCCCTCTGGCAAACTTACCTGATTTCCATTTGTGGAGAGACCTCTCCCTCATATTATATCTAGACCGTTTTTTTGTGCCGTGGACCCCTCTGGCAGTCTGTAGAAGCCTATGGACCCCTCTCAGATCAATGTATTTTAAATGCATAATATCAAATATATATGACTTAAGAGAAGTCAGTTATATTTAAATAGTCATCAAATGATTAGACAAATTTATGCTATAGTAATGTATATATACTTCTTTATTAACATATTAAATAACAAGATCCAGTTGGTCAAATAACTACCATAATTTCAAAATAGTGATGAACATAAATGATATTTTAAGATATCTGTGACAACTGTGATGTGATATTGAAATATCTGTGATTTCTGTTGGTGACAAAGTTCTGGGTTTTTTTTAATACTACTATGCCTTGTTTGCTACATTCACCATAGAAGGAAATGCTAAATGTCAGTTGGAAGTTAGTGAAAAGAGAGATATAATTGTTTCCCATTCAAATTAATGATCTCTTGTTGAGAAACCTTGGTTTTGGGGGTTTCTATGAAACAGCTTGACTCCTGGATTCAGAGGTGGGCGTGTAACCCAGTACTGGCCATCAGAGCAGGCACTGGCCCAGGGATGGGCACGTGAGCCAAACTGATCCGATCAGCGAATCCTGGACTTTTATTGGACACGCGGCACCATTCTCCCTGCTGGACTTGCTGAGTGGATCGGGTTTAGACGCTGTGTATACTACCTTGCCATCACCAGGAGAGAACCTGCCTCAGAATGGAGCTGACACAGAGGAAAGCAGAGCTGAGAAATGAACATCCGCACCTTCCTCGCAACATTCCTCCTTTTAGTGTGTCAATTATGGAAGCCAATACATTATCTGTTTAAGCCAGTTTGAGTAGGGTTTTCTGTTCATTGCAACCAAAGCAGTCACAACTAATATAGTCCCACACAGCTTAGCAGAATGCCTGACACAAAATAGTTTGCTCCTGAAGGAATGATGAATGAATTTCAAACAATGGGGAACATGATTAATATTATTTACTAAACTCACATATGCAGATGTGGCTTGATTGGGTATTAAAAGATGAAGGGTATACCTAAAGTAAGCATTCCATAGGCTTTTGTTGGTTGAATGAATAAAGGAGCTCATCCACTGTCATGATTTTCTATCCCCAGCTTTGCACACTCTTCAGTGATAAAACCAGGACCATATAACCACCTGGAGAGCACATGTCTAGAATCATGATGTACCAACAGTTACAAATCAAGTCCATGGCACACTTACACCAGGAAGATGGTGCAGCAATTTAAAGGAATAAGGTAGAGCCATATGCACTGGTATGGAAAGACCTCCAAGACACGTTAAGTAGGAAACTACAAAACAGCAATTACAGGAAGATTCCATTTTCATTAAAAACAAAGTCTCCAAAATAAAACTTTGAGTTTCTCTATGAACATAATGAGTATGTAGATCAAAGAAAAAAGTCTGGAAGGCCACTCATGCAACACTGACAGTGGGCACCTCTGGGGAGGGAGTGGTATTGCATAGTGGTGGGCACAGAAACTTGTCCTTTCTCTATATTGTTTACTTTTTTTTTTTTGGTGAGGAAGATTTGCCCTGAGGTAACATCCATTGCTAATCTTCCTCTTTTTTTTCTTTTTTCTTGAGGAAGATTAGCCCTGAGCTAACATCTGTGTTAATCCTCCTCTATTTCGTATGTGGGATGCCTCCACAGCATGGCTGATGAGTGGAGTAAGTCCACACCTGGGATCTGAACCCACAAACCCGGGCTGCTGAAGTGGAGCATGTGGAACTTTAACCACTCAGCCATTTTTTATACAAGGATAAAATAATTATGTGTCACTTGTGTAATTTAAAATAATTTATAATGAGGGCCTGGCCCTGTGGCCAAGTGGTTAAAGTTCTGCACGCTCCACTTTGGTGGCCTGGGTTTGTGGGTTCGGATCCTGGGTGCGGACCTACTCGACTCACCAACCACACTGTGGAGGTGTCTCACATACAAAAAACAGAGGCAGATTGGCACAGATGTTAGCTCAGAGCTAATCTTCCTCAAGCAGAGAAAGAAATAAAAAGAAGAGGCTTGGCAATGGATGTTAGCTCAGGGCGAATCTTCCTCAGCACACACACACAAATTTATAATGAAAAAATAATAAAACAACTCCGACAGAAGGGCAAGCATTCCTTTCAACCTGTATTTTCTTCCCCTGAGGTGCCTGTCAATATTCTCAGGGAAGCTGAAGAGGGCTACGTCCATGATGCTGTGCCCATGATGCCATGCTGTGCCCCTGATGCTGTGCCTGTGATGCTGTGCCTGTGACACTGTGTTGCGCCCATGATGCTGTGCCCATGATGCCGTGTTGTGCCCATGATGCTGTGCTCATGATGCCATGCTGCGCCTGTGATGCTGTGCCCATGATGCTGTGTTGCGTCCATGATGCTGTGCCTGTGATGCTGTGCCCATGATGCCATGCTGCGCCCATGATGCCATGCTGTGCCCTCTATACCTTGCCGTGCCTGAGAGGCCATGCCCTTTCCCTGAGATTCTGCAGTTCTGGCTGCTCCAGGAGCCAAGGAGATTCCACCCCATATAAAATGCTCCTGGGGTGGCCTACTGACCTGGATTCTCGTCTCCGTATCCTGACTCCAACTGCCTCTGCTGCCAAACTACACATGGCCCAGATGATTTCTCCCGCAAATGGAAGAGGGAATCAGAGCATCTCACAGTCAGGGCAGAGGCCCCGGGGGAGACGCCCATCCGAGGCATGTTTGGGATGACTGATCCCGTCCAAGCCCATGGTTGCGCAGACTGGAAATCTGACTCTCAGAGTGGAGAAGAGATTTGTCCGAATGTGAGTTCAGTGCCAGAGTGAGACTCCAACTTGATTCCCAGTTTAGAGCTCACTTTAGGAGGGAGTTCCCAAAAGTTCCTTCATCTTAGCTACCCCTTTATGTTGAGATCCTGGGTCTCCAAAATGTCCCGATTACAACGCATATCTATTACTTAAATAACACCCAGCAACGTAGTTTAGCGCCCAGTAACACAGTTTATCAGAGGAGCTGGTTTTTAGTATAGAAAGCAGATAGCAAGTTACACTTTATTTTATTTATTACAAAAACAGAATTTTAGGGCCTGGCTCCTTGGCCAAGTGGTTAAAGTTCTGCGCACTCCGCATCGGTGGCCCAGGTTCGCTGGTTGGGATCCCGGGTGTGAAACCTACTCCACTCATTAGCCAGGTTTGGAGGTGTCCCACATACAAAATAGAGGAAGATTGGCACAGATGTTAGCTCAGGGCTGGTCTTCCTCAAGCAAAAAAAGAGAGGAGGATTGGCAATGGAGGATAGCTCAGGGCAAAACTTCCTCAGCAAAAAAAAAAAATTGTAACAACTCCGATGAAAATATTAAAACAAATTATTTCTGCCATCCTAATTGTGTTTCTTTTGTTCACATTTCTTATGTCGCTCTAACATACATACTTTACATGTACATTTGTGCATAAGCTATAATCATTTTGTAAACATTTTTATAACCTTGTTTCATTTAATATCATACATGTTTCCCTGGACATTTTCCATGTAGCCTTCTACTTTCTGCAGAGTATTTCATCAAGAAAGTAAACCATTATTTACATAACTACATCTTCATTGTTCTTAAATTATAAAATGTTTCAAACATACAGAAAAGCTCAGGGAAAAATACACTACACAGATTTAACAAATCCTGATAATTTAAAAATATTTTTGAGATTAAGAAATAAATAAAACATTACAGGTACAGTGGGAGCTCTCTTCTCTACAATGTGCTCTAACCTCCGCAGGACAAGCTGCATAACTTGCAAGCCCCAGTGCAAAATGAAAATGCAGGCACCCTTATTCAAAAATCATTATGAATTTCAAGATGGCGACAGCAGAGCATTCAACCAAGTGTGGGGCCCAGTGTAGCTGCACAGGTCACACACCCATGAAGCCAGCCCTGGATCCCCCTCCCCTCTCATTCACCTAAAATTGATCTGTGTCTTTGCCATCCCATGTTTATGCTTTTACTTCACATACATGTAATAACCACCATTATGGAGTGTTATTGTAGATATTTTTAAATAATACATAAATGGCATGATACTGTATGTATCCTCGAGGTGCTTGCTTGTCTTGCTTCTTGTTTTTATGATTCATCTGTGTGGATTCATGTCGATGTTTATTGATTTTCACTGTTGGCTAATATTCCATTGTGTGATCTCACCATAGTTTGTTTTTCCAGTACCGTCTATTTTTTACCACCAACAATGCCACAGTGAACGTCTTTGGACACTGCTCTGTGCATATGTGTGAGCTTTTGTCTACTCTCTGTAACTGGGTGTGGAGTTGAACTGTTCCGTCTTACTAGACGTTGAGGTTATTTCCAGTTTTTGGCTTGGCGTTGATGTGCTCTCCTTGCATGCCTCCACTCGGATATCCCACAGGCATGTGAAACCCCACTGTAGTTGCCTCCCCTCTGAGACCCATCATCCACTGAAGCCAGAACCTGAGTGTTCTAACCCTTCCCACCACTTCTTACCTCTGACCAAGCCCATTGATTCTCACTCTAAAATATGGTTTTAACCCATTCCTTCTCCATATTCCTCCTGCTACTTTCATTGTCTTGGCTCAGGACCCCACCCCTACCCTGGACTCTTTTCCCAGCTCCTAACTGGTCCTTCATTCCTTCTAGTCTCCAGCCCCCCAGCTTCCTCCACAGAAGAACTATTATACCCTAGCAACCTGCATGTTGACTGGTCTCTCCCCAGCATGTGGTGATCAGAGCTGTGAGTTGCACAAGAGGAAAGATGGTATCATGGTTACCACTTGTGGGCCTGTAGCTCAGTGACTGGCACCCAGGAGAGTCTAAAAATATTTGTCGAATCAAAGTATATATAAACATCTTGTGGTAATTTTCCTATCTTTCAGATCAGACCCTTAGGATAAATTCCCAGAAGGAGCATTATTGACGACTTAGGATAATGAATGTAAACTTCAAAGTCTTTTGTAGGTGAACTTGATCCACACAAGACTCTAGGTCAGGCAGGCAGATAGAATGATCCTCACTGAGGAGTCACCTTCCCAAGGTCCCAAAGCCAGTAAGGGACAGAGTGTAAGGAACAACAGATACTCGGGTATTCTTGCCATCTGCTGGCCTTATTTGATAGGGACACTAAATTTAGATGTTGTCTTTAATGTCAACTGTCTCTTTAAATGTTGCTGTCCTGGTATACATAGACAGATCTAGCTTGATCTATCTATCTATCTGTCTGTCTATCTCTCTCTCTCCTGGTAGTATTTACATCTCTCAACAAAAACACAATTCACAACCCTGGGCCTTTATTTCTCCATCTATCAAATGGGCATAAGGAGGACTCTGTCTAGAATCTCTTTGTTCTGTGGGCAGATGTTTCTATCCCTACTCTGCTTCATCATTCCCATGCTTTATGCACAGTCATTTATGAGGCTGAGGAGGTTGAATTAGAAAAACTGCGCTTGCAAAACTGAGAGACAGTAATATCTGAATTAATAGCGATTGAATGCCCCTCACCTGCTGATTTGGAAGCCCTTTAATCATTTGTAGCATACGAAAGAGAAAGGGAACTGCTAAATGTACCCCCAAAATGTACTGGTGAGTTCACAGGTTAGCCCTAGAGGAAGAAGAGGGCATTGGTTAAATGCAAAGAAGTGTCTTGCTTATGGTTGACTCTCAAGTGCCAAAGGGCCCCATCCCCATCTCTGAGATCCTCGAATGACACCACCTAGGTAATGTCCTCCTAGGTTTGTCTTTCCAAAGGCTCAGTGCCGATGAGGAGGTGATCCTGTGGAGGCCGCCTGAGCACTACACACACAGTCTGGAGCTCTGGCTTCTAGTCCCGGCTCTGCCACTGAAGGGCCGTGTGGCCTCAGCCATGTTCTTCTACCTGCACAGGGAAGCGGGTGAATAACACAACCTCCACTGCCTTCCACGGTTCTGAAGTTTCCAAAGCTCTGTCACTCAGTGTAAGGTGGAAATGGCTCTCAGAATTAACAATGCAAAGCAGGTGACTTTTCAGTTCCTCTTGGCTTGAGTCCCTGCCTCTGGGATGGAAGCTGGGAAATAGGTATGTGTCTGGCTCCCTGGCCTGGACCATAGAATCACAGAGTTGTGGGTGGCTGGCAGGAAACCTCAGTGATTATCAGGACCCGTGTCCCATTTCCCTCACTCATTCAACAAAAATTTACTAAGCAGTTGTGTTGAATAGAATGTGGGCAGGGATGGCAGCTGTTGTGGTCGCTGATTGATCCAAGGCATTTAGCACGATGACGGGCACAGAGTAGGTGCTCATTAAACATCTGTTGCATGATGGGCGGTTTCCTGTAGCAGAGTCATCTAGGGGAGCCCATTAAATGTAGGTTCCCGGGCCCATGGCAGACCAACTGAAACGTAATCTCTGGTGATATGGCTCAGGTGACCTCACACCCTCTAGAGTTTGAGAACCACGTCTTTAGTGTCTGAATAAAGCATTCTCCTATTATCAGAAGGGAGCAAATGCTGATGGTTTTACTTTTGAGCATTTGTTGATAGTGACTAAAATATTCAAGTTAAATAGGTTCATTGCGCTGGAGCCATTTCCGTGGAGACTGGAGGAGTCTGGGCTTTGCCCAGGGCATGCGCAGAACAAACTTTCACTAATCTCGGGAGAGGCAAGGCCAATAAAAGGGCCAAGAAGATAGAAGTCAACACACGGAGTCCAAGTTTGGCGTTATTATTGCCTTCCACTTGAAAGTCATAAAATAAGAAAGGTGCCACCATTCCAGCTTCCTGGTTGCTGGTGTGAGGTCTTTTCAATCCCTTTCAAGGGTCTGTGGCTTGGTCTGTCACAGACCTGGTTTGAATCTCAGCTGTGTCTTTTAACAGCTTGGTCTTTAGCTAATCACCGTTTTAAGCTTTGCTTTCCTCAGTCATAAAATGGACATCACAATGCCGATGACTCAGGTTGTTGCAACCTGAGATGCTATAAACTCAGGTGTTTGGCACATGCTCAGTACAGAAAAGCTGCTACGTTTTGCTGATAGTTATAAAGTGCCATCATATCTCTGGCGGGTTCCGGAGAGGTTCATTGAGCCCAGCCCTTTCGCTTTACAGGTGCGGAAACAGCCTCAGAGACGGAAGCAAACCACATGATTGCACAAGATCATCTAGCACCTTACGTTTCTTGAGGGCTTCTAATTTCAGGGGAGAAGTTCCAATTCCTGCAGGGACTAGAGAAGGTGAGGAGGCTGACTCTACAGGTGTCTGTGACGAAGGAATTCCTGGGATAAGATGCTTTTGAAAAGGAAGCTAGATATCTCAGGGGAGGTGCCTTCTCACCTGGGTTTATTGCCAGCCAGAAGCCCATCCTGAGGACACAATGATCAGTGAGACAGTCCCTGAAGCTGGGCAATTTGAGACTTTTCTATCAACGCTGGAGTTTTAAAGACAAAAGCCTTTGGTGAGCATTGTTGAGGCCTTTCCTGGGAGGCCCTGTCCGGTCCTGCAGCTCTGCAGGAGATGACTGTTCTTGGGGACCCTCCCTCTGAGACTGGCCTCTAGGCTCTAAGGGGCATAACACCAGTCAGAGGCCAGGCTGGATCTGGTAGCGACACCTCTGGAAGCTGTCCCACAGGCCTCTGCCTCTGGTGTCCAAGGGAAGCAGCTGAAAAGTGGGGCCTTAGGGGAGCTCAAGTCTTTAGTGCTGGTGGTGATGACAAGAGTGAGGATCAGCACTTCCTCTCTGCCAGGTGCAGGGCCATGCCATTCATTTTACATGCATTGCTTCATTCAGTCTTTACCAGATCCCTGTGTGGAGGAAACTGAGGCTCGGAGGTTAAATAAATGACCAAGGGCACATGGCTAGTGAGTACCACAATTCACAACCAGATCTCCTGGAGTATAAGATAGCCAGCAGCCTGCAAGTGCCAGAAGAAAGGAAAGTAACATTGGCTTTCAAGGGGTATGTATTTTATCCTCATTTTTACAGATGTGGAAAGAGAGGACCAGAGTTTAGCATTTTCCCTATGAGGCCAGGCACTGTGCCAAACACTTTGCATATATTATCTCCTCAATCATCCTATCAATCATAACATCCTTATGAAGTAAGTCATTCTGTGATCTCAATTTGTGGAGATGAGGAAATCGAGGCCCGAGACTAAATGACTTGCTGGGGTTCCAAAACCAGGCAGTCTGACCAGAGGGCCCAGGCTCTCAACTTCTCCAGTTGCCCAGCACTGGAACAAGATGTGGCAGGGCTGGACCAGAAGCCAGGACTGCTGACTCCCAGCCTCGAGCTCCAAGGCTAGATGTAGGCTCTCTGTTAGAATACCTCGCTCCTTAAAAGCGCACCTGTAGCCCAAAGGGTGAATTCACGCCCTGCAGTTCCGGGAAACTCAGACTGGAGAAGAAGGAAGCTTTTGCTCAGGTGTTCAAGTCTGAGCAGTTGTACTGTCCTGGGGACTCTCTTTGTTTCCTCCACCGGCTGGGAGGGAGCCCTGGGCAGGGCAGGCAGGGTGGGGCAGCCCTTGTGAGTACAGGGTGGGAGGAGGGCAGGAGGCAGGCATGCCCAATCAATGGGCCTAAATCTTCCCGCCTTCATCCAGGTGGTGCCCTCATCTCCTGGCGGGCAAATAGCAGGGCACGATGAGGGCAGTTCAAGATTGGAGTTGGGATGCCTGAGTTCTGGTTCTGGCTCAGGCACTCACTCCCTGTGGGCAGTTTCCTTGTCCATAGGATGTGTGATGGTGGTGGTCGGGATCGAAACCTTCTAGGTTTTTCAGTTAACGCATTATTTATTAAACACCTACTATGTGCCAGGCACTGGAGACACAGCAGGTGCAAAAGCAGATTCAGGCCCTGCATTCAGGTGTCTTAGAGTCTAGTAAGGAGAGACACGAAGATCAAATCTTCACTGAAACAAAGGTAAAATGGCAACTGTGACCAGCGTTTTAAAAGAAAGGTCTGCAGGGCTAAGGATGCCCATGACGGTGGGGGTGGGCAGAGAGAACGGGTTGACAGTCTGAGTGGCAATGGGGAAGGAGGCCCTGAAGATGTGGTTACCACGTGAATGGCCACTGGGCAGGAGACAGCATTCTGTGTGTAGAGGCCCTTTGTGAAATGGTTCATCAGAGGAAGTGGGAGAAGGCCAGTGGGCCTGGGGAAGCCGGCAGGAGCTTGGCCACTTCAAGGCATTGTGGGCCAGAGTAAGAGAAGTCATTGAAGTTTTCTTGGCGGGGGCGGGGCGTGAGGGGAGACATGAGAGCGAGAGAGAGGTGGTCAAACTCAACAGAAGATGGGTCAATGCATCTTTCAAGGAAAAGATAATGTTACCCCCTCCAAGGAGCCTTCCCTGATTTCCCCACCTTTGACCTACGGCAGCCAAGGCAGAGCAACTCGAGCCTCCAGCCCGGGTAGGGAAATTCAAACCTCCTGGCCAGTCAGGCCTGGGCTTTGTCTTCCTGCTATTGAAGCGCCTTGCGGCTTCAAAAGAGGCCTTCCCGGGCCTCAGTTTCCCCGGCTGTGCAGAAGCAGGTTGTCTCGAAGGACCCGCCCAGCGCTAACGCAACGTGATTCGCTCTGGCAGGAGCGGGGGGCTGCCCGCATTGCTGCGCAGGCATCGGGCTGGGGCTGGGGCACCAGCACCCAGCTGGGGGCGCTTTCCTCCCGGCTCGGGGCTGCGGGAGAGGATCGCGGCGCCAGGCGTTGGGCAGGAAAGTGGGGGCGCGACCCCCGGCTCCGGCTCGCGCGGGCCCGCTCGGCCCCGCCCCCGCAGCCAGCGGCCCTGCGGCAGCCCGGGCCTGAGCTCCGCCCTCCGCCTCCCGCCGGCCTCGCTGCCTCCTCCCGCCTCCCTCGCTCGCTTGTTGGCTCCCTCCCCCGCGGCCGGCTCGGCGCTGACTCCGCCGCACGCTGCAGCCGCGGCTGGAAGATGGCGGGGAACGACTGCGGCGCGCTGCTGGACGAAGAGCTCTCCTCCTTCTTCCTCAACTATCTTGCCGACACCCAGGTACGGCCAGCAGGGGCCGCGGGCCCGGGGCCAGAGGTGCTGAGCTGCGGGGGCTGCCATCGCAGCCGCGGAGGCCGGGAGGCAGCGGTGGGCGCACTGGGGGGACCCGGGGTTCCAGGCTGCAGAACCCCCATTCCATGCGCCCCGCGATGCGCCCCGTTACGGGGGCAGGGAGCTGGAGGTCCCCCCGCGCATGCCAGAACGCTGGCGCCGCGGCAGCTGGGGAGGGTCTAGCCTCAGTCCCTTGGAGTCCGCCCCCCGCCGACAGGGCTGGGGGGGTACCGCACTTCCTTGGGGAGGTGGAGCCACGCCAAGATGTGGGGGACCCTCAGCCTGGCTCTGGGTGCTGAAGGCGCGCCCTCAGGCTCCCAGCACTTGCTGCCGTACTTTCACGTGGACTTGTGGCCCCGACACAGGCGCCTGCTCCGGTCCCCGGAGTCCCCTGGTTCTCCGGTCTCCAGCCCCCCGCGTGCTGCTGCTGGCCCCCCGCGGTTCCCTTTGGGCGCCCGCAGCGCGGAGTTTCCTGCCAGTTGCCTGCTAAGGGCATAGGGGTCTGCGGGGCACGTGGACATGCGAACGGGCAGAGCACCTTCCTGGTTTCGCTACCCAGCGGAGCCCCCCGGGGGAAAAGCACGGCAGGATGGGGGCGGAAGGACTGTCTGGGGGCGCCTGGGTCCCCTTGTGGCGCGCGGCCCCGTGTGCGCTCGGAGATGCTGGGGGAAGGGAAGGCGAGGCGGCGTCCCGGGCTGACTGCTCCTGGGAGCCCCACCGGCGACACGCGCGTGACAGGAGAGGGTGCTCTGGTGTGCAGGGGGGGTTGGCGAGGAAGCTGGTGACTTGGAGACGGATGGGGGTGGGTGCTGCTGGGACTAGCAGCCACCGAAAATGCCTGCACAGGCGTGCGCGCCCCCAACCCCTTCCCCGGTTTCCCCCACCCCATGCCTGTTGCAAGCATAAAGTTTGGCCCCATAGTTAGGGTTTTTTTTTCTCTGGGCGCCCGGCTGCGGGTAGCCAGGAGGTTGGGGATGCGGTGGAGCCGAGAATGAGACCCCGGATGCGGGCGCACGCCCGGGAGCGGAGAGGGGCCGCCGGGCGGAACCGGGCGCGGCTCGCTAGGGCTGGTTTGGTACCTGGAGTCGGAGCGCCGGTGCCGGCTCGTTTTGCATAACACTGGAAGGGAGGGGGAAGGCGGCGCCCGGGGGGGGGGCGAGGAGGGAGGGCAGAGAGGGAAACTTTGCTTCTTGTTATAATCTGCCTGTCTTTGGGCGGCAGCAGCTGTCATGGGACCGGGTGGGCGGGGAGAGGCTTGCAAGCTGACTCCTTGCCGTGAGACGCGACTTGGAGCGGACGCAGCAGCCGAGACGTGCAGCTCCTGGCGGACTCCGGGTGGCGGCTCCCGGCTGGCGGCTCCCGGCTGGCGGCTGGGACGGCGCGGCGTGGCGGGGTGTCGCCGAGAGGAAGCCCGCCACGCGCGGGGGAAGGCCGGCCCTCGCTCGCTGCGGACGGCCATGCGCCAGGGAGCCGCGGGGCCGCGTGGTCGGTGGCGGGCGCGCTCGGGTGGGCTCGGGGCAGGGGCCGATGGGGCTGGTGGCGTGTGATCGCGCTTCTCCAGGCCGAGGGAGAGTGTGATGAGCGGTCTGCGCGCGCGGGGGTGTGTGTTTGTGTGCACACGCCGCGCGCGCCCGGCGCGTACCTTTACCTCTGACGAAACTGCAGTGTAGCTCCCGCGGCGGTCACCGGAGCCGTCACAAGTCCCGCGCCCCTGTCTGCGCGGAAGGTCGACCCCCTCCCCCGTCCCGGCCAACAGCCTGGGGCTCGGGGGACTGGGTGCGGGCGGGGCAGAGTTGCCACTGGGAAAGTTACGTCCTCAGCCCTCGCAGCGTCTCCAAACCTCTGGACTGAGATGCGGGTGAAGGAGGCCTGAAATAGCCGCAGCGACCGGTAGCAAGAACTGTCTGTTCTGGACCCGACTCCAGGTTTTAACTCCATCTTCAGTGTTCTTTGGCTCCCCAATAATTAATTATTTTCCCTTTTAGCCGCCTAGGGGGCCTACCCAGCAGGCATATTTCACCCAACGAAACTAGAAAATTGGGTAATCAAGTGTCAGCACAAGCAGTGCAGTGAAAGTTAATCTGGGACGTTTGCTCTTTTTATTGAACCACGTGACGGGCTGGAGATCTTCTGGTGATCCTTGCCGGCCCAACTTGGGAAATGTAATTGATAGGGGGAGCTTTGCAGCCACCCCTAGAAGGCTCACAGAGCCCAGCGGGGAGAGGACCTGGGCGGACCATCGGGTGCCTCCTCATTTTGCAGTTGGGGATAGAGGCTGTGAGGGGTGAGCGGCTTGTACAGGACCACGCAGCCAGTGAGTGACAGAGCCACCCAGGGCTCCTGACTCCAGGTCCTGTGTGTTACCTCGAAATAGCACTGGACTTGGAGTCAGAAGGCCTGAGTGGAGTCGCCTTCCCCACTCTCTGGCTGGGTGACCCCGGAGCAAGCCATTTTAACTCTCTGAGCCTCCTTTCCTCCATCTGTCAAATGGGGCTGGTAGTGCCGGCAAGAGAAGCCAGTGGCCAGGTGGTGGGGGTGAGCACTGTTTGCATGTGAGATGTCTGGTTGTTCCTGCAACTCCCTCTCCATCTCCCTTTGGAAGGGGTAGGGAAAGTGAATAAAAAGGTATTGGTTGTCTTTATCCAAAAACTTGTGTTGTCTTTCCTGGCTAGTCCAGGATCAGACAGAGGGAGGATGCCTGTGTAGGACACTTAACTTTGACTTATTTGGGCCAAAGTTCAGAAATTCAGCAGCCCGGGGATTATGCAAGTTCCTTGGAAAGGTTTGGGACATGGATCCCAAAGGACTTGGGGTTGGCCTCACCTTCGCTTAGCCTGTGCCCCTTGCCTGCGGTGCCCTCACCCGCCCATTCTGCATGGCCTTCTCCTCTAGCAGCCCTTCCCAGCCCCGCTTGCCCAGCTTTCCCTCTCCTCTGGTTTTCTTAGTCAACCATTTTGTGTGTGAGTCCCGTGTCCCAGGAGGTTTCTAGAACTAGAGTGGTACCTTTCATATCTTTGTGCCCCCGTGGCACCTGTCCCCATGCTGAGTTCCTTTGCTCAGCTCTTGGCTAGGCACATGAAGTACAGACATGGGCCTGGGCTGTACCCGGGCCCTGCCCTGCCGAAGCTCCCAGGCTGGCCAGGGAGACAGCTGGGCAGCGAGTAGCAGGAGAGAGGAATGCAGAGGGCTGCAGCTGTGGGCAATGACTTAGGCTCCAAAGGCCACACAGTAAGCCCACGCTAAATATGGGTTGTTTGAAGTCACTTGGGACATCAATCATAGATGCCCAAAATGTCAGAGTTGGCAGGAACTTTATAAATCATCTGGTCCACCCCCTTATTTAAAAATATTTAGTTATAGAATTGTTAGAAAATACTGACAAGCCTGAAGAAGAAAATTGAAACATGGAATCTTACCCAAAGATAGCCACTATTAATTTTTATATATCTTTCCAGACTTTTTTCTTTCCTGTTGATTCCTATCAATTATATCTTTTGTACAGAAATGGAATCATCCTCTAAATACTAATTGTAACTTGGAATCACACTGTTGTAACTTGCTTTTATCCCCCCTCCAAACAATTTGCTGTGACTGTCTTTACACATCAGTAAACATTCTACTTAATATCTTAATATCCTAATGGTTATAAAGTATTTCATGGAGATTGAACTAAAATGTATTTAATCCGTTCTTTATTGTTAGTCATTTAAGTTGTTTATAATTCTTTTTTTTTTTTTTTGCTCTTGTAAGCCATGCTGAAATGAATATCTTTGCATATGTCTTCTTTCCTTCATTTAAATTCCTAGAAGTGAAATTACTGTGTCAAAGGAACTATGCAGGCGTTCAGTAAACACATTTCTGGATTGCCTTCTAGAAAGATTGTGCTGCTTACACACTTACCAGCTTTGTGTGGGATCGCCTTGTTCCTCATCCCCAGATAACACTTGGTATTTTCATTGTTTTTCTTTTTTACCAGCCTGTTCGTCAATAAAGTCTGTCACCTTGTTGTTTTAATGTGCATTTCTTTGATTACTTGTGATGCTGGACCTTCTCCCCATGTGATTATGGGCCATTTGTGGTTTTGTTCTGTGAACTGTCCTATTTGTGAACTTGGCCCATTTTTCAGTTGGTACCCTATCCCCTCATTGTTGTGAAACTGGATCTGAGCACCAGGAAGGGGTCTCTCCCACGTGAAGAATTGGGAAAATGGCTTGAGGTCCTAGTCTTCCCTTGCTGGGTCTGGAATACTGCTGTCCCACAGTCCCCAAAGACAGGGCTAACTCCTTTTCCAGGTCAAAGTTCTGGCCATGTGTAGGGGCAGATGGAAGTGCAGTCTTTGCCCCCGATTCACCTGTGTGAGACCAGGAGGAGTAACTTCTTCACCTGAGCCCAGAAGGGCCATGTTTGCTGGCTTCGTTTACCAGAGGCCCAGGCTCCACTTTCACTGGGGCCGCCTGGCTGGTGCTAATGATCAGGATGCCTGTGAAACCCAGGAAAGGCAGTGGCCCAGCAACTGGGCCCCGGGGGCTCATATTTCCCCTTCACCTTGGGGCCCTCCTCTCCCTAGCTGGTGAAGGCCAGCCAGAAGCTCCATCATTGCCAAGATGTGAATCACTCCTTTCCTCTTCTCCCTGGAATAATAGAAGGAAGACTGGTTTGAGTCAGAGCAGCCTTGCAAATAGGGGCTTGGGCTTGGAAGTGAGGTCATAACACGAGCATTGCAGTGTTAATCGCTGTTTCCTCCTTTGTCATTGTCATCATCACCACCACATTATGAGCATCCTCTAGATGCCATGCACTCTGCGTTTTTACGTTTCATTCTCATAAAGATTCTGCAAAGTCTAGTGCTATTATGATTCCCATTTTACAGATGAGGACTTTCCAATTTCAGAGAACTCACTGATTTGCTGAAGACAACCTAATTATACTACCTTCGAGTAGGTGGAAGAGCCAGGATCAGCGGGCACGGTTCCCAGACCCCAAGCTCCATGAAGACAGGGACCATTCTCTGTTTCCGTTCCTTATATTTCCAGCAGCTTGAGCAAATGAAGGCATGTTGTATAGAGAGAAGACAGAACTCATAAGTCGTCTACTTCTCTAGGCCTCAGTTTCTCAGTCTGTGAAATGGGGATAGCAGGCCTTAACTCTCAGGGTTGGGAATTAAATAATATAATGTGTATAAAATGAGCGTCAGCTTGCTACTCACAAAACTTGGAATTCTCTCTGAAGCGCTTTAGAAGCGCAGGATCAAGTATAGTGTGAACTCCCGTCCCTGCAACCTTTTTCATGCAGAAGAGAGAAGCATAATTCTTGCTATGTGAGGGTAAAGGGAACACCACTAGTCATTTGGAGGAGATTGAGCGGGCTCATTTCCTGTTTGTCCTGTCCTCAGAGAGGTGAGGTGACCCACCAAAGGTCTCAGCCATCCTGTGGACTCAGCTGATTGGATTGCCCATTCTGTTCCTCCTCCCTCTTCTGGTCTCGGTCCTTGTCCATTCACAACTGGATTCCTGCAGTCACTAGAGAGCGTGTCTAATGTCACTCCCTTGCTTGCACATCACCCATGGCTCCCCAGTACTTTTAAATTAAAGCCTGAAGTATAACCAATGTTCAAGGACCTTCAAGTATTTGAAGTTGGAGACTTGGGCCCCAGACGGTCCTGGGTGGTCTGCTTCCCCTTTGGGATCCTGGCCCACCCTGCAGTGTGTCATGAGTCCTCTTCCTGAAAGTGCGGGCTTGTGCTGCTGTTTTCTGTCTCCGCTGTCTCCATTTCCATCACTCATCCTACAAAACCCAGCTCCCGCGTTTGAGTGACGCCTTCCTTCTCACCTTCAGGCACAGCTGCTCCAGCCCATGCGTGGCAGCGTGCACCCATTTCAAAGTCAGCCTGTCTAGTTTGAGTCCCGGTTCTGCTGTTTGCCGGCTGTGCGACCTTTGGTGGGTCACCTCACCTCTCTCAGCTTCCATTTCCTCATGTGTAAAGATAATGATGAATAGTACTTCCCTTAAAAGTTGTTTTGAGGAGTCAGTAAAAATCAAATGACAAGATGGATTTAGAGCATCTAACGCAACGTGTGGCGTATAATAAGCACCAAATAGTAGGTAGATCTCTTCTAGGATAGCTCACGTGAAGTGTTAACATGTAGGAAATCGCTCCAGATTGTTAAGCTCCCTGAGGGCAAGGATTTTTGTTTGATTTGTTCAGCCCTTTTTCCCCACAGCGAAGAGACAAGTGTCTGGAACACAGTCCCCATCCGGAACCCTCACCGAGAGAACGAATATGCTAGACTGTGAGCCTCTTCAGGGCACACACTGCTTCCTGTTGTGTCTCTTCGGTCCGTGTATTCCTGAGAAGGGACAGACTAATAAATGCTCCTGGAATGCCCTGAGCCGCCCTCCCCACACCTTCACCCCCACCCTTTTACCGTCGGCATCGCCCACCTGCACATTGGGACCCGCTCACACCTGTCCCCTCTGGGAAACCTTTTTGGTCACCTGTTCTTCTGCCTCTGCCCGCCGTGAGGAGGGGGCAGCTGACTCTTAGCCCTACAACTAGGTTGGCAGCTCTGGGAGGGCAAGAAATAATATTTTTATCCTGGACGGGCATTGTGGTTACCCATGAAGTAGACGAGTTTTTGAGCAAAAGAATGTTTTATATGATTAGGTGTCAGGTTCTCTGAAAAGAACTTTGTATTTTAAACATTTCACTGTGGAAAATGTCAGACACAAGGAGCCAGTGGTGGGAACGGAATAGTGAATGCCCGTGCCCCCGTGACCCGGCTTCGACTCGTGGCCACTCTTCGTTCCTCCACCCACACACTGCCTCGTGTCATCCGTGCCTGTTTTCAGTGTGTATCTGTGAAGGGACCTTTGAGGACTATTGCCTGGGTATCTTACAATCATTGTGAGGTTGGTTCTGTCTCCCCCATTTTGTAAGTGATGACACTGAAGCACAGAGGGTTATGTGAGTCATTCAGGGTCTTGGCAGCTAGTGAGTGCCAAGGGTTTAAATCAGAGGTCTACCACTTACTAGCTGTGTGACCTTGAGCAAGTGTCTTAACTTCTCTGATCCCAGTTACCTCATAGGCAAAACTGGAGATAATAGTAGTATGTTCTTCTTAGGATAACTGCAGAGGATAAACAATGCTTGCAGCGTTGCCTGACATATAGTAAGTGCTCAATAAATGGTAGCCACTATGATAATGACGATGTAAATACACTAATGTAAATTTGAGCTTTCGGGAAGTTGGGAGTGCATTAGAGACCGTCTTGCTCAATGCCCTTACCTTGAAGTGAGGAAACAGACTGGGAACAGACAGGGGATGCCTTCAGATCACCCAGGAGAAGCAGGACAGGACCCCTGGCTGCTGTCTGCTTGGGCAGGGCGGCTCTGCATGGCAGGGACTCAGCTGTCTGGGACCCACTGTCTGGGGACTCAGCCGGGCGAGCCCTGCTTGGCTGAGATGAGATGGATGCTCCCCGGCTGCGCTGCAGCCGTGTTTTTGCCTTGTGCTTGCCTGGCAGAACACAGTCATTTAGCAGAGGGAGAGCGAGGAGACGGTAGGAACCAGGCCCTGAGCAGTTGCAGCAGCCGGCCCACGAGTGGCTCCCTGATGTTGCCATGGCAAACAGCCTTGGCAACGTGGCTGCTTGAGCCTTTATTTCTGCTCAGGCTCCTCAAGGGGAAGTGTGGTACCCAGGACACTGGGGAGGGCCCTGCCCTGGCTCCTTGGCACCGAGGAGGACCCGGCTTCCGTGCTGCTAACCATTCTAGGCCACAGCAGCCCCTGCTCAGAACATCTGCAGGCCCACCCTGCACAACCTGCAGAGCAGACTCCTGGGTATGACATTCGAGGCCTCAAATGCTTATCCATCCACCTATTCATCAAATACTGTGTGACCATGCGACCTTGCACCACTGCTGTGAGAGCAGAACATCGTATTCTTAACATGGACCCTGGTGTTAGGTGTTCCCAGTCTGGCTTCATCTTCAGCCGTATCTTTCAAGAATCACAGTGATGAGAACAGTCAACAGCTGCTAACCCTTTCAAGCAATCACTCTGCTGAGCCCTGTGCTAAATTATTCACATGTGCAATCACGTTTAATCTCAGAGGAGCCCCATGAAGTAGTCCCCACTGTTAGCCCATTTTACAGTCGAGCAGACTGAGGCTGACCCAGAGTTGGTGGTACTGGTGTTGTTCTGCAGTCCCTTCCCTGTACCAGGCAGCCCCAAGACCCCTGCCACGGTATCTGTCTCCCCCACCTCCAACTGCATCCTGGAGGCCCAGCTCGAGTGCCACCTCCCTAATTCCCCCTTTCTGAAGTGGCCTCTTTTGCTCTGTGATCCCACAGTCTCTTACAGACACCTCGTGTGTCCTGCCTGCATTACCCTGTTCCCCGGAGAGTTTATATCCGTCCTCCAGCTGCCCCCAAACAAAGCAGATGGAGAGACTGACTGAAGGAGAGCTCTGAGTGTCCTGGTGAGGAGTTCGGACCTGGCAGGCAGCGATGAGTCAGCCGAGGGTGCATTAGGGTTGTTATTAACAGCAGCAATCATAGAAAATAGCTAATACTTAGTGACCACTTGGTATGTGCCAAGTACGAAGCTAGGACCTCTAGGAGCATTATCTTGTTTCATCCTCAGCCTCCTGGTGAGGTCGGTACCGTGGTGCTCTGACGCTGCAGGAAGTTCAATGACTTGCCCAGAGGACCCAGGCAGGAAGTGGAAATGCTGGGATTTGAACCCGGGGCTGCCCCAGTTCAGAGCAATCACTAGAGTGTGGCTAATCTGGCTGAGCAGCAGGTAGAAAGAGCCGGAATGGGGGTCACGGGCGGCAGGAAGGGAGCATCTGCAGTCGGCCTCAGCAGGGGTGCCCGGTGGAAGCGAGAGGGATGTGGGAGAGAAGGCCCAGAGTGCAGGGGCTTAGTGGCATCTCTCCGGCCGAGATGGGGTGCAGAAGAGGGTTGGCTTTGAGGAGGATTGGTATGGGGAGGGACTATCCGTTTGCTCAGGGCCCGCTTTGTGCCAGGTTCGTCCCCATCCCTGGCTTTCCCTGGAGCCTTGTTAAATGCAGAACTCCGGGCCCAGCCTGTGATAGCTCTTGTTTATGAGTTTATTCTTCACTCCTCTCTCTTCTCTCCCCAGTCAGGACTGGAGCTCCCTAAGGAAAGGGATCTTGTCAGTCCCCCAGTGCCTTAAGAGTTCCTGGCACTCTGTAGGCCCCCAGTAACTATTTTTTGAGTGACTGAATGAGTGAGCAAATGCTGTTAGATCTTTCAGAAAATTCATCATGCCTTTGCCTGGCCCCAGAGGCCCCTTCTCTGTGCTTGGAGCTGTGCTAGGATGTGTGGTGAGGGGATTGTCCCCGTCCCCACAAGGAGCCTGCTGCCCTTATCTCCAAGATGGCCTGGCACCCAAAGGAATCAAAGGCAAGCACTTTCTGAAGCTTCTGGAACCCCCTATGAGAACACCCCTCCAGTGGGCAGGTCTTCGTGGACTGTTAACCCGCTGTCAGGAGTCCAGCCTGTCACAGGGCATTGCTCTGGCCCAACTAGGGCAGGGCTCCAGCTTCAGGAGTCTCTGTATCTGCGGGTAGGTGTCTGGTCGAATGTGCCGGCACCTTCCAGGGAGGGTGAACCCAGTGCCTTACACTGGGCTTCATGTCTGTTGCCTGGCTGCCTATTCCAGAGGGCCTGGGCAGGCCGGCCTCCGCTCTGCAGGAAGAAAGGGAGTTCCAGGGAGGGAAAGGGGCGAGGGAGCGCTCGGGGACCAGTGGCCGCATCCTCCAGCCCGAGAGGGTTAACTCCACGCCATATCGATCTTTCTTTCCTTCCTCGGAATCCTCTCAAGACTCAGTCTGTCCCACGTCTGATCACCCGTCACCTTAGGGCTACTTAGGGCCAATCTGCCTTTAGTTTACGCACACTTCTCAAAGATCCACAGTCCTGTCCAGCCTCATCCCATCAGAAGCAGCAAGTCGGCTCTGTTAGTGTGTGTCTGTGTAGGCATGGGGCAGGGGTGTGGTTCCGCCAGAGGCAGAAACATGTGGACTGTGGCCCTGCAGGCAACTTGGGGCCTTTTTATTTTTATTTCTTAAAGAGAAGACAGGGTCAAGGCTGACTTCTTTTTCTTTTAAAGACTGGCACCTGAGCTAACATCTGTTGCCAATCTTCTTTTTTTTTTCTTCTTCTTCTCCCCAAAGCCCCCTAGTACATAGCTGTACATTCTAATTGTTGGTCCCTCTAGTTCTGCTATGTGGGATGCCGCCTCAGCATGGCCTGATGAGCGGTGCCATGTCCGCGCCCAGGATCCAAGCTGGAGAAACCCTGGGCTGCCGAAGCAGACACCAACTTAACCACTCGGCCTTGGGGCCGGCCAACTTGGGGCCTTTCAGTGAAGGGACAAGAAGGTGCCTTGTTCCTGAAGTACAAAGCTGGTGCGTCATAGAGACAGTGGGTCATCCCCGAGGAAAGGCATCTTCTGTTCCGTGTTGCCTGTTCGAGGAAGCAAGGAAGAGGGAAATGCACTTGGACCTTACCATCTAAAATAGGAAGTCTGACGAAAGCAGGAAAAGTTTCACAGCCACCTGTAAACTTAGCTTCTTGTGAGCACCCTTCTTCCTCCATGATGTCGGGGGAATAAGGAGTCAGTCTAGCTGTAAAAGCTGTGAAAGCTAAGGCAGCCTCCTAACGTGAGATGTTGTCTTTGTATTTCCAGGGCTGCACGGGATGTAGAGAGTGTGTGGCAAATGCTGATTGGCCTCAAGAAACCGTATGGCTTAGTGACCGACGAGAGCAAACTGTCTGGTTCAAATCTTAGCTTTAGAACTTATTAGCTGTGTGATCCAAGGAGTGAGACAGCTACTCTGTGCTCTAGATAGCCAGCGCCCACATGGGAATAATAATAGGCCTTACTTCCCGGGGTTGGTAGGACTAATCAGTGGCTCTCAGTCATGAGTGCATGTCCGAATCAACTGTGTAGTTAAAAAAATAATAATTATACGTCTGGGGCCATCCCAGTCTTATTGAATGAGAATCTTTGAGAGAGAGCCGGCCCTTAAGCTTCCATGTTTTTAAAAAGCTTCCTCTCATGGCACCCCTGCTCTGGTTCTAAACAATCAGATACTGTTTGTAGAGTGTCTGGCATTAAGTGGGTGTCTCCTGCCCTCTCTGTCCTTCCTGCCTTAGTCTGGAGCACAAGGTGGCACTGAGGATACAGGTGACCGAGGAGGGGATGGAGGGCCACTTTTTGATGCCCGTGTAGAGCAGGGCGGCCTCCTCATCTGGTGTTTCCATTTGATCTTCACGTCAATTCTGCGTCGCAGGCAAGAGGAGAGGAGTGTTCCCACTTTACAGCTGGGAAAATGGAGGCCCAGAGAGGGATGTGATAGGATCCTGCAGCAAATCAGTTTTCAAGTATTTGTCTTCATCGCTGTATCTGACCTCCTTGAGCCTCAGCCGCAAACCAGCTTATTGGACAATTCAGGAGGGGGCATCACAGTTACTGTAAGAGGTGGGTAGGTTGGCAGCAGGGGAAGGGAGGGAGCCTGAGGGAATGCAAGCCATCTACGGACCCTCAGACCAGTGATCATTTGATTTATCAGGACCCTTAATGATCAGAGAGTGCTGGTCATGGTCCCAGGCCACACTGCAGTTTAGGAGAAGCAACAGGACTAGAACCCACTTCTCCTGATGCCCAGTTCACTGTCCTCCCAGGTATGTGTGCTGCTTCTACAGAGTGGGCAGGGCATAGCTCAAATGATAATGGAAGTAGTCTTCGAGCTAATGTAGTGAGGCCTTTGCACATGCTGTTCCCTCTGCCTAGCATGCTCTTCCCAGGCATTGCCATAGCCTGCTGCTCCCTCACCTCCTCCAGATCTGAGACATCACCTCCTCAGAGAAGCCTGTCCTGATCATCTTCTCTCCGCTTTCTTTTCCAGTACTGTGTTCTCTTTTCCTTAAGGCGTGTACCACTCCTAGGTACTTTCTTGTTTATTAATTTGTACCTCATTGATTGCCTGTTGGCATTGTGGAAATGGAAGCTCCACAAAGACTGGACATTGCCTCTCTGGCTCCCACTGTATCCCCAGTACCTAGCCTAGGGCCTGGCACATGGCTGGCACTCACCAAATGTTTCTTGAATGAATGAATGAATTAATTAATTAATTCAGTGTGTGCTGAGCCCTTAATCTGTACTGGCCACGGTGTTGAGCTCACTTAACTCTCCCAACAACCCAGGAGATAAATACTCCTAGCCCCATTCTTTAGATGAAGGACCTGAGGCTCAGAGGGTGAGTGGTGGGGCTGGGGGATATAGATCCTTTGCTGACTGAGCCACTCAGAGGCCCCCAGGGGCCCAGCAGGCAGGTGTGACCAGAGCCCTGCCCCCAGGGAGTCATGCCCCAGTGCCCCAGTGACCTCACACCACTTTCTCCCTAGGTTGGGCAAGAGCTCTTCCCTGTCCTGTGGGTGCAGCCACAGGACCTGCTCAGCAGCACCCTGGGCCTCCAGCCTTTTCCAGCACTTGCCCTTTGTCCTGGTGACTGAGGGAGTGGCTGCCTGGCTTGCACTTTGTGGACCGGCCTCCAGCAGGAATGTGGCAATCTCCCACCTCTGGGGGTGGGTGGGAGTGGGTGGGGGTGGGTGGGGGTGGGTGGGCCGGGCACAGCATAGTAGCAGGCCAACCTGGAGGACAATGGTGGTATCTTGCCAGAGGCCCTTCTCCCTAGAGCCAAAGTAGGCCCAGATTAATGGATCGAGTCTTCGGGGAGAGCAGACTAGGCTCGAGGATGATGGGAAAAGCCTGCGAGGCAGGAGGGAAATCTGGAATCTACCCCAGAATGAGAAGAAAGACCTCCTTTGCTCAGATGACCTCACAGTAAATTTTCAATAATCCAGTTGCGGGACAGCCAGACGAAGCGGTGTCAGCTGGTTCCAGTTGTGGACTCAGCCTGGGGTCTGGATTTTGAGGGTCAGCGGAGGGCAGACTAGAACGGTGGTCAAGACCCGAGCTCTGAGGCAGGGTCTGAGTCCAGAGTCCGTCATTTAGCAGCTGAGTGACTTAAGGCGTGTTTCTTAATCTGCATGGGTTCAGTTTCCTCCCCTGTGAAATGGGATAATAGTAAGTCTCTCAGCGGGTGGTTGAATCGATGAGAAGATAAAACATCTGAAGAACCTGGTGCAGTGCCTTCTTGTTACCGTGATAACGGTAGCCAGTGACTGGTTGCTTTGATGACAGATTGGTGGAGGAAACTGGTGGACCCCGTGAGTTATACAACATGGATTATCATTCGATACCCCTTCCTTTTTCTGTCCATGCAGCCATCCCTCCCTCTGTGCGGGAAGCCGGGACTGCAGATCTGACAAGCCCTGCTCCTTGTCCTGGGAAGCACAGATCCGCAGATGGCCGTGGAAGGTGGCCAGTGCAGAGGGAGTGTCCAGACAGCATGTGTAGCAGAAAGAGTATTGAGGGATGAGCGGGAGCTGGCTGATACGGTGGAGAGGGGCGTCCTAGGGACAGACCAGCCTGTCCTAAGGCCCTGCACAGCCCTGCAGTGAGTGACTTGGGGAGACGTGAGCTCCCTCCCCATTCGTGGAGGATTTGAGCTGGCTGGAGGACTCCCGGGAGGGTGAAGAACATGAGGATGACCTCAGTGTCTGGAAGAATCACAAGTAGGAGCACCAAGATTTCCAGCCCGAGAAACCAGCTGGAGGCTGCTCTGGGGCGTGGGGAGGTCTTGGGGGGGGTGACTCGGTTTTCCCCGGGCCTCACAGGCAGGACGGAATGAATGATATGACCCTGTGGTCTGGAGTGGAGGCATAAGCCTGGGGCACAGTCTCTCCCCTGCAGTTTTGGCCAAAGTCCTTTGCCCAGTAAAGCAACACTCTCCAGCGTGGTGGGGCCGGGCCCCCACAACCACGAGGTACTTGATGGGCAGGGATAAGGTTTGTAGCTTTACAGGATAAGCCTTCAATAAATTTAATGATGATAATGATAATTATTGCCATAATAATCATAATTATGACTCCTGTTCCCACCGCTGTTACCCCTTTTAGCATATTACTGTGAAATCCACATGGCGTTTTCACATCCATGATTCACATCCTCATGAGGATTTTCATTTCCATTTTACAGATGAAGCACCTAAGGCCCAGGGATGTTGAAACGACTTGCCCAATAAGGTCACTCTGTAGGAACTCAACAGAAATAGAGGACTTGTGGCCCCTGAGGCTGCCTGGTCGAGAAGGAATGGTTTTGTAAGGGGCCCCTCAGCTGTTCATGTCAGAGCCTTGTCTAGGTTGAGTTCCTAGGATTGTCTGGTTTTTTTGCTTGAGTAAGATTGTGGCTGAGCTAACATCTGTGCCAGTCTTCCTCTATTTTCTGTGTGGGATGCCGCCACAGCATGGCTTGATGAGTGGTGTATAGATCTGTGCCCGGGATCTGAACCCATAAACCCTGGGCTGCTGAAGCAGAGCTTGTGAACTTAACCACTACACCACCAGACCACCTCCCCAGGGTTGTCTTGAATCCTCCTTGGAGCAATGATCCCCAGTCTTTTTGGAGTTCCATTGTGTGATTTTTGCAATAGTTGCAAATCCCCCCAAAAAAGAGGGGATTTCCATTGATTGCTCTTTGACTTCCATTGATTCCTCTTTAAATTAGAGTTAGGAAAGAGAAAATCTTGTTAAGAGAATTTCTTAGCTGCCCTGGAGATTAGAGTGCTATGGTGAGACCATTGTCTCTGGGAGTCTTGAAGAAGGCCTGGGTTCAGGTCCTGCCTGTCCCTCATTGCTGTGTGACCTTGGACAAATCTGGCTCCCTCTCTGGGCCTGAGTTACCCCACTTCTCCCATCTCTGCCACGCTGTAACTCATTCTTTTTCTATCATGGGGTTGTGTTGATTTTGTAAATTCTGCTTGGGGTGGAACTGCCAGGTACTGGATAGAGAAGGGAGAATGTTAGAGTCTGGAGACAGATGGAGCTGGGAACTGTCGCATCTCAGACCAGCAGTGTGATTTCTGGGCACAGCCAGTTGCAGGTTCTTAATTCCCCAGTTATGTCCCTTTTCCTGGCGACAGGTGCTGACTTCTCTTTGAACTGCAAGTTGGAAGAAATTTGTCATGGGATCATGTGCCTTAAACGAGTGGGTTTGGAAGGAGGAGAAGGCGGAGGAGGTCCTCCAGGCAAGAGAATCCCCGACTTCCAGCCCTCTCAGTGAATCACGGAACATTTGGATAAGTCACTCACGGGGGTGGAAAGATTGGGTGAAAATCAGGAACTTCGGGCCAGATTTTTTTAAAGGAGCAAATTATTCAAAATCTTCTACTGATAGATTATATCTAAAAATTGATTTCTTCCCTTTTTTCACAGTACTGTTTTATCCATCTTGAGTCATTTTTTTATCTTTAAAACTGCCTTTTAGTTCTCTCTGTTTCAGTTATAAAATATTTTAATGAGGGAGGGAAGGTGTCAGCGAATTCTCAGAGGCCCCGGGGGTCGGCAGACTTGGCTGTGGGCGCTCCTTGAGGCTCAGGATGGCTGCTCTTGGCCCCGGGCCCCCAGTGTCTTTCAGGCAGAGCTGCTACCAGCTCAACCATGAGGTCTGCATTATTTAAAGAAAGCTCGCATCCACTGGAAAAAGAGCGACCGCACTTACTGTACCGTGTGGCCAATAGGCAATTCAACACCAGAGCTCCCCAGCTCCCTCCCGCCCTCTCCAGCTGCCAGACTTTGCAACCAGCCGCCAGGATTAGGTGACAGCGGGACTGATGGGCAGGTCCATGTGCACACAGTGGGTGCCCGTGTGGGCGGCCCGGCCCCACTTCAGCCTTGACAACGGGATCTGCCTTGGTCTAGGGCAAGCTCTGCTCTGAGCCTTACAGAACAAGTTAAAACCACTTTTTTATTTTTTTAATTTTTAATTTTTTTTTTTTTTTGAGGAAGATTGGCTCTGAGCTAACTACCGCCAATCCTCCTCTTTTTGCTGAGGAAGACTGGCCCTGAGCTAACATCCGTGCCCACCTTCCTCTACTTTATATGTGGGACACCTACCACAGCATGGCTTTCCAAGCGGTGCCATATCCACACTCGGGATCTGAACTGGCAAGCCCCGGGCCGCCGAGAAGCGGAATGTGCCAACTTAACCAGTGCACCACCAGGCCGGCCCCTAAAAGCACTTTTGTTCAGTAGTAAAAGAAGCTAAAAATTATGTAATTTAAAGCAAAAAATTTATATTGCTGTAACTCAGACATTTGTTTAATTGCTCCTTAATTCACCATCATCCCCAAAGTGTTTTGGAGAAATAACTTATTGCCTTAAATTCCTTTTTTCATTTTATATTTTGGTTGTTTGTTCAACAAATGTAATATATATATATTTAAAATTAATATTCATTTTTAAAAAATTTTTTAATAAAATTAAAAAAAAATTTCAAGAGTTAGGAACTAACTTGTCAGAGAAAGTGAGACCGCCCATGTCCTGTAATCTCTTCCCCTCAAGAAACAACCACTCTGGTGTGTTTAAAGGCCTTTCAACTGAATATATGATTACCTGTTTTCTTTAATTTCTGTATAAATTGTATTTTCTTGTTACAAAAGTGGCAGGTGTTCATTTATTGAAATTTGAGAGAGTACAAATAGGCAAGAGGAAAGAAAAAATCCTAGCGCCCAGAAATAACCAGTCAAAAGCAGTGCTTTTTTTTTTTTTTTTTTTTTTTTAAAGTACTGTTGTAGGTTCCACCTCCAGCCGAGCTTCCCTCCTTGGGCGCACTTCTCCTGCCTCCCAGCTGTCATTTATGGGCTGGTGTCTGCCTGTGACCTTGAGAGGGAGAGAACCTAGACAGGCTTCATGTTTAACTGTGGCTCCTGGTGTGGCCTCGTTCAGCCTCTCTCCTTTGTAAAATGGGAGCAGTCCCTGCATTGCTGCGACAACGCATGTATCGTGGAGTCCAAGCTAATTGCACGTTGTAGAGTCATAAATAGATGTAAGGCAGTGTTGTTACTCCACCAGCCTGCGCGTACCACAGCGGCGGCTGTTGTTTTAACACAGACAATATCTGATCACCTCCAAGAATTTCACATGACCTGAGGCCATTCTACCCCAGGATTAAATCACCCCGGGGGGTTGGGCTTTTATTCCACGCACTGTGTATCTCATCTGTCTATACATAAGTTTGTTAATGTGTACAGAGCAAGATAAACACCCTTGCTGGTAGAGAAAGCATTCAAACCCAGGTTTCCTGATTTAGAATCGATTACTCAGCCGGGCCCTTTGAAGTGTTAGCTGATCCACCTTGTGATTCAGCTGCATTTGGAGCCAGCCCAGGGGGAAGAGATTGGTGGGGGTCACGCGGAGCAGGCCCTGGAAGATCCAGCTACCAAACATTAATTTTCATACTGGTTTTGACATACAGCCTTGTTGAATGGGAAGAGGACAATAGACTGGCTTTTGTATTTGTTTTGAAAACGTAACATGTGATCCTGCTTGAAAAAATTGTAAAAGTTACAAATGGAAGTCCTTTCTCCCATTCTTGTGCTCCTATCCCCAGGGGCACCCTGCTACCAATTTCTAACATGTTCTTCCAGAGATAGCATGCAGACACCAGCATATGGAGGGTCTGACCTCCTGCCTCCATTTTTTGCACAAATGGTAGCAAGCTGAGAGCATGGCCGTACAACTTGCTTTCTTCCACTTCATAATATATCTTAAAGATCTGCTTCATTTTCTAGCTTGACTGTCGTTTGTTTAACGGTTTTCCATTAGGCATTTAGGTTATTCCTAATTTAGTGCTGCTATGAGTCTGTAGGGACTGTCTTTGTCTAAGTGTCATTTTGCTTGGGAGTGGATGTGTAGGATAGATCCTCCGAGGGGAATGGCCCAGTTAAAGAGCGTGTGCATTTCAAATTTTGGTAAATATCGCCACATTTCCCCTTCGTGAAATTATATTAGTTTTACATTCCCACAGAAATGAATAAGAAATGATCGCTTCCTCACGCCTTCACCCATACAGCATGGTGTTAAACCTTTTTGATCGTTGTCAGTCCCGCCTCTCTGGAGTTTAAATTTGCAGTCTTCCCCTCATGGTGAAGTGTCACTTGTGATTCCTCTCCAGTGAGCGGCCCGTTGTGCTGTTGATTCTTTCTCATTGGTTTATAGGGATGTACTTATTTTCCCCACAGTTTCCCTCACAAAACCCTGGGACCTTTTTGGGCTCCCTCCTCCCCTCTGGCAGTGCCGGTTGGAGGAGAAAGCCCGCTGGACTAGGGTGGGGATCCAGCTCCTGGTCCTGCCACCTGCCGGCTGTGGGACCTGGATGAAGTCTCTTAAACTCTGAGCCACTGTTTCTTTCCCACTCTGTGAGGCGAGGATGTTAGCCCAACAGCAGGGTTTTGGGGTAGGTGAGATAATCAATGTGAAAGTGTTTTATAAACTGTAGAAAGCTGTAAAAACTGAATATCACATTCATATTTACATAGTTTCAAGTGAGTGAGAGAGTTTAGATGTCTAAAACTTGAGAGTCGGGTCAGCTCGTTAAACAGGTGGGCCAGGTGAGGCCTCGAGACAGTGGACCTGCCGGAGTCCTGTGTCAGAGGCTGGCCTGACCGGGAACGGGGGCCCGAGTCGTCCTGCTGTAGTGGGAGCCATGGGTGACATGCAGTTTCTTTCAGAGCATCCTGATTTTTATAGTAAATTTTCCCAGCTGCCATGACAGCCTTTCCCTTTCAAGGGGAGTGCTCTGTGGCTGAACCCCAAGAGCCTGTCCTTTAGAGCTGGAGAATACATCAGTTGGAATCTCAGTTCTGCCAGCTGTTGGCGGCAGAGCCTACACCAGGTGACTTCACCTTTTGGGGCCACGGTAGCCTTCTTTGTGGAGCCCAGAGGGCTGTTGAAAGGATTACTGAGACCACGGTGGTGGAGCCCAGCCCGTCTGGCACATGATGCGGCTTGGTTGATGGTGTCATTATTACTGGTTGGCATTGCAGGAGGCGTGGTGGCTGCATAGTCACGGGGCCAGGCTGCGGCCGATGACACCCTGGGTTCAAGGCCTCACTCTGCCTTCCCTTGCTGGTTGGGCATCTTACATCACCTCTCTGAGGTAATGGTGGGAGCCCTGGCTGGACAGGCTTGATTTGAAGAATCGGTAGACTTTATATTTATATACAAAGTGCTTACCATGTAGGTGGTACTTCATAAATAAGTTATTTAAAAAGTACTTACTGGTGTGCCTGTTAGGTGCCAGCACTTATCCAGATGTTGGGGATTTTGAGCAGAAAAGTAGCAGCATCCCTGGCCTTGGGGAGCTTACATGGCCCTAGTTCATTGTTCATTATTGTTTTACTTTTATTGCTGTTCTCGGTCGCGTGGTCTGGCCAGTGTCAGTAGGTTCCGCTTGGCCCCTGCTGAGCAGCTCTAGGACACACACTCAGGGGATTTGGGATTTTTCCTGCCCTTGTAGACTGCAGGTCACTTCCTGTGAGGTGCTCTTTTCCCATAACCTCAGGAACTTGACTCAGCCTGCCTCCCTCCTCCCCCGACAGGGGTGGGGGCCTCACCTGTGACCTGTGAGCAGAGGGGATCAGAGCCTCCTTGACCGGGGGCCACAGCCTTATGGTCCAGTGCCTTGTCTGACATCCCACTGAGACTAGACCTGGCTTCCTGACCTCTTGACCTGGGTCATTCATTGTTCTGCCAAGGGGCGCTTCTCTCACCTAACCCATGTTTAATGCCCATTTCCTGGATGCCACCATTGTACTCGGACCTGGGGAAACAGGTATGAGCTAGACCCAGTCATGCCCATGGGGAGCTGGCCTAGGGAGGCAGAAAATAAACAAGATGATAACAGCTAGTGATAGGCCCTGCGAAGAGAATCAATACAACAAGGACATGTGATGGCGGCCAGTAAGCTACATTACAAAGGGTGGTCTGGAAGCCCCTCTGAGATGCTATTTGTGCTGAGGCCTGAGAAATCAAAAAGGAAGTAACGTTTTGGGGGAAAAGTGTTCTTGGCAGTGGGGACAGCAAGAGGAGAGGCCTTGAGCAGCTGGGCTTGTCATTCTTCACGAAATACTCCAACTACCCATGAAAACAGGACCCAGGGGGGGCTGTGAAGAGACCAGGTGTGTTTGAGCATCTTTTCAGAGCAGGTGAGGAGCTAGTTATAAATCAGAGCAGGGCCCCGCCCGAGGGGATCGCTGAGTCAGCCTCGGGGAGGTGAGTGAATAAATGCAGTTTAGGCCATTGCTTGAGCTACAGTATTTATTTGAAATGAGTAAAACCCACAAGGCCTTTATAAGTTGCCGAGTCGAGGCCTTCCTAATTCAGAGTGGCTGTGGCAGGCTGTCCTAACAGATGAGGGCTTCCTCGCTGCCTCTCCATCTAATGATATCAGCGTGCACAGCCACCGTCGACACAAAGTCAATTTCCACTCTTGGATCTGCGATTTAACGCCCGGCTGCTCAGAGGGCTGCAGAGAGTTGGGGTCACTGGGGCTAATTGGGTTGCTTAATAAGAGGGAGGTTCTTAGAATTGGAATAGCTGGGCCTGGGGGCAGGGTCATGATGTGGAGAAATCAGCAGGGCTGGACCAGGGGGCCAGGCTGGAGGAGGAAGGGAGGCCCGGCCAGAGGGAGCCGCTGGTCACAGAGCTGGAATGACTCGGATTAATGTGGAGGCGTGGACTCCCGTGGACACTGCTGCCTTGGGAGGGAGTCCTGTTGCCCTAGGAGTCTGTGTTCTAGAAAAAGGACAGGTGGGCAGCTTGGGGCATTTTCTGGCCTTGATTAATCTTTCCTAGCAACAGTCTGGGTGGTGGGGACCTTTTCTCCCTCACTCTCCTTCTACCACGACCCTCGCCCCTATCCCACACAAAGCACGTCTCTGGTCAGCGCTAGCTGGTGCTGGGGACAGGTCTACTGCATGATGGCCGTGTGAGGGTGCTGCTCAAAGCAGTAAGGCTAAAGGTCATTTGGCCAACTCACATCCCACCATGGGGTGTACTCTGGCTGGCTAACTTGTGCCCTTGGGGAAGTCTGGCCTCTCACCTTGTTCTAGGTCACAATTTACTTACTCATCCATTCACTCATTTACCTAGTCAATCATACATTCTTTTGTTTATTCATTTATTCAACAAATACTTGTTGAGCCATAGTCCATGCCAGGCTCTGTGTTGGGTGCTAGGAGCACAGTCTTCACAGGATGGACTGAGCCCGCTCTCTTAGGGTCTGTGGGCGAGGGAAGAAGAGGACCTGTGCATTGCACACATCGTCATGATTCTACTTGTCATTGACGCTGTACGTCACTTCCTGTTGTGAGACCTACCTCGAAAGACAAGTCCTGGGACCTGGCTGCGGGGCCGAATCCACGTGGGATCTCCTGTGTGGACCTGTGCTGGGGCAGGTGCCACCTTTTGGGAGTAGGGGTCCTATCTGGGAGCTCCTTACCATGGGGACTCACAGACGTCTGCAGGCCAGTGCTGCCCAGGCACTTGAGCCTCCCTCCCAGGCTCCACGGCGTCTTGTGTCTCAACTGGAGTCATAGCCTGCTTTTTTTTTAAAAATTCAACAAATATTTAATAAATATAAATTTTTTGCATTTTCCTTCCAGCTTTAAAGCAGATTTAATTAATTAAAGAATTGGCCATTAATTTTATACATTCATAATGCCTCTGGTTCACGTAAGAGTAACTTCCGCTTTGTTTTTAAATGTAAAATAAAAATTTATTTTAAAGTTTTTATTATTAAAGAATTAAATGTTTATTGAAGAAAATTAAAGAAAGAGATAGACCCTCCAAAAGAAAATAAAAGCCACCCGTAATTTTGTTATCTAGAGGTGACCACCGTGAACATTTCTTTCGTCTTTCTTCCCATATACATTTTTCCTTTTAAAAAAAGTAGATCATATTGACTTTGTGACTTTTTCACTTGGCATTATACTGGATAATGCATCTTTATTAAGGTCTCATTTATCTTTATTAAGGTTTATGGAAGGTCTTTAATTTTTGGCTTTAAATTTTTAACTCACTGTTTTGATGACAGCAGGCCCATGTTCCTCATGGATGTAGCTCGAGATTCTGTTTTGCGGTTTGATGTCTCTCCTTGAGAGCCAATTATGTTTTACTCATGACCTCAGGCAAGTAATTGACTCCTGTTTGCCTCTTTATTTATTTGTAAAAGGGGGAAATTACTGTCCCTCCCTCTTGGAGTGGATTTGTGGGGTGAACGAGTACATGGGCCTGGTGCCATAACAAGAGCTGCCACTGAGGAGCAGGAGGGGTGGGTGGGGTGCCCCCATTCCTGATTTGGTGGCCAGGAGCCGGAGCCCCTGAGGTTAAGTCACCTGCCTCAGTGGCTGTTGACCAGAGTCAAACTGGAGCAGCATATAAATGAAAGTTGGGCTGCGCCCGGGGCAGGGGCGGGCCGCTTCAGTGGGAAGATGGACCTCCTGCTCCTCGCCTCATCCTCACAAACCAGAGGAAGTGCATTTGGTTAAGAATGACCCACATCCGGCCCCAGGCATGCTTCCAGCAGCAGAGTGGGGCAGCTGCACGGCTGCTCCTGGAGGGTTGGTGAGTGGCTTGGCTGCCAAGAGCCCCTCCCAGACCGGAGGCCACTCACACCTGCCCTGGATATTGAGGCTCAGAGAGACTGAACTCTGGGCCCAAGTCAGGCAGTGTGTTCGTGGGCAGAGCTAGGATTTAAACCCAGGGCTTTCCTACCACCTCTTAAATGTTAGACTCCTTTGCCTGGTGGGATGGAGCACGTATTGTGTGCGAGAGGAGCCGCTAGGGGGACAGACAAAAAAGGAGGGTGGTCCTTGCTGAAATGGTGCGTACACATAATAAAAGAGATGCTGCAAGGGCCAAGGATGCAGCAGTGACTGCCACTGATGCATTCCTTCAGCCTGCGCCAGGCCGGGCCCTGTGCTCAGCTCCGTGAGCAAGCAGACTGCATCAACCAGCAAAGAGCAAACTGTGTCAGCGGCAGAGGGCTCTGGGTGGCAGTTCCTGGGAAGGATTGCTGGGGTGGGACCTGAGGTTGAGCTACCCCAGCTGCAGTGACCCCAAAGCCGGGGACAGGGCCTTGGCATTGAATGGTAGCTAAGGGCAGGGCTTTTGACTCAGACCAGCCTTAGTGCTGAGTCTGAGGATCCTGCCATTTAACATGCAGTGTGATCTTGGTCAAGTTCCTTGGCTTTTCTGAGCCTCCTGCTCTGTTTAAAAGGGTGCAAGAATGAAATGAGAATAAATGAACATAATGTATCTACAGCAGCCAGGTGGTTATCATGTCAACTTCTCCATGTCATTGTCCCTCACGGTGGCGGCAGCAGGTGTGCAGCAGTCCAGGACGTGCTTGGGATTGGCATTGCTTGTACATTGTGGAGTGAAATATAAGTGGAACCCAAATGCTATGCAAATATGACAGACACTGTCCTGCTAACGATCTTCTGCACCTGCCACACAAATAAGAGGGACCGAGGCCTGCTGGGCCTGGCTGGGCCTTGAGTTGGGGAGGAGCGGAGTCATTTCTGGAATTTGCCCCAGGGTGTAGCAGTCTCCCCTTTGGCCTGGTCCCACAGTGCGCACCCAGGCCCACTGAGCATTCAGGAAGAGCCTCCCATCCCTGAAGTAAAGGTAAAAGAAAAAGCCTGTGCCTCAAACCAGGGGACAGGGTGGGAGGCGCAGGCAGGTGTCTGGAATTGGAGCATATCCCCCACCGCTCTGATTATTAAAGCAGCACGGGGTGTCCGCGGGAACTTGCTCAGTGGCTGGTGCTGGCTCAGCCTCCGGCCCCTTCTCACACTCCACAGGACTGTTTTGGTTTTGGTTTTGAGGGCCCTGGAGGCACTGCTCGGGTCTGATCCTGCCTCTGTGGCTTATTAACTTGACAGGCTGCGGGTCCCTGCTGTCCTTGGTCCCCTCATCCATAACAAGGGAGCATGAGTTATCCTGGGGACGCATGCCAGCAGCACCTGCCTCCTCGTGGTCCTGGGTGAAACGAGATGGTGCCTGCCTGAAGAGCTTGGGACGGTGCCCGTCACCGCGAGCCCTCACATTTGTGTTCTCGACTGGGATAAACTCCCTCCATAGTTTAGTTGTACTCCCTGCTCCTGTTTTCTGGCCAGATCCTTGTCCTCCCTGGGTCCCTGCGAGGACTTCTGGGAGGTGATGGGCGTAAAATGCAAGGGCGTAAAATGCAAGGGCAGTGATAAGCAGAGGGGCATCTGTGGTGACTGAGGTCAGGAGTCCCCTGCGGTGGTGGCCACATGCCTCCCTGCAGATCCTGGCCTGACTCACCGGCTCAGGCCTCTTTCTAGCCGGCATTCCGGCCTTCCCAGGCCCCAGCCTTCTCTTTTATCCTGAGGGAGGATTCCAGGGCTATCAAGAGTAGAAGAGATTTTAGAGGGCATCTCACCCAGCATCCTCCCGGGCAGGGCCTGGATGTTCTAGCTGCTGCTTGCACACAGGGCAGGACAGGGTGCTCACTCTCTGGAGGCCCCCTTTTTTGTTTGGGAGACAGTGTTAGCAACAAGTGGGTGTTGAGCTGAATCTGTAACTTCTGTCCTCTGGCTGTCCCTGTGGGCTCTCCCTTGAGCACCTCAGGTCCCTTCAGGAAGGTGAACTCTCCCCCGCTCCCTCCCTCTCCCCTCCCCTGGCCCTGGAGCCTCCCTCCCTGGGGCCTTTGGCCCTGGTCCTGCAGTTCCCATTCTGCATTCCTGGGAGAGCCACAGTGGTGCTGAGAGCTCCCCCATGGCCCCAAGTCCTAGGGTGACACGAACTTTTCTCTTTCTCTCCTATTAAAGTTACAGCTCACTTTGGTTCTGAAGTTGAATAAAGGCTTCAAACTCTTGGTGTGTTTCCCTTTCTTGTCTTCTGGGGATGTTGGTCATGAGGGTGGAGTTCAGAGGGAAGGGAGGCTGTTTTAAATCTCTCATTGACGCCCATTGTCTGGTCCGGGTGTGGCCAAGTGGAATGTGTGTGTCCTGAGTGTATAGAGCAGGAGAACTGGGAGCTGGAAGGCCCTCACAGACCTTTTGCTCCTGGGGCTTTTAGTCTTTTTTTGATTAGAGCCCCTATTAGGGACTGTGAAGACTGTGTGGACTCTCTTTATATAAGAAGTCGAAGCAGCGGCTGGCCTGGTGGTGCAGTGGTTAAGTTCTCATGTTCTGCTTCAGCAGCCCTGGCTTTGCTGGTTCGTATCCCGGGTGCAGACATGGCACCGCTTGTCAAGCCAGGCTGTGGCAGGCGTCCCACATATAAAGTAGAGGAAGATGGGCATGGATGTTAGCTCAGGGCCTGTCTTCCTCAGCAAAAAGGATTGGCGGCAGATGTTAGCTCAGGGCTAATCTTCCTCCCAAAAAAAAAAAAAAATCAAAACAAAAAAATTTGCATGTGATTTCATAGACTCTGAAAACTGGGCCCAGGCCCCAAGAACTTCAATTTGAGACAGAGAAATTGAGTTCCTGAGAAGTACCCCCATGCCTCACCATTGTTGATAGGAGGGCAAGGGGGGGCTAGAGGCCAAGAGAGTGGGGATCGGGGCAGAAGTGGGGGGGGGGGTGGCCCAGCCAGATGCAGGGCTAGCCGGGTGTGCGTGGGAGCAGGGTCAGTGGAAAGATGAACAAGGAAGACCCAGGGGGGTGTAGGCCCAGGGCATAATGGCCTCCAGCCTTGCAGAGGAGCCTGGGTCCAAACATGGAGGCTGGAGAGGGGTGATGGGAGTTGGTTAAAGATATGGAACCTGTGAATTCGTGGTAGAATCAAGACAGGCTCCAGTACAAGGATGATGTGGTCCTTGGCCAGTGAAGGTGCCAGACCCAGGGAGACCAGGCATTGGGTTGGAAAGACCTCAGATGCTACTGTTCCAGAACCTTCCCGGGGAGGAACTGAGGCCAGCAAAGAAAAGCAGCTGGGATAAAGTCAGTGTGTGGATGAGTGAGCTCAGAGTCTCAAAGTGTGGCATGGACGGGCTGTTTGTAGATTTGGGGTGGCAGGTGAATCAGGTAATTTCATTTTAATAGCTAAGTATTTATTTATTTAAGTGTACATTTGGGAAAATAGAGCTGGGACACATAACTTGTTGCTAAGGATAAGTCTAAGGAGAAAAAAATGAATGGATCTAAGAACAGATATTAAGTAAAAAATAGTAGAGGATACAAAGATAAGGTAAAACTCAGGCAGCTGGCATGGAACCCCAGCACCTGAGGCCCCTCTGTACTGATGACTGACAGACTGGACCAGGCTGAGCCCTGAGGATGGGCTTCCCTTGGGGCAGAGGGCAGGACCCAAACACCCAGGCCCCCTATTTACGTCTCCTGGGGTGGGCTTCCTCCCAAGAATGCTGTAGAGAGGGAGGGGCCCGGGGAGGCTGGGGCTACTTAGGGCTTCTCTCCAAGATCTGAGCGTAGGCCTCTTCCACCTGATGGGGCAGAACGGGTTCTGACCTGAGGCCCAGAGACTTGGCGCTGGGGTCTAGTCTGGGTTTCTCCTAGCTCTGTGACTGGACACAGGACGGACAGTGCCACAGCCCCTGCTGATCTGTGAGATATGCTGGTTGGAAGAGCCACCTTGGGCCCGTCCAGTGATGGGCTCAGTTAGGTCTCCCAGGATGTGGAGTGTGCAGGCTCAGTCGGCGTGGTGGCCGCGGCACCTGGCCTGCCAGTATAGAGGTGGGAAAAGATGGAGCTGCCCCGCCCCGGGAGGTCTGGCTGGTCAGATCCAAGTCTGAAGAATCTGCTCTGATGCCCCCCAGGGAGGCCTTCCCAGGCCATCCCTGCCCGCCTCTGCTTCAGTCACATTACTTGGCCTATTTCCTTCCCTTCACTGACTGCCATCAGGATGATGCCTGATTCACTGATGTGTGGACGACTTCTTGTCTCTCCTCCCACCAGAAGGTCAGCTTCATCAGGGTGCTGGAGGGGTGGGGAGAAGAGAAAATGCAGGTGGAAAGCACTGGATAATGGAGTTATAGTTGCCCATAGCCAAAATGCAAGAAAGGGAATTTCCCTTAGAATGAGATAGAAGAAATCAAGTGAAACCTCTATTCAGATGGTAGGGAGGTGTTCTGGGCGGCCCGCCAGAGGTAATTCAGAACTTTCGTTTTAAGGCGGACTCATCCCGTGGACCGAAAGGAGGGAAGAGCCCTCTTCATCTCTCTTCATTAAGGGAAGAAAAGACCTCCTTTAGATTAGGGATGGACAGACCCTGGAGACCCCACAGCAGCCTGGTTTATGTCACTTCCCTTCTGAGAGGCACCGAGGCAGTCAGCTGGTGTCTTGTTCATAACACCAAGGCCACCAGGGCTGGAGGAGCCACTGCCTGGGGCATCTGGGACAGGAGCCACTCAGAGCTGAGGGCAAACATTCAGGGCAGAAAGGGGAGAGGTGCTTTTTCTTAACTGACATCCTCCTTCCTTTAAGAGATACAGGCTGTGTGGCCTTGGGCATGTCAACGCTCCTCTCTGAGCCTTCCGTTCATTATTTCCAAAAGTGGGGGTCATAACGCCAGCCTCTATGGGTTAGTTTTTAAAATTAAATAAGATTAAGCACTTGACCACACCCAGCAATTAATTCAATTTATTTAAGGTTGCTATTTTAGTAAAGAGATTTTTTTTTAATGAATACGTGTAAAAATTTGTTGATTACTAATCTGTGTCTCGGGAGCAGAGGTATTACCACTGAATCCTCAGGCAAAACCTGACCTTACAAGAGACCTTGCGGTTGAGAAGTCTGCCACCTTGCGGCCGCTTACCCAAATTGCAGGTTCAGTTTTGGTTTTTTATTAATTCTTGTTTTTTTATTTGTTATTGTATTTTATTTTTGGCTTGAGTGGGGTGGTCTGAAAGGAGATCACTTAGAAAATCTAACTTCATGTGGTTGCAGGGTAACCGGGAAGGACAGGCTGAAGTATCTTGACCAGGTTAACTACAGAATGCCAGGCCTGGCAGAGCCTCAATGGTCCACTAATCTATATATTTAAAGGTGTCACTTATTAAGCTTTCTTAGCAGGCTGGGCAATTTGAGTAGCACTTTGCATACATCCTTTGTAGTCCATTCTGTCTAGCAGGATCGATATTACTGGTGCCATATTTCACAAGGGAAAACAGGCTCAGAAGTACCTGAGTGGCTTGCCTGACAGCACACAGCTCGCGTAGGGCAGAGCTGGCATTTGAACAGGCAGCATGATTCCAAAGCTGCTGGGTGGTCTTAAGCTTTTTTTAAAAAGTTATTTTAAAAATTTCAAATATGCAATACAGTATTACTAACTATAGTTACCATGCTGTGTGTTACGTTCCCAGGAGTTATTTGTACCTCTTGACTACTGTCTCTGATGCCCCCCGCCTCTGGCAACCACCAGTCTGTTCTCTGTATCTCTGAGTGTTTTTTTTTTCCCCAGATTCCATGTGTAAGTTAAATCATGTGACTTTGTCTTTCTCAAACTTATTGCACTTAGCATTATGCTCTCAAGGTCCATCTGTGTTGTTGCAAATGGCAGCATTTCTTTCTTTTTTAGGGTCAAGTAATATTCCATTATATATTTATATATACACCCCATAACTTCTTTCTGCATCGTTCCTCCGATGGGCACTTAGGTTGTTTCCATGTCTTGGCTGTTGTGAATAACGCTGCAGTGAGCTTGGGATGCAGATGTCTTTTTGAGTGAGCATCTTTGTTTCCTTCAGACAAATACTGGGAAGTATTAACCTTTTTACTGCCTCTCAGCCGAGGCCAGGCCAAATATCTGTCCAGTTCTTGGATCCCAGAGGGTTTAATGGGCTGCGCTCTTGGTCTCTGCCTGCAGCCCTGGAGAAGCAGCGCATCACCCCAGGCCTGGGTTAATGCCTTGTAATCTTGCCTGTGTCCTTTGCAGAGCATAGGCACCCTTCATGGTTTCATTGGATCCCACTGAAGGCAAATGTGAAATGATGGAATGATTTTTTTCTCCCACTTCCCCCCCCCCACACTCCACCCCCGAGAGTCAGGGGGCTGGCCTCTTTGGGGAAGGTGGGTGTTCTCTGAGTGGCTCTGAGAGAGAAGCAAGTTTCCTGCTTGCACTTTGAGAACCTGAGTGTGGAACCAGCCCAGGGGGTGGGAGGGGAGGTGGCAGGGGTGTGAGGAGGGAACAAAACCAGTGTGTCCTTTCCAAGTCAGTTTGGCTGGCAGAGTGGGCCTGGCGTGGCTGGCGTGGACATGAGGGAGGAGCGGGTCCCGGCATCGAGCTGGTGGAGAGCTGCCCGAGCAACTCCCTGGCCCCCGGCAAGGACATCCAGTGCACCAGGGGAGGAAGTCTGCCCTGCGCTGGAAAACAACAGCCCTCTTTCTGTAACGTTAGACGTCTCGGCCCATTTCCCACGCTGGCTTGGCTGAGGTGGAAGAGTATGGGCTGGGGTGTAAAGTTCACAGAGGTGGGCTCTGTCTGCGGTACAAGGGCCCACAGATGCATTCCTGAGCCTCCAGCCTTTTCCCCTGCTCTAGGAGATGTGGTCTGGGTGAGGCTGGCTGGAAAGATTCCTTGATAATAAAAGAATTGTTTAGAAATGATAGTTTATTCAGGGCTCCCGGGGGAAGAGTCTTCTTCCTGCGTTTTCCTCTGAGTCCGTGCAAACATCAGGAAGCTTTGAGGATGTGCGGAGAGATGGCATTAAGATGCCTCACAGGCGTAAGGTCTCAGACTTTATGGAAGGGTAGGGTCAGATCTAGAACTGCAGGGGCATCCAGAGGTTCGTTCTCACTGTGGCAGAATTCTAGAAATCTGGAAGCCTCTCATCATGAATTCATGGCTATCCTTTGCTCTAACTTTGCAAAGTAAGAAAGCTTCTCTTAGCATCCCTGGAAAATGCTGTACCCATTCAGCTGTCACCTCCGGGGACAGAACATCCATTCCCACGGTGGGGGGCTCATTCCCCTTGGACATCTGACAGCGCAGGTGTTCCTTTCATTGAGCTGAACTCTGCTCCCCTGGAACTTTCTAGCATGAGTTTGTATTCTTCTACGTAACTTCTTATGTTTCCCCCTTACAAATGATAATCAAGATGGCGAAATGATAAACCGCAGGAGAGGTGGGTTCTCCCTGGGACTGGAAGCCCATTGAGGGTGAAGAAAGGAGCCTTGCCTCTCCTTGGGTCTTTCCCCACAGATGAGGGACCCCTGGGCACTTCCTCCTCTCTGGGCTCGGTTCTTCACTTACGCATTGAATCGGGGTTGTATGAGCTTCCTATGGTGTAACAAATTACCACAAACTCAGTGGCTTGAAGCAACACATATTTATTATCTTAGAGTTCTGGAGGTCACAAGTCCAAAATGGGTCTCTCTGGGCTTAAATCAGTGGCAAGGCTGCATTCCTTCCTGGACGGTCTAGGACAGAATCCATTTTCTTGCCTTTTCCAGCTTCTAGAGGCTGTGCACATTCCTTGGCTTGTGGTCACATTGCTCTGACATCTGCTTCCATCATCATATCTCCTTTTTTGACTCTGACCCTCCTGCTTCCCTCTTATAAAGACCCTTGGGATTACTCATTACATCGAACCCACCCGGATAATCCAGGATCCTCTATCTCCCCATCTGAAGATCCTTAACTTAATCACACCTGCAGAATCTCTTTCGCCTTGTAAACGCATTCACAGGGTCGGGCATTAGGACGTGGACATCTTTGGGGGGTGTTACTCCCTCTCCAGAGCGCCCTCAGCTCTGGGACAGCTCAGCTCTCCCCGCAGCTGTGCTGGGTCCCCCCTCCTCCCTCAGGGTTGCAGGAACCCCCTGCCTCCTGGCTGGATTTGGCTTCCTAATGGGGAGAAATGCTGAAGACCTGAAGTTACCTGCTCCAACTGTCAAATTCTATTCAATTTCTTATAATTCAAGTAAAAAAAAAAAGAGAGGGACCTAATTTTTACCCTTCCAGGAACTGTATCTTTATTGCCTTGTAGCCCCTCAAGGGATAAAGAAATACAACACATTATTCCTGCCCGCAAAAGAGTTGATGATCCAGTTAAGGGAAGAGGTAGGCACCCATGCAGAGTCAAGACTTTTTCCCTCAAGGGAGCGATTAGCTGTGTGACCTTGGGAAATAACTTAATACCTCTAAGTCTCAGTTTTTTCATCTGTTAACTGGGAATAGTAGCACCATCCTTGTCCCCCAAGGGTTGGTTAAGAATAAAAATCAGAGAACATTATGGAAATACAAGGGTTTACTGGAACGGCATCAGGTACCTTGAGAATCACCAAAGCTGTCATAAGGACTTGCATGATTAAATGTGATACCAAATTATTATAGGGGTAGGGCTGGCTATGCTTTATGTTGATGGGGGCCACTCTGGAAGAGATGAGGACCTGGGCTTTGAAGGGTCATCATCATCCTTGCCAAATTGCCTGGTCTAGAACCTTGAAAGTTCACGTTCTGGAACCACGTTCTAGAACCTAGAACAGACAGGAAATGGGCTCAGAGAGGATGGCCGGATTGTTGAGGCTAGGACGAGAGCACAAATGGAGGTCCCTAGCTGCATGTTGGGGGGCCTCGTGCACACAGATGTGGATGCCCCCAGCTGTGTGCCCAAGCTCCGTCCACTATTTCCACTACAGACTGCCATGCTGGGTCACCCCATGGGCCTGGGAGCATGCACACACACTGTGCAGCTGTCCCGTGGATGATGGACCCTGGGGAGAGGCCTGCACGGGCCCTGGAGGCGAGCTCAGGACCACTTAGGGAGGGCATCTGGGGTCCACAGGGGGCTGCTGTTTCCAGGTGGGGTGGGAACTGCTAGGAGGAGGGCCAGAGCGATGCACTCTAAGATGTAGACCCCAGAGCGGGGCCCTGATTGCCAGGTGTGAAGGGCTCTGGGGACACCACAGGGACACTGTAGGCAGGGGTGTGGGCGAGAGCGTGCAGGTGGGGAGCAGCTGGGGGTGGTCTTGACTCTACCAGGTCAGATTTTGGGGGTGGGGAAGAATCAGGACAAAGGTGTAGAGTCACGGGAACCACCTATTATGTTGCAGTGTGGCTACATCCATTACAGCAAGAGTGTTTTCCTTTCCTCTGCCAGTTTTGCAGAGAAAGATACAGCGAGGTGTCCTCCTTTTCCCTTGTTCTGTCTGTCTGCCTGTCTGGCAGCCCCGAGTGGAAAGCGCTGTGCTTACTCTGCCTTGCATTCAGTGATGTGCTGATAAATGGGTAAATACTGGCTCTGGGGTGGGGGTGGGGGGGGCCCTGACTTTTAAGGTTTGCCAGTTTCCGTGATGTAAATTTCCTCACTGGGCCAATTTCATGCTACGCATATGATGTCACTGAACGATTCCTCCAAGCTGGCTCCAGCTTTCTATCTGCTTTACATTCTCGTTTTAATCCTCAGACAACCCTGTGAATTGGGTGCCGTCATCCCAGATTTAGAGACAAGGAACAGGCTCAGAGAGGTGAAGGTTTCCAACCCAAAGGTGTGGGTGCGACACTGAGCCTTTCCCCCTGTTATGGACTGAATTGCTCCCCCCCCCCCGCCCCCCCAATTCGTATGTTAAAGTCTTGACTCCCAATGTGACTGTGTTTGGAGATAAGGCCTATAGGCAGGTTATTAAGGTTAAATGAGGTCATAGAGTGGGCCCTCATCCTGTAGAACTGGTGTCCTTACAAGAAGAGGAAGAGACACCAGAGATCTCTTTCCACGCTCAGAGAAGAGGCCATGTGCAGACACAATGAGAAGGTGGCCGTCTGTAAGCCAAGAAGAGAGGTCTCACCAGAAACCAACCCTGCTGGCACCTTGATCTTGGGCTTCCAGCCTCTAGAACTGTGAGAAAATAAAATCTGTTGTTTAAGCCACCCCGTCTGCGGTGTTTTGTTATGGCGGCCCTAGCAGACTATACCATTCTGATAACATGGCCCTAAAGCCCCAGGGCCGTAGCTGGTGTCCTGTCAGCTTTTGCAGGAAGGTGCTGAGGAGCATCTGCTCAGCAGGGACCAGGAGGCTGGCAAGATGGGGTGGTTGTCCCCATTCTGCACACAGAGGGACTGAAGTGGTCACCCCCAAGGTCTCCTTCCACTGCCAGACCTCAGGCCTTCTCTCCTCTGGCCATAGCAGGGTCAGTGAGGGCTGGATATTGTCTCAAAGGCGTGGAGGGATGGAGGGTTGAAGGGGCATTTCTCTACCCCAAGCACTGGTGTTGGGCTCTCTTACTGGGATTCTCAGGGGGTTGGCCTCTGTCAGGGGGTTTTTAAAACTAGAACCCTTCTGGTCTCCTGGAACCTCTTAGTGAGAGTCAGCGAGGGAAACGGATGGGAGCACAGATCTGGTGGAAAGAGGCCGGGGACATCAGGGTGGGGGTGGGGTGGAGTGGAGAAGGTAAGTCCCAAAGGGACCAAGAGGAGTGTTGAGAGGGAAACTACTTTGTGCAGCTCCTGATCTGCTGTGGCCGTGGGGTGTGGTCAGTGTTGACGTCATACAGCATGGGGTCAGGAACAGGTGGGGTCAAGCACCAGATCGGGCCTGGTGTAGTCCCAGTGTGCTAGGATGGAGAGCCCCTGTGGGGCCTGCTCTGATCTGCTCTGGGTTGGGGTCACCCTGTGACCCTTGGATGAGCAGGCACAAGGGCAATGCTAGATGTTGGGTCCGAGTTTTAGTAGCTTTGGTGGTGAAGGCCTTTGCTGTGAGTTTGCTGGGCTGGCGACCGTGACATGTTGTTGTGAGTGTGTTTGTCAGGGACATTGTTGTCATGTGTCGATGCTGGGTTAGGGTGTGTTGCTGTTTGTGTCATGCTGGCTGTTGTGGGATATGGGCTTTGTACTAATGATGTGTCCTGTCGCGCTGCTTGGTGTAATGCATTTGGGTGGGGGTTTGTGTGGTATTGCTGTGGCATTCATTGTTCTCTGTAACTGCTGAGTGACGGAGGTGCTGGCATTGTGGTTAGGTTTGGGGTGACATCGCTTGTGACCTGGTGAAGGTACTGTGGTTTAGTGTGATGGCATCCATGTTGATGGAGTTGAAGGTGATGGCACCGGCTGTCATGGTGGTGTAGACTGGTGTTTTCTACCAGTGCACGGTGCTCGGTGTTTTTGGTTGACGGTACTGGCTGGGCTGGTGCTTTCACTCTGTACCTTGTTGGTGTTGGGGTGGCCACACGGGTTGGGTGGCGGTTGGGGGACAAGGATTACTGTGGTGTTGGCTTGTGCAACCAAATGAGATCTATGTGCCTTTTATTAATCAGAACAGCCTCCAGAGGGATCACAGCTGGGCCTCCCAAGGCCTGACACACCCTGCACCCCCTGGGATCCTGTCAGTGTTTCTGCCCAGGGTTTTGTGGGGGCCAGTACGTGACTGAACCTGGCAGTTGACCTTTCTAAGCCGTTGCTGCCCACAGGACAGAAGACACCTCTAGCTCCTTCTCTGGCTGGTGGGCAGGAGTGGGGCGAGGCAGCCTCTGCTCTCAGTGGTTGTGTCTCAGCCTGGTCCCTGCCCAGCTGCTCTCCTCCGTCTGACCCCCCTCCTCGTCCCCTTCCCGCAGAGGGCAGCCCCACCTCTGCCTTTGAGATTCCACTCTCTTGAAGTGACTTTTGAACTATTCACCCTTCAAAACCTAACTCTTCTTCCAGGAAATCCTCCCTGACTGATTACCTCTCCCCTACCTTCCCCAACCCTGAGTGATCTCTGCCCATTTGGGGTTCTGTCAGCCCTGGCTATTGGGACCACTCACTCTCAATTTTGCATTTGCCTCCCACTGGATTTACTCCTTTCTTTCTTTCTTTTCTTTTTTTTTTTGCTGAGGAAGATTCACCCTGAGCAAACATCTGTTGCCAATCTTCCTCCTCTTTTATGTGAGCTGCCACCACAGCATGGTCAGTGATAGACAAGTGGCATGGTTCTGTGCCTGGGAACCGAACCCAGGTCGCCAAAGTGGAACACGCTGAACTTTAAGCACTAGGCTGTCAGGGCTGGCCCTCTCCTTTCTGGAATAAGCATTTATTGAGTGGCCACCATTTGCCAGCACTGGGCAAGTGAACAAGACAGACAGCATCCCTGCCTTCACGGAAAGTGATGGAGTAGGGAGAAGAGAGACAGTAATTAGGTATCTAACTCAGTGTGCAGTTATGCACTGAGCAAGTGCTGTGAAGCTAACAGGTGTGGTGGGGGGAGGCTGAACAGCCAGGGAGATCAAGCAAGGCGGGGCGGGCAGAGTGGCTGAGAGCCTGTGAGCTGGCGACTGCAGTGGTGGAAGAGTGGGAACAGGCCTTTTGGGGAGGGAGCCGAGTGTGAACTTCTGAAGGAAGGGAACCCAATTGCCCGGCTTGATGGTGACTCCTGGGACTGGGTGAGAGCGGACAGGGCCCAGTGTGCCAACCCCTCCAGCCAGGCCCCCTGCTGGTGTTTCTCTGGGATGTCGGTGCTCTGTCCCCAGGATCGCACTTCGCCCTGGGCCCTCTGGCAGCCTGCAAATCCAGCAATCACAGGAGGTGTCGGCAGGTGTGCCTCAGGGCTGCAGCCCCAGCCCCGCCTGTTTGGGCCATTTTAGCACTGGTCAGGAGGGCAAATGAGGTGCTTGTCCTAGGTTCCCCTTTCAGCTCTGACTTGAATGCCCTTTGGGTAGAGGCCAGGAGATATGGGCTTCTGGGCCCCAGCAGCGGAAGTCCAGGGGTTGGTGCCTTGTAGCAGCTGTGAGGCACAGAGCCTGGTGGAGCCCCCAACCCCTCTGGTGGGAGGACACCAGAGTAGAGAAGTTCGAAGAAGGGACTTGGAGCCCTGGGTTGCTGCTTCCTGGGTGCTCTGGGCCCAATTTCCTCACCAGGAAAATGGGGCTAAAAATCTTACACACCCCTGGGGGTTGTCAAGTGTGAATGAGGTGATGCAGGTAAGCACTCAGCGGTGGGCCTGCGCTGGATCAGGACTCAGGAAAGATTTGCTGCTGCTGCCATCCTTCTGGGTCTGGTCCCACGGTGACCGGCCTGACCGCTTAGCACGTATGAGCATTTAGGGGGGTTAGGATGATCTCTAAGACTCCCAGCTTTGACATCCATTCATTCAGCATGCAGACTGCACCCCTTAGGAGCTGGGCGCTTTTGGGGTACCAGATGTTCAGGGATGACTGTGGCCCTGCCCCATGAGTGATCTGTCTGCTAAGCAAAGTCTGAGGCTCACCCCCCTCCCTCCTGCCTCTACCCTGCCCTGATTGTGGACATCCTCCCCCCACCCTTTGTCAGCCTGCTCTGAAAATGGCTGTGATTCTCCAGAACCTGTTCAAGGGCATCATGGAGCTGAGGGTTGGGAGCTGAGGCCTTTTGCCTGGGGTTGGGTTCTGTCCCTGGATCTCCGAGCCCTTTGGGGAACTGGTTCCCAGTGTCGATTCCAGGGCCCAGCTGTGTGCTTGGGATTGGGATTGCAAGTGGCCCGTGTGTGTTCACAAGCCTGGTGCTTGGGTGGCTCTGAGGCGGCTGGTCCAGAGACTGGCATTAGGAGGCCATGAATCTTCATTGAACAGAGAGGACACTGAGGCTCAGGGTGGGGTGGGGACCTGGCCGCGGCCGCAGAGTGGGTGAGTGGCAGAGCCAAAGCCTTAGGGTGCTAAGACTCTGGACTCCAGGTTCAGTGCTTCTCACTGTTGGGCATGACCTTTCGGGGTGGCGACTCAGCATTTCCAGGGTCTAGTCTAGATGGGCTCATCTGAGACTGGAGGCCATGACCCCCTGAGTGACATGTCCCACAGTCAGAGAGCAGGGAGAGCTGCACCGGTGCTGGCAGGTGCTGAGTAGGTGCTGGCAGTTGGGACTGGTTACACAGCTTCTCCTGGACTTGCCCCCACTTCCTCCTTTGGTGGGTGTGTTTATGGGCAGCTAAGGGTGTGCGAGGGGTGTGTAGGTGCCCGGTGGGGCAGCTCCCTGCCAGGGAGGCCTCTAGCAGCCTCACATGGCTGAACTCTCATCCCTCCTCAGGATTTTACTGCAGAAGCCATCACTACAGTCCCCTGGGGGCAGAGGCAGCTGAGAATGCACTTCTGTGGGTCCCCAGGGGGCAGGGGCCATAGCATAGTAATAGGAGGAGAGATGGCGTCCCAGGTGCTTGTCCCCATTATCCTCTCTAACCTATGTGACCTTGGGCAGTTCCCCTGGCCCGAAGGCCATCAGTTTCCTTCCCTTCAAAGGACTCATCATTCTTGTCCTGCTCGCTGCCCAGGTTGCCCGGAGGATGCAGTAGAGTGGGGCATGCAGAGGCTTCCTGGAAGGGAGATCATGACTGAGATGGAACATGAGCTGAAACTCCCCTTTCAGCACCCATGGCAGACAGAACTAATCAATCACCACATTTTTTCCCTGAAGCCGGACAGGCCTCAGAATTCTTTTCAAAACACTGCTTCAGGCGGTCCTCCCAATCAATTGGAACTGGCACTTGAGATAAACATTTTCTAAGAGATCTAGAAAGGGATGCTGAGTCTGCAGCTGGGCATGGCTTGTGTTGAAAGCTTCAGCTAATGATACTCACTCCTCTTCCTCTGTCCTCGGATGGGAGCCAGGAAGTACTCAGGGCTCTGGATCTCTGTGGCTTTTGTGGTCTGGGTCTCCTCTTAACAGTCTTCCAACACAACCAAGCTGTCTGAGGCCAACATTGCCCCCTGGTGGTTGGCATCAAGAGAGTTGACTGACTACCCCTCCTCTTCCCACCACCTTTCTTCTCTGTCTAGCCACGACCCCACCCCTTTTCCTCCTCTCTGTTGTTAGTATACTTCTACAAGTATACTTCTTTTTGACCCCTTCTGCACTCTGTTCTAACTCTAACAAGTATCGTAGAAAAGACAGCAGATTGTAGGTGGTGAAGGCAATGAAAGAGGCGCAGGACCGGGAGTAGAAAGAGCTGGACTATAGCCTCTTTTCCATTGCTAGCTAGGCTGCTGTGAATTCATCCAGGGGCCCTGGGGGTGCCCACCCGGAGACCAGCACCGTGGAGTAACAGAAGGGCCGTAGCCTCAGCAGTTAGACCTGAGCTCATGTCCCCACTCAGCCGCTCGCCAGCTCTGGCAGGTTTGAACAGGACCGTGTGTGGTTCCCGGCTGAGGATGGAGACAGCCCAGTAACCTTTTCCCTTTGGCAGTGGGCAGGGTGAGACTCTCCCAGGCTACTTGTACTCTGCACACACGTGTGTGCACACCCTCACTCTCCTGCCTGTTCCTGCCCTGAGTCCCAGTCCCACCCTCCGCCCAGCTCTTCCACGATAGGAGCACACGTTTCCCGGTGTGCTGCACTTTGCAGTTCACAAGAGGGAGGGTATTGTTTCCACTTTGAAGATGCAGGGTCTGAGGCTCAGAGAGCTGATGAGTCTTATCTTAATTAAGCAGCAAGTCCGGGGCTGGATCTCAGTGTGAATCCACTGGTGGTGGTGTCATTATAGCCGAGGCCGTTTTGCGGTTTGTTTCATCTGCTATTTATCGAGCACTTAGTATGTGCCAGGGCTGTAAGGTAATTTTGTCAATCATCTCAGACCACACACATGCACTCTGCCCACTTTACAGATGTGGAAACTTCTCTTCCTGAGGATGTTCGTAAACACATGCCAAGACTGTCCAAGGTTGGCACAGCCGGGATCCGAGGCCCTTCTGTCTCAGAGCCTGTTCCCCTCGCCCCCATACTCTCCTCCCTTCCTCCCACAGCCCACCGCCCCCCAGGCCATTGCCAGCCCCTGCTCAGTAGCGGGGCCTGGCCTGAGTTGTGCTGACAGCCAGGAGTGGGAGGGGGCCTCGCCGGGCTCAGCGCCCAGGAATGTGTTGGGAAATTCCACTGCCCTCCCACGCTGGGAGGAAAGAGTTAAGCGGCTGCCTCGTCCCACATGGATCACGGAGGCCTCTTTACTCCTTTTACAGCCTAGGTCTCCTTGGGAAACTGCCTGTGGCCTGCCGCCTCCCCCCACGTCCTCGCTTCTTGCCTTCTTTGGTCCTCTCTCCCCATGAGGGCCGCACAGCCCCATCCTCCTCCCAGAGCTCTAGCTTCCCAAGAGGGGAACACTTGGAAGTGCAGATTTAAACTTTAAAACACACACGTACATACATAACGCACAGTATCCAGTTGCTCATGTGCATGGACCAGCATCAACTGGATCTCGGCAGATGCCTTATGCTTATGGGGGATGGCATAGGGAGGCAGCCCCTCGAACCAAGAGCGGCGGGGAGGCCCATGTTCCTGGCAGGGAGACTAGTTCATCTGTCTCTTGCCCCCAGCCTACATCTTGGTGGGAGCGGAAGAAGTCTGTGAGGCTTCCTGAGTCTGCCCAGATCATCAGTGGCCAGAGAGACCCTGGAGGCAGGGAGAAGAGGCTCAGGGCAGGGCTCTGGGGGTCTCTGGGTCAAGGGGACTTTCAAGGCTGTCTCATCAAGGCCACTCAGCATGTCGTGCTTGCATCCCCTGCCATCCCACCAAGTAGCCCCTTTTTGCACACACCCAGTCACAGAGCCCTCACTACCTCACAAGGCTGCCTGTGACCATCTTTGGGCAGTTCTGACTGTCACAAGTGCTTCCTTAGGATAAATGAGCTGCAGCCTCAGCTCCCACCTGTGGCCTTGGCTTCGCTCCATGGGACCTCACAGAGTGAAGCCCACCCTTCCTGCACCCTTCATGCCCCTTTGCTCCCAGGCTCCCCCACCAATACTCCCAGCCTTAGATCCTGGATCTATAACTGCCTGGCTGTGGCTGGGTGATCTTGGGCAAGACCTGGCACTTGTAGCCTCAGTTCCTTGTTAGAAAAAAGGGAAGTGTGACTGAGTGCATGATCTCAGAACCGTCGCCCAAGTTTCGAGGATTCCATGGAAAGAGATCATCCGGAAGTTTCTAGAAACATCTCACAAGGGAGAGGACCTGTGCCCAGTGTCTGTTGGACAGGGACTTTACTCGCGGTAAAGAGTAGACTTTAGTAAGAGTAGACGCAGTAAGAGACTTTACCAGTCTCTTAGGGAGTAGGTACCCTAGAAGGCTTTACTCCCAACAAGGTCTGGCTGCTGGATGTCACAGATCGCAGGGCCCACGTCGGTCCCTCCTCCAAAGGGTCTTTCCTGGATTTCCGTTGGCTACTAGATAAAGTCCAGACTCCTCTTCACCATGCTGCGTGCCCCTTGTGCCCTGATCCTAGCCAGGCTCCCAGTCGTTGCGTGGCTTGTGGAAGAGTCCTGGATTTTGAAGGCTGTCTCTGTGCTGCTTTTTTTTTTAAATTTTATTTTTATTTATTTATTTTTTTGATTTATTTATTTATTTATTTTTTTGAGGAAGATTTGCCCTGAGCTAACTGCTGCCAATCCTCCTCTTTTTGCTGAGGAAGACTGGCCCTGAGCTAACATCCATGCCCATCTTCCTCTACTTTATACGTGGGACGCCTACCACAACATGGCTTGCCAATCAGTGCTGTGTCTGCACCCAGGATCCGAACTGGCGAACCCCGGGCCGCCAAAGCGGTAAGTGCGAATTTAACCGCTGCGCCACCGGGCCAGCCCCTCTGCCGCTTCTTGGGTGCACATCACAGACAGATCCTGGATCCTCCTGAACTTGAGTCTCCCGTCTTTTAGACAGGGTGGGGTTGCTAGATTTCCCCAGGATGAATGCAAGTACCTGGCACGTGGTAAGTGCTGGGTGCCTGGAAAACAGCAGGCGCTCCTGTGGCTGGGAGAGGGGCTGCCTCTTCTGCCCTCGAGGTCAAGTTTTGGTACCCTCTTCCCCCAAAGTGTTGCTGGATCACCTCAGGCGCTACACAACAGTCATGCCTTCAGGTTTTTATTGAGCATTTACTGTATACCAGATACTGAGGCTGCAGTGATGAAAAGACTGGCAGACTTCTGCATCCACGGAGCTCTCTGGAGACACAGAAACAAGGAGACCAGTTAGGAGACGAAATGTCGACAAGCCGTGGGACAATGAGGGGTGCACGAGGAGGAAAATATGGGAGATGGGGCCATCAGAGAAGGCTTGTTCCAGGATTGACTTTTGAGATTTCTGGAAAGAAATAGCATTTGAAAGGACCAGGAGGGATCCTGAGAAGAGGCTGGTGTGGTGGGAACAAGGGTGTGCAGGGCAGGGAGCTATGGGAGGGCTCCCAGAGGTGGCGAGGTCATGGCATGTACTGAGCCCCCGTGGTGCTGGGTCCTGGTACCTTGGCCCTTGGGCGCTCTGTGCTCCATGTTGTGGGATAAAGGAGCAGAAGGACCCCACTCCTATAGCCCCTCCACGCAGGAGCTCTCCCGTTTCAGTTGGCATTTACTAACAGCCTCTGGCTGGCCGCAAGTGAGTGACCGTTCCCCTGTTCCCCAAAGCTAAAAGGAGATCTGGGTGAAAGGGCCTTCCAGTCCTGGGCCGGTGGAGGGAGAGGAGTCTGCCGTGAACTCCTGGGTGCAGGTGGAGGGCCTGTGCCCACGGCAGAGTTTGGGGGCGGGCAGGAGTGGGAGAGCAGAGCCACGTGAGGTTGGAGCCTCGTCAGCCCACACACCTGGGAGGGCGAAGTCCCCAGCATGGGTTCTAACGTCGGGGTGAGCCCTGCGTGGAGGGCCGTGGGAGCCACGTGTACCCCAGGCCTGTCTGCAGTCCTCGGTATGAACCCGGGATGACTTGCCTGACCTTGAACTGGGTGCAGGATTTCAAGTGAAACATTACCTAGTATTTGGTTGGCAGAGTCCCAGCCTGGGAGGAGGATATCTGGGTTCTGGTCCACCTGTCCATGGTCTTGCCATTGAAGCCGAGACAGGGTCCTTCTCCCTCATCTGTGCAGTGAGGGGTTTGAACCAGGAGTCTCTAAGAGCCTTCTTGCTCTGAAAGTCTGTTATTCTGGTTTATTCTAGTTTTTAAGATCATTGGCAGAGGAGGGGTATTTGGGGAGGGGGGGTGTATAGTGTGAAGCATAATGAATCTCAAAAAGTTATTAATAGTTCTGCACATTTGGCTATATTAATAGAAATCTGGGGTCTAGAACTAGAGAGGAGATGGTTCTGTCACCAAAGTTGGCAAACAGATATGATCAGAGAAAGAGGAACAAAACACAAGATGACCCTAAGCCAGGTGTTCTTCCAAATGGCAGAGGCTGTGGCAGTGTGCAACCCAAGGAGACAAGATTCCCGGGAGGGCATGAGAGCTGCCTGCAAATATTTGAGATAGGAGAGGGGTGGCACGGGCAAATGGAGGTCATAAGGAGAGGTTCCAGCTCAGGCTAAGAAGGAGCTTTCCAAATGCTCAGAACTGCCCCAGATGGAATGAGCTGGCCTGCCTGGGACGGTAGGGCGTTTCCTGTGATGAGGGGTATGAGAGGGCAGGTGGGATGCCTCTGGCATATTGGCTGTCCTTTGTCCTTTGGGGCACCGGACTGGATGATTCCTGCCGGTTCTGGATGGTTACCATTCAGTGACCTTGGTTCAGGTTTGAGGCTGCCAAGTCCTGTAGCATGACCTTGGGGCAGTCACTTAACGTCTGTGTACCTCAGTTTCCTCATGTGAAAAGGAGAGAGAATACCTGTCTGCTTCTGAGGATTATTGCCCAGGTTAGTTGGGGCGATGACTGTGGAGTCCTTTGTGTGGTGCAACCACGGACATGAGCCAGGGATAATTATCATGTTTTCCCCTCCACATTGTCTGCCTGCCGCCATGCTGACATTTAGGTGGCAGGCAGGGAGGGGGGGGGAATCCCTGTTCTCACAGCTCAAGCTGACTGATCTGTGTAGCTGAGCTTCTGCCCTAAGGAATTTAGTTTTCGGGGGCAGCAGAGTGAAGAGTAAATACTAAAGCAGTTAGAGCAAAACCTGGCATGAGTGCCAGCACCTTCTGTGGCCAAGGCAGACATCACTAATCAATCAGCACATTCTTTTCTGCAGATCTTGGATGTGGCCTCGTAATCCTTACCCACATGATGACAGCTACTACTAACTGTTAGGATTTGACCTGTGAGATAGACTCTACTTGTTACTCGTAAATAAAGGAAAATAATTAGTAATGCCGTTTTTGGTCAGCGCCAAGCAAGTGACTCAGGAAATGCATTAAGGGGAGTATATATGTTGGCAGGGAGCAGGAGTTGGGACAGCTGTGAGCTAAATTATATTAGATTGGGATGGCTTCTTCTCTCTCTCGCTCTCTCTCTCTTTTTTTTGTGAAGAGGATTGGCTCTGAGCTAACATCTCTTGCCAATCTTCCTCTTTTTGCTTGAGGAAGATTGTCGCTGAGCTAAGATCTGTGCCAACCTTCCTTCACTTTATGTGGGATACCGCCACAGCGTGGCTTGATGAGCAGTGTGTAGGTCCACGCCCAGGATCCAAACCTGGGAACGCTGGGCTGCTAAAGCAGAGTGTGCGAATTAACCACTACACCACCGGGCCAGCCCCTGGTGTGGCTTCTTGTTGGAGATGATAATGGGCTAAGCCCAAGAATTGGGGAGGTTAAGAGAAGAGAGAAGCAAGACAGGCACTCCAGGTCATAGGCACAGCAAGAGTAAAAACCCAGGTGGTGCTGGGCTGGGAGTAGGGCTCGTGGTCAGCTTGGGGCTGGGGTGAGCACTGGCCCAGGAGTCTGGCTCCTCCTCTGCCACTCATTTACTGTCTGACCTTGGGTAAGACCCATTCCATTTGATAAAATAGGGGGCGAGGGTTGGTCTAATATCTTTAGAGCTCTAAAAAAAAAAAAAACCCATTTCTCCAAAGACCAGCATCCCCCGTGCGCATCCACACACACACATGCACACACTCATGCACCCTTCTCCCCACACGGTGAGTTCTTAATGAATGCCTTGTTGGCGGCAGCAGGTTAAAATGTGATGCAAATGACTCAGAAATCTGGGGCCTGGAAGCAGTAGCTACACCAGGGTAGTAGTTATTGGGGAAAGAAGCAAGATGTGGGCTAACTGGGGCCTGAACTTGACAGATGCCTGGATCTCCTGAGGATGGAGTGTTTTCCTGAGGTCAGCAGAAGGTTTGGGTCCAGAGCAGCTGAGCCGGGTGTCTGGGCCTCTGCACCATTTCAAGGCGCCCTTTCATTCTTGGCCAAGAGGGAGGGGAGGCTGGGTATGGGCAGGGGGGCTGACAGGTTCTCATCTATTTATAGCTGGGATTTGGGGTCACGCGGCCCTGGGTGCTGAGATGGCCCGATGCCTGGCCTTGCCAGCCAATCACAGGGCGGCTGGCCCCGGGGTCCTGCCCATTAGCAGGTGCCCTAACGTGAACCCACAGGGCTGGCCTGGGCTCTGGCCAGATGCTCACCATTCCCTCCTGATTCCCAGCGGGCCTCTGGGGGGCTGCCAAGTGCCTACTGGGACAGAGGTGGGGAGGGGGCCAGAAGAGAGGAAGGGAAGAAAGGGCTTGTGTGAAGGCAGCTGGTGGGGCTGTCCCCGCCAATGGTTCCGAGCTTGCTGGGTGGACAGAAGGTCAGGGTGCCCAGGGCAGAGTTTCCAGATCGAGCACCGGAACTCCTGGGTCCTGGTATCACCGTCAACACTGGAATAAGAGAGCGAGGCCATTGGCCCACTCAGGTCTTTCTCACCCTTGGGGCACATCTCTTCCTCTCCTACCACACTCAGCACCCCAGAAGCCAGTTAGTTAACTTCCACTGAGACTCGCAGCCACCAACAGGATTAGGGAAGTCGTCTTGTCCGACTAGCACATCTGCCCCATTTTGGCCTGTCGGACACTCAGTTGAGGCTGTGCAGAAAGAGAGTGGAAGAGGAAAAGGGATCAGTGGCCTTGATGATGACACCGTGGGGCCTGGGAGACAGAAAACATGAGCTAGTGTCATGACCTTGGGGAGCTCATCTAACCTCTTTGGGTCTTAGGTTCCTCATCTGTGAAATGAGGAGAACTCACTGATGCTTTGAGGACGGGATAAGAGAGCGTGTGAGTCTGCTCTGGAGCATTATACAAATGGGAGCATGGCAACAGCCATCTTCATCCCCCCTGCCCATGCACACATGCACACACGCAGGTGCCCGGCCCAGCCCAGGCAGGGTGGGTGTGGGAGCCTGAGGCTGACTGCACTGCTCCCCTGGTCTCAAGCACCCCCAGCTCAGCAGGTCCAGCGGGGAGCCCCTCATTGCATTTCGCCCCTACCTCCAGCCCCGTGTCCCTTCCCTCTTCCCCTCGGGTTGCTCCAGTCCTGATCCATGGAGCCCTCCTTAATTTCCCTTCTTCTTCACTCTCCGCAGCTGAGCCATCACCAGATCTTTTCAGTCCTCCCCCAGATATAGATCACAATTCATCCAATCCGTCTGCTTCTCTTCATTTTACTTCCTTCCACTAAGAGGCCACTATGTCACACTGGCCTATGGGACAGCCACCTAATTGGGCCTCCTGCTGCCATTTTCTTTTTTTTCTTTTTGGATGAGGAAAATTGGCCCTGAGCTAACATCTGTGCCAATCTTCGTCTATTTTGTATGTGAGACACTACCACAGCATGGCTTGATGAGCAGTGTATAGGCCCATGCCTGGGATCCAACCCTCGAACCCCGGGCTGCCAAAATGGAGCGTGCAAACTTAACCACTACACCACCGGGCTGGCCCCTCCTCCTGCCATTTTTGTCCCCATCTTCACATGGCAGCCAGAGCATAGATGTGTCATGGCACTGACCTACAGAAACCCCCTCCGGGGAGCCCCATGATCTTAGGGCAAAGGCCAGGCTTACCACTGTGACTGCTCACCCTTCACCCTCCTCCTTCCTGCGTCCCCTGGCCCTCAGTCCTGCCACGTGAGCTTCTCTCAGTTCCTTCTCTTTGTGTTGTGGTCACCTGGGTGCTGGTCTGGGGGCTCCCCCATCTGCCTGGATGGTGGGGACCCCATATTTCTATCACTGCTGTGTCTCCCCAGTGGAAGGGAGGTGCCTGGCACAGGTTAGCACTGAAATAACGGTTTGGGAAAGAGGAGAGTGTTTACGTTGTCTTGGGGTGATGGGGTTCTCCAGACTGATATCCAGGGTTCGGGAGGTCTGCCGAGAAGCCCCTCCCAGGGCGTCAGGAAGCCCGGGTCCCAGGCCAGCCTCTTCCTTTGTGGCCTCAGCCTCCCATCTGTTTGCATTGGACCAGATGCCCTCATCTAAGGGCTCTTCGAGTTCTAAAGTGAGGGCAGAAAAATAAGTAAGTGAAGTTAGGTCAGAAAAAAGATAAAGAGGCCAACAGCAGGGACTTTGCAGCCAGACAGACCCCAGTTTAAATCTTGGCTTTCATCCCTTGTTGGCCAGGTCATCTTGGGCCTCTCTGAACCTTGGTTTCTTCATCCGTGGAAGGGGTGGAGATAATCATTTTTGCTGTCTCAGATGAGACAGCCCAGTGCCGGACACTCAGCAAGCCCACAATCAGGGGGCCACCTCCTTTTTAGTGTACAATCTGACGATGGAACTTGGCAGTTCAAGTGACTCATAAACCTTTATTATTAGCAAAAATTCTTTTCTCCCCCTTATCTTTCAGTGCCAGGTATTTGTAGGAAGCCTGCTGTGCACTTGTTCTTGCCCTCTGGGCTCTGCCTCTCCTTAGATCCCAGCCTCCCTTCTTCATGTACAGGCGAAGACTTCTTGGTCTCCTGGTGGTGCCACATGAGCCGTCCAGGTGTGTCTGTGGAGCCTGCTGTGGGTTAGTGCTGTGACTGTCGGCAACCAGGGGCACCCCAACCCAGGCTGGCACTGAATGAGGCCAGAGAATGGAATCGTTCGCTGACCCGCCCCACGACAACTACAAGGTTAGCTGCCCACGGGTCTGGGCCAGGCTTGGCTCAGAGTGAAGGCAAGGCGAGGACGGAGCCTGACACCCATTCTTGATGGGAAGATGCCCTAGGGGAGGAGCCAAGATCCAGAGGCAGGTATCTATGCAGATGACTTCCCAGACACCTTGTCACAGGGACAGCCTTAGGTCTAACCCTGGCTGCATGCATGCTGCAGACTGCAGAAACCACAATTTGAGATGGTCAGGGGAGGAACGTCTTAGGTAGTAGAAAAGGTGGAGAAAAATTCAGAGGGTCAGAGTGGAGACCATCAGTCAGCAGTAAATGTCAGTAAAATGAATAAGGGAGTAAAAGAACAAAACAATGAATTGAGGTCTTCTCTTGCCAGTAAAGCCGAATCCTCTCAGGCCTCAGAAGCAGAGCGTTAACTGCCTTGGTTCAAGCTGTATCAATTTTATTAGGTGCCTAGGGTAGAAAAAAAGACATCAGAAGAACCATGGGGTTAAGCTCAGTGATCCTCACACTTTTTTTTATTCTACCCCAACATGCGTGTTAGAGAACACAGACTCACTCCCCTCTGTGTGCCCAGCTTACCAGCTGTGGCATGGATAAGAGAAACTGTAAGGGCCCTGGGCCTCCTGCATTTTTTTCCACCCACATCAGAATGTGAGTATTTAACAGTCAGTATTGTTTTGGTTATAAGTGACACAGAGCTGACTCAAAGTCACACCCCAAAAAGGAATTTATTGCATCCCATAAATTGTGGGGTTCGGGTTCAGTTGGATCCAGGAGCTCTCCCTCTCAGCTCTGCTTTCCTTTGTGGAGGCTCCATTTTCACACAGGCTCTTCCCAGTCAATGGAAAAAATGGCCACAAGGCCTCTCGTGGATCAGCTTAGCAACTGCAGTAGGAGGAGAGTATTTCTTTTCCAGTGGCCCCAGCTAATGTCCTGGGGCTGACTCTCATTGTCTGAGTTGGGGACATGTGTTCAGTCCTGAGCCAGTCATGTCTGGGAGATGTGGCTCTCTGATTGCCCAGGCCTGGGTCATGGGCCCATCTCGGGAGCAAGAGTGTGTGTGGGGGTTCAGCATCACTGACCTGTGAGATCTAGAATGGAAAGGTGGTGTTCTCCTGAGAGATGGTGGAGGGGTGAACACCCCTTGTGCCCATTGGACTGCTCCACTCGACCTTAAAAACAAAGTCATTCTCCATGTTGGGATTTTAAAATGTACTTAGTAACTAATGACCTTGCACGCCTTTCACCAGTGTCACCTGCTACACAGAGGAGACCTGTGATGTCAAATGCTAAGAACATCTTCTTCCCCGAATAGCCAGTCTCAAAGGTGTGGCTGTGGGGCCAGCTCTAAGCTAGAAACAGCTGAGCAGTTTCTTGGACGTAGGAAAAGATGGATGCTGCTGTGACCACATTCTGTACACAGGGACACTATAATCTATGAAGGGATCTGCAGGGAGGTTGACATAGGTAGTGATGTGACTGGGCTGTGGGCACCCCTGTCTCCCAGTCATAGCTAGATTTGGAAATAATCCAAGTTTGGACAGAAGATTCTGCCTATACAATGGAAGTGTTGGGTTTGATGGCCTGCCATCTGTGATCAATTGGTAATGACTGTCAAGGGGGCTGTGTTGGAGAGTCCAGAGCTATGCTCTCTAGCTCAGCAGGAGAGAGGCCTGTGATTGATTAGCAGTGTCTGCAGTGGGCCAAGGCATTGAAGGTGGTGGTATGTTTGTTGAGTAGAAGCCATTCCTGTACTTTTTTTTTAGCTCTCTCACTCTAGATATGAATCAACAGAACAAATGGGGGCTTGCCTGGGAAGTACCTTGAGAATTCAGAGACTTAGGCTGCTGGCTGTGTGTCCTTAGGGAAGTCATTTGCCCTGCTGAAGCTCACTTTTCTCATCTGCACCTTGGGACAAATGATCCAGTCCTGCGAACCACGCAGGGTTGTTATGAGGATCAAATGAAATAATAAGTGTGAAGTCGTTTTGTCATACTTAGAATCACAGCAGGCAGTTAAATGACACTTTTTATTGCCGGGCCCTGATCGGAGTGCCTGACTTATATCCTCATTAAATCCTCAAATAAGCCTGTGAAGCAGTTACTATCATTATCCTCATTTTGTGGGAAACGACATAGGCACAGATGTTCAGTGACCTGCCCAGGATCACACAGCCGTGGGAGCAGGTTCAAACCCAGCAGCCTGGTGCTGGTGTCACTGCTTTCAGTTCCTTCGTTACAGTGCTTCTCACTGTAACCGTAAAGGTCCATGCCCCTGGAAGGGAGTGCCTAATGCCCCGCCTCGAATGCCTTTCTTGCTCGGGACATGCTTCACTAATCCATTCCCGTATTATCACCCCTGGAGGTGAAATTGGTCTGCAGCGGTCTGTGTGTCAACCTTTCAGGGCTCAAGGACAACTCTCTGAGACCTTGTGGGAGGTAAGGAAGGGGAAGCAGTGTGAACCTAAGGGTCTGTCCCTGATCTTCTGTCAGACCGCCTGGGTTCACCTCCTGGTTCTACCACTTTCTAGCTGGGCAACCCTGGGCAAGTTACCCAACCTCTCTGAGCCATGGTTTCCTCATATCATATAGAGGTGATAATCATGCCTACTGTGTAGGATTGTTGTGGGGAGTAAATGGGATAATGTAAGGGATGTGGTTGGTAACTTATTGAATACTCAGTATGGGAGGGGGAGTGAGAGGTTAAAGGGACCTGAAATGGTGGGCACGGGCTGCCCCTCTCAGGACTAGGCAAAGGTCTAGGGCCCTTCTGCAGTACCATCGACTATGATGCCCTGGTCAGCTCTGAGCAGATTCTCCCCTCCCAGCTGGAAGCTACTGCCCCACCTCCCCAGACTCCAAACTTGGGACTCAGTAACCCCTCTGGGGTGTGCCTCTGCCCTCGCCCCTGCCTGCCTCTGCTGGCTCTCCCCGCTGCAGGCAGCCGCACTCCCTGTCCATGTTCTCACAGCCCCAAATCAGCCAAATCCGGAGTGAGCTGGTCTGCAGCCTGCGTTTCCTGGGGGCTGTTGAGGCTTAAAAATCATAATAAAAGGAGCACAGTCAGAAGAGACTCTGATTCTAGGGTGAGGCATCTGAGTGTGTACCAGTGCCCTTGTTCTGGGACCTGATCAAATAAGCAAAGAAATGAATGACAGGAGCCAGCCCCGTGGCATAGTGGTTAAGTCCAGCACGCTCTGCTTAGGGGGCCCAGGTTTGCAGGTTTGGATCCTGGGCGCAGACCTACACCACTCATCAAGCCATGCTGTGGTGGTGATCCACATACAAAATAGAGGAAGACTGGCACAGATGTTAGCTCAGGGCCAATCTTCCTTACCAAAAAAAGAAAAAGAAATGAATGACAAAGCTCACTGATGATTTGCTTTCCTGTCAGTCACTCTGTGTATATTCCCTTCTGTTAGGACTGGGTCTCAGTGACCCCACCTGTGAAATGGGACCTGGCAATCCATGGGGAATGTGTGGAATATAGAGATTCCTGGCTGGGGCAGGATCTGGTCAGTGGACGTAATGGTTGCTTCATCACTTGAGAGCTTGTTTAACTTGTAGATTCCTGGTTCTCCCCAGAGGTGGATTCAGCCCCCGGGGGTGGGGCCCAGGAAACTGCATTTTTACAAGCTTTCCCAGGAGATTTTACAGCAGGTGGTCAGTGAACCAAATCTCGAGAAGTACTGAGTCTCCTGAGAATATCCTTTGATTCTGTTAGGTTTGCTTTTGGCTCCCCTCTCTGAGCCACCCCACCCTCAGCTCTTGGGGGCGCAGAAAGACCCTGCAGGAGTTTCTAGAGATGACCCTCTGCTTCTTCATGAGCTTCCCCTCCCTCGAGGTATTACTGCAAGGAGCTTGCAGTGTGTCTGCTCCAGGTTGGGGCTAGTGGGCCATCCAAGCGCACAGCCTCCTTTGGGGCCGTGATTCTGTGATTTTGTCGCCTGGAGAGGCCAGTCTTTATGGCAGAGGTCAGTTTCTGCAGAACGGGTGGTAATTGGAGAACTTTCTCGTTAGAGCTGGAAGGGAGATTTTCACTGTCAGACTCCTTTTCTCCCCTCTGCAGACAGAATCTTACCTAAAGGCCCAATGAGTGAGGGGACAAGGAGAGCTGCTCTGATGGGGACTGGCATGTGGCAGCCCACTGCCCCTTTTTACAGTCTTTTACAGATTATGATAATGAGGGCCCATCTGCCAGTGTCTTGTGGCATTTCTGTTCAAGTATAAAAGGGTACATCTATAAAAGTTTCATTCATTCAACAAACATGGGATGAGTGAGCTCCTGCTGGGCCCAGGGGACCCCAGGACACACACCATAATCCCCTGGCCTTGGGTCCTTGGGTTCGAAGCCTTCCACAGGGAAGTGATGCTAAAGCCACAGAGGGGCATAAGTGGGGCAGAGGGCGTCCTGGGGCGAGACTTGGAAGGGCAGGGCCTTGAAGACCTGGTGCAGAGAACAGAGAACAAAGCCAGCTTAGCAGGGGAGGCGGGAGCAGGGCGGAGTGCTGGAATTGGAACTGTATGTCCAAAGGTGCCGAGGTGGGACCGTTTCGTGGGACCGTTTCGGGTGTTTGGAGTAAAGGGTGGGGAGGGCAGGACAGGAGCCTGTAAAATGGGGTTAGCAAATAGGCCTTGCGTGGAGTCCCTCAGGAGCCAGCCGGGCTCATCCCGCCTCCCAGGGGAGACTTCTGGTCCTTCAGGGACAGGATGGGGCAGGGGGTGAGGGGAGAAGTCTTTCCTCTTTGGGGAATCTGAGATGGGGGCTCCCCCACCCCCTCACTCCTCAAAGCAGCTCCCCAGAGGCAGGAGAGGGTCAAAGAAACGCCAGCCTCCGTGAATGAGTTCACAGCACTCTGGGATGGAGCGGGGATGGGACTCGATCCTAAGTGTCATTAAGGAATGTGACTTTATGGAGACAGCGGCCCTAGGCCCTGGGGTCTCATCCTGGCTGGCTGCACTGCTATTACCTCTGGTTTACGAGCTTTTGGGGCCTGAGTTTTCCCTTCGGCAAAGTGGGGTAATGTTAGTTTCTACCTCAAGGATTGTCGTGAGGCGTAAAGAAGATGCTGATGAAGGGTAGGCACCCGAGTAGAAGACAGACTCAATTGGGAGTCGTATTGACTAAGGAAAGCAGGCTGCGTTCTTGGGTGCTGGGGTCCCCTTTGCAGTTTGCCCTGCCAGCTCCTGTGTAACTCTCAGCAAAGAGGAAATCGCCGTGGTCATTGGAACCTTCTTCCTTGTATGGAAGAAATGTGAGTTCCACCCATTAATGTCTTGGATCTGACCTGGGGGTCCCACAAAAGCAGCTCATCTCTTTTCCTTGAAGACCTTCGGAGATGTGCAGATAAAACCACAGTGACCGGCTACTTGATCCGGACCGAGGAGGTGGAGCCCAGGTCACCGGCTTTGTGGTAGGTGTGCCCTCCAGCCCTTTGGACCTCCCTGCCCTCGGGGTTGCTGGTCCGGTGCATCCCCCTCACACAGCCCGTGGGGGAAGCTGCTGTTGCTGCTCTTTCCTCCTAGCCGCCCTAAGAACAAAGCGTGGAAGCTGTGGGAAAGCTCCTCTCGGGCAGGGGTGTGGTTTCTGCCTGCCAGGCGGAGCCCCTGACTCATTGAAGATGTTTTCCTGTCTGAAGGGAGAAATGGTTCTATCGACAAGTCCCGGGGGAAAGACAGAAGGAAGTTGGATCATCAGAGCATCCTCTGCCTTCCAGAAATCCCAGTGCGCTGTTAATAATAGCATCTGCAGCCCCTCGTTTCAAAGAATGCCCTTGCACTGCCTCACTTGGCATCCATGCAGCAGATGTTTGTGGGAGAGAGAGATCACACCCCGGTTTCCTCATGCCTTCAGACGCATCTCATCCAGCAGCCTCCGCCTTCTGGAATCCAACGCGGAGCCTGTAGTAGCCAAAAACCATTTTCACAGACACCAGGCACTGTTGCTCCCGGAATGATTCTTGTGTTAGACGGAGCCTTCAGCTTGGAGATCTGGTTGACCCGTCCCCTGCAGCTCAGCTGCCTGTTTTTGTCAATAAAGTTTTATTGGAACCCGCCATGCCCATTATTAACGCATTGTGTGTGGCTGCTTTTACACTCCAGCCGCAGAGCTGAGCAGTTCACTTGATGGCTCGAAAGCCTAACATATTTACTATCTAGCCCTTTGCAGGAGAAGTTTGCCAACCTCTGATGGTTTGAGCTCTCAAGAAAGGGTTAAAATTCAGCCCGTGTTGGAGCAAGACCAGGAGGTGTGGTGTCTCCTGGGAAGGACTTCCAGACAGCCTGGCTGATGGTGTCGGTGCTTTCATGAGTGGAAGAGGTTTCAGGTCGTCTGGATTTCATAGAATTATCAAATATTAAGGCCAAGGAGGATGTTGGTGTCTAGTTTGACTCTTGCATATCCATATGGGGGAAACTGAGGCCTCGGGAGGGAAGAGGACTTGCTTAGGAGCGTATGATGGCAGCTCTCGGTCTCAGACCCAGGCTAGAGCGCTTTGTGCCGATTTGCTGGTTTATTGCGCATGCGCGCGCGCGCACGGGCAAAACTCTCTGAGGAGGAGAACGGCAGAGACGCGTTTGCCTCTAAAGGGCAGTTGCTTATTTTGTCTTTTCTGTGTCCGCTGCCTTTGCGTTAGGAGAAGGGGGGAAGGATTCCTGCTTTGCCCTATATAAGGAGGCTGTTGTCCCGGCCAGGCCCATCCCATGGCAACAGGGCTAAAATGGAAACGGGGAGTTCTGTTTAAGGCAGGCTCCCGCACGGCAGCTGCCTCGCGCCCGCCGCCGATGGAGCGCGGTCTGCCCAGCACCTGCCCTGCCTGCTGTAACCAGATTGGAATTCAGGCACCAGGGCTGCGCGGCCCCGGAGTGGGTCCTTTGTAGGCCCCCCCCCCCGATGCGTGCCACCTGTGCATGCTGCCTTGTGCCCGGGGCCATGGAAGTTCACCGGAGGCCGCTTGGTACGGTCCGAGGGTCAATCAGAGACTTTCCCGCTCTGAGCCTCTGTTTCCTCCCGTGGAAAATAGGAGATTCAGAGCCAGTTCTGTCTAGGGGCTCCTTTCACTCTCTTGGTCTGTAATTCTGGCACCTGTGCCTCCCAAAACAAAAGGGGTTTTGTTCTTCGTCTAGCACAGAGGTGAAATGTCACGGCTTAAGGAGTCAGATTTCCTGGGTTCCCATCCCAGCTCAACGACTTATTTAGCTGGATGTCTCCAAGGAGAGTGGGCAAACCTCTCTGGGCCTCAGGTTTCCTCATCTGTAAGAATGGAGATAAAACGGGAGCCGGCCCTGGGGGGTACCTGCAGCCATTCTTTGGTTAAAGTAGAAGGAAGAGGTTTGGACCAAATGGCTGTCAGGGTCTTCCTACCTGGGGTTCTAAATTCCAGATGTCCGGCCTGTCAGGCGGGTCTTCCCTCCTCTCCCGTGTTGACTGGGGAATTTCCCAGCAGAGGACACTCCACCGCTCTGGAAACCTGATCTGGAGATTAGAGGCCTGGAAAAGGCAGTTGACGAGAAAGGAGCCGTGGGGAGTTTCCAGGGTGCTGGAGGCAAATGTGAGTCCACGTGTGGGTGCCACATCCTTGCCAGCCAGCTCCCCTAGGCAGAGCGGTCCGGGGGGGAGCAACTTCTGAGCAGGATGAGGTCCCAGCATCCTGAGGCCTGGGATACCATCACTTCAGCACCCCCCCTCCGCATTTTTCTGTAGCATCGTCCTCCCTTTGTCTTCTGTGTGGGGAGGACTGGTGGAGGGACTGGGGCAGAGGGAAGGGGTTGTTCTTTTTAAGCAGTATAATGCAGTGATTAAAAACCTGACTTTGGAGTCAGACAGCCCTCAACCAGCTGTGGAACCTCATTGGGCCTCCTCAGTTTCCTTCTCTGTAGAATGGAAATAACAGCAGCTGTGAGGATTCAATGACATAATGCATGTCAAGAACCCAGCTCATTCTCCTGCACAAAATAAGCTCACTCAGTGAAATCTGAAGAGTGCCTACTATGTGCCGAATCATATAGTGGAAGCAAGACAAACTAGTTCCCAGCAATCCAGGAGATTCCATTCAAGTCGTGGTGGACAGATAACAAACACGTGAACAGAGTGGACAAGATCATTTCAGACAGTGATGTGGGTCATGAAGAAAATAAGGCACAGCCATGTGATGGAGAGTGCCAGAGTGGGGAGGAGTGGCCACTTTATAGTGAGTGCTCAGGGAGGGCCTCTCTGAAGAGGTGACATTTGGTCTAAGTGTCAGGATGCAAAAATGGCTTGTGCAAAGGCCCTGGGGTGGTGACCAGTTTTTGAGCTCAGATGTAAAGAAAGCCAAGATGCCAGGGGCATAGCTTTCTTTGTGAGGCAAAAAGTGAGGCAGCAAGTGGCCAGGAAGGATGCTGGCAAGGTAGGCAAGGGCTTTAAAAGCCATGGATGTTTGGATTTCATTCTAAGTACAAGAGGAGAGTCTTTGGAGAGTTTTGAGGAGGGAGTGGGGTCATGTGGTCTGATTTACATTTTTTAAAAATTATTTTGGCTACTGTGGGAGAGATCAACTTAGGGTGGGATGGGCAACTATGGGAATAGGAGACCTGTAGGCGGCACTGTAAGAGTCTAGGTAAGATGATGATTGCACGGGCTGGGATGGTGACGGCAGAGACGGAGAGAAGAGTATTTTATTTTGGAGAGGAAGTGGACAGGACTGGCCGATGGATTGAATGTGAGGGCGAGGGAAAGCGGAATCCTAAGTTTTGCTTCTGAGCAGCTGGGTGAAGGGTTTGCCATTTCCTGATGTGGGGAAGACTGAAGGAGAAACTAGCTTGGGTGGAAGTACAATTCCATTGGGACCTAAGGTTGAGATGCCAATAAACCACCCAAGTGGAGATGTCAAGGAGGCAGGATTTGAAAGGGCTCCTTTGTGTCGCAGCCGAGGACACAGCTGATTCGTGGAAGGACACAGCCGGTTTTGAGCTGAGACGGCCTGAGTGCATATCTAACTGGGGCTTAACCCTCTTCCAGTCCTAAGCTTCTGGATTAGCTCTAAGGGCCTCCCTCACTCACCCAACAGCCTTGCATGACCCACAGCCCTCCCTGCACCCCTGATGGGCTCCAGGCTGCTCAGACCACTCCACTAGAGGACCCCCAGTGGCACGCAGGTGGAACCCTGGGCGCGGTTGTGTCTGGGGGGCGGAGCCTGGCGTAGCTTGAACCCGCCAGCCCTGAAGAACATTTTCAGAGTGAGCCAGGCAGCGTGTGAAATGCTTTACAACTGAGCTTCTTAGCCTCGTGTCCACCGACCCCCAGGGACAGAATTCAGGGGCTCTGTGAACTCGGGTGGAAAAAAAGTCACATCTTTATTTTCACTCCCCTCTAAGTGAAATTTGGCATTTCCTTTCATTATGAATATAGATGACAAACTGTAAAAGTGTTAGTGGTGCCTGTGACTTTGTCCCCAATGGAAATCATAGATATTTTCATATCACGTCACCCAGTTATTTCAGATATCTAGAAACATTTATGCTCATCACTACTTTGAAAATACGGGTGGTGGTTACACTTGCTACTAGATCTTATCATTTAATATAGTAATAAGGAAGCATGTTCTATTACTGCAATATAAAGGTACTCTTTAATTTATAAAGGTATTTTGGTATTATAGGTTTCCTTTATAATCCTATATTTTATTTTATGTGTTTAAAAACATTTTATTTGTTTTATTTTATGCATTCATAAACATTCTGAGAAGTTTATAGGCTTCACCAGATTGCCAGTGGGATCCATGGCTCAGAAAAGGTTAAGGACTCCTGCTTTACAAGCATGATCTTATCATTCCCATTTTACAGATAAAGAAGCTAAGGCTCAGAGAGTTTGGGCGTCTTGGCCAGGGTCACACAGCTTGGTTGAATGACTCAGCCCAAATTAATGCAGATCTTTCTGATTCCAAAGTCAATGTTCTTAACAGTCTTTTGCTGCATCTCAAGCAGCTCTGTCAGCTAAACCTACGGCCGATTTAAACAGAATCCACAGCATGAAAACCATTCATATTTTATCTGAAAAAATGAATACAGCTTTTGCATTCTAGTCCCTTGTCTTTTATAATCGAAGAAAGCTTTCCTTACCTGTGAAATGGGTTGATTTTCCATTATGCCAAATCTTGGAGGGAAAGGGAGTTCTGAGGGAAGGGCCCATGTGGGTTCCAGCCCCCCACTGCGCCCCGGGGGATGTGATCAGAGAAGCATGGCCTCCGCTGGGTAATTCTCATGCTGCCTTGTGGGCAGGCAGCCCACTGAGCACATGAGGAAACCGAGGCCTCGGCTGGCGGTGGCTTGTGCCTAGCCCGTCAGTGGAGTTCTGGTTCAGGGTCTCCCTCGCTGCAGCCTCGGTCCACTTCCCGTATCACTAACTTGGCTGCGTGATCTCAAGCACAGTCCTTTCCATCCCTGGGACTCAGTTTCCTCGTCTGCAAATTGGACTGGACAGGGTCTTTATTTGGTCGGACAGTACAAACGAGATGTCTGTAAAGTGCGTGGCACAGGAGAGAAGCCCAACAAATTGGGTAGTGATTGTCATGGGCCAAACGTGACCAGCTTCTCAGAGGTCCTCGGCAGGGGCTGGTGCTGGGGAGGACGGGGAGCCCCTTGCTGCCTGGCAGGTGCCACGGGACAAGCACCAAGCTCCTGCTAAGGCCAAGAGGCGTGCCTGACCTGGGGGTCCAGCCTCAGCCACAGCCCAGAGCTTCGTGGGTGGGCACTCAGGGCTCCCCGCCTCCCATCCCTGTCTGTCCCTTCCACAGAGCCCCAGACCAGAAGCGGTGGCTTTATTTCACGTGCCTCTCTATTTAATAAGCAGGACCATGACGAGGCTTGGTGACCTCAGGACCCAAATGGACTGTCTGCTGGCAGAAGTGGTGCCTGAGTCATTTCCCAGGGACGAGTGCTGGGCAGGCTTCCAGGAGCTGAATTTACCCCTGATTCTCTGCTTTCCTCTTCCCATCCCCACCCTCAAGCTCCATTTTAGAGGTTCCAGCTTCCTTGGCTTCAGGAGGCCATGGACCAAGATAGAAAGCAAAACAGTTCTTCATTTGCCAGGGCTCTCCACGTCCCCGCCTCAGCAGAGGTTCGGGTTCGGGGTTCGGGGAGACCCCAGGGCCCGAGAACCGGACCAAGCCCTGGGGCTTCTGCCTGGCTGGGGTATATATGCATGCGGAGGACACAGGCTCTGTGCCCTGAGTGCCCCGCGAGATGCAGGCAGAATGCAGTAGGGATTGAGAGGAGGGACAAGTCGGGGCAGTCAGGGCAGGCTCCATGGGGGAGTTGGCAAATGACCTGGATTTTGAAGGATGGGTTGAAGCATGTGTATGACTACATAAAAATGTCATACACTCTTTCCAAGAGTAAAGGAGGATATAAAATAGAAAGTAAATATTCTCTGATCTCCTCTTATCCCCAACCAACTCCTTATTCCTAGTCCTCCAAACTCTTGATCCTTTCCTCTGTGTCCTTCTAGCAGTAATCTGAATATATGAATCATCCATCTATCCTTCCATCCATCCATCATTTTTTTTAAAAGTACAAACAGAATCATATAATGTTAACTTCCCCTTTTGTCTTAACAGCCCAGCTTGGCGATCTTCCCTTAGCAGTGCTGTCTGGGTGGGTGGGGTGAGAACATTGGTGGTCCTTTCAGGCGGCTGGAAGGGCATGGGCGAGACAAGAAAACCCACTATGTCTGAGGATCTCGGGCAGGGAGTGACGGGAGCAGTATTGTCCAGTGGTTAGGAGCTGACCCTGACCTGTGGGTTGGGAAGATCTGGGGTCAAATCCCAATTGCAGCCCTTTCTAGCTGTGTGACCCTAGGCAAGTTTCTTCACCTCTCTGAGTTTCGATTTCCCTGTCTTTCAAATGGAACTAATAACACCTCCCTTTGGGAATGATGGGGACTTGCAGCGAAAGCACTTCACCACTCACAGAGGCACCCGCCAGGTGGGAACAGCCGCCGTTTTTGCTGCGGTCGTGGTCGTGTGTCGGAGGGGGCAGAGGGCAGCTCAGCCCGGACAGGTAGGGCCAGGTGCGTGGTGGGTGTTTCGGGAGCGATATGTGGAGAGGGGAGGGCCAGCAGATCGATCTGAAGCTTAAAATAGCCTAGAAGTGCAAGAACAACAATAAATAAATGGGTTCCGGATGCTTTTAAATCTTGGCGTTTCCTGATCTCAGCTCAGCTGGTCCAGACGGCTTCCTCAGCATTTACTGCGAGGCTGGCGGCGCACGCCTCCCTGGCCGGGGCCCAAAGCTACTTTCAAGAAAATCAGATCTAGAAACGTTTGGACCTTTGGCGTGGGGCCTGCGGGTCATGGGTGGAGGCTGCGGATCGGGTAGCACTGGGTTTGTCCCGTGTGTGTGGAGAGTTAAGGCCCAGGGGAGGAGGAGAGAGGGAAGGCGGCCCTCCTGAGAGGGTCAGAGCGAGGTTATTCATTCACACTGCAAGTGTTTATTAAGCACTTACTATGTGCTGGGTGCTGGGGTACAGTGGTGAGAATTAATAAAATGCTCGTGCAAATAAATGTTTAATTAGCAAGTGTGACAAGCTCTCTAAGGCTCAGGACCTCCAGGAGGCTGTGAGAGGGTGCAGCTGGGCTCCTCCTGCAGTCCATGGGGAAGCTCCCCACAGGAAGCAAAGAGTGGAGGACAGGAGATAACTAGGCACAGCAGATCCGTGTGTGGGGTGATGTTCCAGGCAGAGGGAACAGCACATGCAAAGGCCCTCTGTGGGCAGAGATCCCAGCAATTCCCAGGGGTGGAAGGAAGGCCAGTGGGGCTAAAAGTCAGGGGAGGGGGTGGGTTAATACTGTCAAATGATACAGAACAGGGGGGCAGAAGCCAGATGATGCAGGACCTTACAGGCCTTGGGGAGGGTTTTGGTCTTTATTTGAGAGGAATTGGGGTCAGGCAGGGTATTAAACAGGGGCCAGCGAAGTCAGATCTGCAGCTCTGTGTCCAGCAGTCTGGAGGGGGCTGGAGTGGGAGCAGGAGGCTATGACTGCCATTATTAGGGTGTGAGTTGATGATGGTGTGAACTGGATCAGTTAAAGCTTGAACGGTAAACCCAGTGACTGGGTGGTGAGGAAGCTCCAGGAGCCCAGAGGGGCTGCAGCTGTTCCAGCAGTTGCTTCAGAACTCCCGTGTAATAATCTCATTAATGGCCAGTGTCCTTTTTTGGGGGGGGAGGGGGGAGCGGTGAGGAAGATTGGTTCCAAGCTAACTAACATCTGTTGCCAATCTTCCTCTTTTTTTCTCCCCAAATCCCCAGTACATAGTTGTATATCCTAGTTGTAAGTCTTTCTAGTTCTTCTATGTGGGATGCCACCACAGCATGGCTTGATGAGTGGTGTGTAGGTCTGTGCCCAGGATCTGAACCGGTGAACCCCAAGCCGCCAGAGTGGAGCATATGAACTTAACCACTATGCCACCAGGTTGGCTCCACCCATTGTCTTTTGAGCACTTATTTTGCAGCAGACACTATGCAAAGCCTTTTTCTTTAAATCCTTATAAGAACCCTAAGGCAGTGGGTGGAGCTATTATTATCCCCCGTTTTACTGAGGCCCAGAGAGGTTAAATCACTGGGCCAAGAACACACTGCTCAGCCCCCCACTGTCCAGCTCCTCTAGGTTAACAGTCCCCGGGGTCGGTGTCCTCCAGTCAAGTGTGACCCTTCTCAGGGCTTGGCCCAGATTCCCAGCTTCTGTCTGGTTGCTCCAGTGACCCTCGGCATCGCGTCTGCCCTGGCCACAAGAACTGGATTAGACCCGGGCTGGAAAGGCATTGTCTCATGTGAGCTGAGGGGACACAGCCGTGTGGCCCGTGCTCCTCCAACCCGCCTGGTCTGCTGGCTGCTGGCAGTGCTTGATGGTGGCAGGTTAGGACGTGAGCTGAGCCGGCTGTGTCTCTGGGTTTTGCATGTCGCCTGCCTCCTGGGGATCCAGATGGTCTCTGCTGCTTGTTTTTATTTTGCGTCTATATTTCCTCTCTTCCCTTCCTTTCCCTCTGCTCCCACCCTGTCCCCATCTGTTGCTGCCCCTTGGGCGTCTTTTCCTCGCCTCCCAGATGTGTAGGCACAACTTGGAATGGCAGCAAGGCCATCTTCCCTCTGGCCTTTCAGGAAGGAAAGGAACTCGCCGTTTGGGCGGCTCTTACCTGCTGGGCCCTGGGTGTGTGATCTTACGTAACCCTCGCAGGGTCCCATGAAGTGTACACATCATTGTCTCTCCTCTATACATGGGGCTGTGGGCTCGAAGGACTTTGTGTCCCAAGGTCCCATGCTACGATGGACTCCTGATTTTAAAATTCTTGCTTCCCAAACTTGAATGTGCATGTGTGAATCACCTGGGGGTCTCGTTAAAATGCAGATTCTGATTGAGGAGGTCTGGGGTTCAGCATGAGAGTCTGCAGAATTTAACAAGCTCCAAGTGAAGCTGATGGTACTGGTCCGTGGACCACAGTTTGAGTAGCACAGCAAGGAGCTGGCAGACCTCCCACCTGCCCTCACTGACACCGCACACCATCCTCAACGCTCACCACCTCCACTGCCCATCACCCTGGTTAGGAATTGTTGATGGAGCACCTGACGCTTTCCCACCATGCCCAGGACATCACGGGCTGACCCTGCATGTCCCAAAGCCCCAGCTGATTGACCATGGTATCCAAGACTGGCCAGTGTTAGAATATGGGTAAACTGAGGCTCAGAGAAGTGGAGGGACTCTTTTCCAAGATCCCATGCTAGTATTGCAGAGAATTTGAGGTTGTGACTCCCGATCAGTGCTCTTTATTATCGCTTCTTCAACTAGGAGTCAGAGGTCTTGGGGTTCCAGCCTTGCTCCTCTCTCTAACTTGCTGTGTGACTTCAGGCAAGCTACTTCCCCTCTCTGAACCTCGGCGTTCCCATCAGAAAAATGGCTTAACCTCTGCCCTGTTGTGAGAATCAAATGAGAATGTTTAGTTTACAGCATAAAGGATTTTTATGAGCCTCGAGACCCCCCAATCCTACTAGGGCGGGAGAAACCTAGTAGGGCAGAAAAGTGGGTTCAGGTGGCACTAACTCACATTTGGGGTGGCGGGAACTTCGCTCCTGGAAAGATCTCACCATTCTGTATTTGAGAGCTCCCGTTCCTGCCCACTCCCTGTCGGGCTCGGCTGGTAATCAAGCCTCATCGGATGGTCGCCCCTGCATAGTTCAGGGGCCTGTCGTTCCACCACCAGTGCACAGTAAAGGGGCCCTAGCACTGGCAGGGGAGCCTGTGGCAATGCCATCCCGTGGGACATCCGTGTTCCTTGAGAAGCGGGGAATGGAAACGTGATGCGTTTGACGCAAATTCACTCTACGTGCCCAGTGAACACGCATCTCCATGATGCAGCGCAGCTTCACCGGTGGCTGCAGGAGCCGGTGCCTCGGCTCTTGGGACCTGGGTGAGAGGGGGTCTGCTCGGCGGGCCTCCCTGGGCTTGCTTCTCCTCTGGCCCTCACTGACCACATGACCAGGGAGGGCCTGCTGGGGCCAAAGAGAATCTGTTTCCCACCAGCTTTATCTGGGAGCCCGTGGGTCTGGGTTTCTCATCAGCCGACCACTGGGAAAGGCGAGGCAGGAGTTTCCATGAGGGAATAAATGGATGCGGAAGGAAGCCAGCCAGACCCCACCCCCAGTAAAGGGGGGTGCGTGAGAGAGACCTCGCAGACATCACAGTAATGTGGGGCGGAGATGCCCACACTGACCTGGGAAGTGGGGACTCCGAGCCCCCCACCTGCCCCCACCCATCCCATGAAGGGTCAGTGGGCACCTGTGCCGCGTGGGACACTGTTCCAGGCACTGCGATTCCACAGAGGACAAGCCCAGATGCTGCCCTCCTGCAGCTTACGTGCTGGAGGGGGACAGACGGTCCCTGGTTCACGCTGTGGGTAACACAGTGATTAATCCACAGCAACCGCCCGGGCTGGGGTGGGGGAAGGGCTCCCTCGCTGAGACCCAGTGCTGGGGAGGAGGCCTCGGACCTGGGGAGGTGTCCCAGGTGGAGAGCTCGAGCCGAGCGGGTTTTCTTCCAGAAGGCTACTGTGTCTGCGTGTGGGGAGGGCAGGAGAGTCCAGGAGGTGGCTGGAGACGAGGTGGACCCAGGCTGTGCCAGGCCTCGGCGGCCCGGGGAGGACTCAGGGTTTGTGTCTAGGGCAGTGAGGAGTCAGGGAAGGCTCTGAAGCAGGAGAGGGAGTGTCTACCACTGGTCTCAGCTCTGCCTCCGGCTCCCTGGTGAGGAGGGGCAAGCCCCGGCCCCTCGAGGATGGAGCTTTGACGCTGTCCTCCACGGTCTACACAGCAACTTGTTCCCTGGGCTTCCCGAACCCGTGAAGATGCTCAAAGGTACCAGCAGGGCCTTGAGAACTTTTTCCCTCTCCGTTATTTCAAAGTCTAGCAGATAAACTTGCACAGAGCAAGGAAGAGCACCCCCTGCCCCCCGCCACACACAGTGTTATTAACAGCTGAGGTTGGCCTGAGCAGGGGGCAGGAGGGCCTGGCAGCAGAGAACTTGGGGGTTAGGGCTGGATTCACATTCTGCTTAGCAAAGTCTCGCCTCCCTGAGCCTTAGCTGCTTCATCTGTAAAATGGGGGGATACCCACCCTGCTAATGTGCCACTAAGACACTCCGAGTGGTAGGTACCATCTCCTGGGGGAGTGGCTTCTTAGTCTGAGGATTCAAATTAACCTCCTAAAGCCCTTAAATTGCCCACAAAATAGTGTGTATGAATAATAGGTACGAGTGTGTGGGTATGGGAAAATAGAGAATTTATGTGCAAAATAGAATGTCATCATATTTCTAATATGTAAGAAAGAAATAGAAATTTGGCTCTTTATGTATTTGCTTGTTGCCAAGCTCATAGTGTTGAATTCACTCGGGTTAAATAGGAGTAAGATGAGCTGCCGCTGTATGGTTTTTAGTTGATAAAAATGGAAAACCTAATTAATTAACTCCCTCATAATCCCTCCCACTTCAAAGCCCAGGGCCCTGGCGGGCTGTGGGGGTGGAGAGCGTGCAGGGGGTTCCCCAGGGAGCCTAGCGTGGGAACCGCAGGGCCAGATGGGCTGTGAGGCCCTCTGGCTCCCACGCTGTGCAGCAGCCCCAGCAGGGGCAGTTGTGGATTGAGCGTTGCTGAGTCATCTCTCTCGGTGGGTTGTGTGCTGGCTGACAAGCTGAAGCCCGTGTGTCGGTGGCTGAGTCCTGGCCCACGTTCTTGGGGAGCTGACTTCAGCCCCTACCTGCTGGGCTTGGAGGGGATCCTCAGCTACCCACTGCCTCTCCACCTGGTCCCTCCCTGCACAGAACCCCTGGAAGCCGACCACCTCGGGGCTGCCCTTCCCTGGTGGGAGTCCTGCCCTGCGGGCTCCCAGGCACAACAGCAAGGCTGCAGGCACCTCTGGGCTGAAGATGTTAGCTGGCACCTTGCTGGCCCGTTGAGCGTGACATTTCCTCAAATGCCACGGAGGGGCTGCCTGACCTTCACTCTCCTGCCAACACCCCCTTTCTGCCTCTTTCTGTGTTATTTATAACAGTGTTAACAGGCGGAAGGGCTTCTCAGCTGAGCCCTGGCCCAGCTTCCATCAGTGTCTCCTGCCAGCCAGAGTAAGAAACATGTTAATAGAACCCAAGAATACAGATACTATGGGACCCCAGAGAACATCTCCTGATGGAGTGTGCCGGGCACTTTTTTTTTTTAGATCTCAGGCACTTTTTGTTTTGTTTTGTTTTGTTTGGTGAGGAAGATTGGCCTGGAGCTAACATCTGTTGCCAGTCTTCTTCTTTTTGTGTGAGGAAGATTGTCGCTGAGCTAACATCTGTGCCAATCTTCCTCTATTTTGTATGTGGGATGCTGCCACAACATGGTTGATGAGTGATGTCTCAGTCTGCGCCTGGGATCCGAATCTGTGAACTGAAGGCCATCGAAGCAGAGTGTGTGAACTTAACCACTATGCCACTGGGCCGGCCCCCAGGCACTTTTTAATATTTATTTTTATTTTATTGTGGTAAAATACACGTAACATAAAATTGCTCATTTCAACCATTTTTAAGTGTACAATTCAGTAGCATTGAGTACCTTCACAGGTTGTACCACCATCACCACTAGCCATTTCCGTCACTTTTTCATCATCCCAAAGCTGGGTCCTTTTTCTTTTTTTCTTTATATATATATATATATATATATTATTTTGTATGTGTGTGAGGAAGACTGGCCCTGAGCTATAATATCTGTGCCCATCTTCCTCTATTTTATGTGGGATACAACCACAATGTGTCTTGATGAGTGAAGCTAGGTCCATGCCCTGGATCCGAACCTGTGAACCCTGGGTGCTTCACTCCTTTCATTATAAATGAGGTAAGTGTTCTGCAACTTGCTTCAAAACTGAGTGCTACCCTCTCCTCTGTTAGACCATTCACTACCTTTGAGAAAAATGTAAAAACAGTTCCTCCCACACACACGGCACATTAGAATTTTCCCACTTTCCTGTCCAAAATACCTCATTGGGCAGGGCTAGGATAATTCCACAGCAACTGGAGTGTTGTGGGCCCCATTGTAGAGATGGGGAAACTGAGGCCCCACAAAGTGAAGTGATCTGATCTCATTTTTGTCCCCTGCACATACAGTAACTCTGTCACCATCTCCATGCAGACCGGGACTCCGGTGAGGCAAAGGAGACACTTGGCTCAGGCACAAGATTTAAGGAGGTGCCAAAAACCTCGGTAATCAAGATAAATCTTATTTTAATGCAACGTTTAAAAATAATAATAATTGATGCCAAAATATCCATGCTGGACAAAATACCAGATCTTTGAATAAAGGCAGGAGCAGTGGGAGTGCCTTGCAGAGCTATCCAGGTGCCCGCGGCAAAAGGAAAAGTCAGGACCACAGACCCTGTCTTTGTTTAGAATTGTGATATTTTGCTCACCATGGATTTTTTTGCATTAATTTTGATTTTTTCACAATGTGACAGTAAAACGTGATCTGTCTTGATGCCTGAGTTTTGTGGTGCCGAAGGCGGGTGCCTCCCTCCCCTGTCCCTCATCCTAGCCCTGATGCAACCTCCCCATCTCTGTGCACCACTATGACGGCGGACTCTGTCCCCGGGTCCCCAGGCCGCAGGTCCTCGTATGCCAAGGCCTTTCAACCATGCCTGAGTGTCCAGAGGGCAGCTGAGGGTGCCATTTGATCCCTACATCTATTTTTGTGCCTCCCCTTCAGCGACTGATAAAATGTGGCTCTCAGTGGAGCTGATGTGTTGAAACGGTGCGTGTCGATGTCAGGTGGTGTGTGTGATCGCGTATCTTCATTCTTGACCTCGCAGGGGGTCCTGGAACCAGGAAAGAGGAGGACTCTCGGCCGTTTTGTCCTCACCGAGTTGGGCAAAAACTCGAAATCGTTATCTGGTAACTGAGGCTGCTGGGCGATTTGGCCTTGTCTTCCATCCTGGGGCTGTATGGAAAAAATGTCCCTGTTGGCTTCTCTTGGTTTCGTGCACTGCCCTTTACAGTTTACAAGGCACTTCCACATTCATCTCATTTATTTATTGAGGACCTACTGTGTGCCAGGCATCGTGCTAGGGAACAAGACAGACATGGCCTCCACTCACGTGGAGCTACCAGCCAGGGGAGGAGACAACAGTACCCAAGGAGATGCACGAAAAATGGGGAGGCCTTCTGGAGAGGGGTGGTGGTGATGGTGGCACGACAGTGTGAATGTACTTCATGCCGCTGAACTGCACGTCAAAAATGGCTAAAATGGTAAATCTTATGTATATTTTACCACAATTTCGAAAAATCCTGGGGAAAAAGGGGAAAACATCAGAGAATGGCAAGTGCTAATTCAGCGAGTTGCAGAAGGATGATGGGTAAGAGAGAGGTGGGTGGCCACTTAGGAGGCCGTGGTCAGGAGGGCCCATCTGGGAGGGACACTTAATCTGGGATGGGGTGATGAGGGACAGCCACCCGGAGATGGCAGAGAGAGGAGGCCTCCAGGCTGAGGGAGCTGCCAGCGCAGAGGCCCTGGGTGGAAACTCAAGCCGCGCGGCAGTTCCATGAGGGAGCTCATCTCCGGGACGCGCCCTGTACCGGCAAGTGAGGAGCCAGGGCCAGCTCTGCCTCCATGGGCCTTAACAAGCGATGCGCACGTGCTTCGCAGTTTACGGAGCGGTTTTCCTGCCACTCTCCTTTGAATTCCAGAGGCCCTTGAATTGAAGTGTGTAAAATTGACTGTAGTTGCAGGCAAACACAGTGTGCGTCCAACCCTACCCCTAAGCACCTTCGCTGCTCGCTTGTGTTGTAGAATATACTTCAAACTTTTATTGTTTAAAAAAAGAAAAAATGTCGGGGCCGGCCCCGTGGCCAAGTGGTTAAAGTTACGCACGCTCCAGGTTCGTGGGTTTGGATCCTGGGTATGGATCTGCTCCACTCACCAGCCATGCTGTGGTGGCATCCCACATATGAAAAATAGAGGAAGGTTGGCAGCAGATGTGAGTTCAGGGTGAGTCTTCCTCAACAACAACAAAGAAAACCAAAACACACACCACCTTCCCAGACCTGGGCAGCCAGTGCCTGCTGAAAGGCACCCCTGCCAGGTGCCAGCGTCCCTGCGGCTGCAGTGGGGAGGGGAGAGAGCTGATGGCGCCCTCTGAGACCTCAGTGCCAGGGGAGGGGCGTCTGGGCTCTGCACAGCCACCTGCCAGGACATCCAGGTCACCTCACTGGGCCCAGCTGCAAGAGACTTGACAGATCTCCATTGGATAAGGGCCTGCTTGAAGGAGAGGCGACTGAGTAAGGTAACACCTGCCCCAGGAGTCCTTCTGTTCGCTCTTTCCTTTGCCTTTCAAAGGGGGAAGGATCTAACACGGAGGTTTTGGTGTATGGGCCACAGCTGTTGAGAAGGTGGCCTGTCATTTTGGGAAGAGTTGAACGGGGACCCCGGAGATCCCAGTTTGTGTCCTTACCCTGCCAGGAGCTGGCTCTGTGGACCTTGGGTGACTCCCCGTCCTTCTCTCTGAGCCTCTCACCCACGAGATAAGACATTAGTCTCTAGAAGTGTTTCCACACACTCCTCCAGGGCCCTCACCCCTGGCACTGTGTGGTGGTGGTCCGTCGGAACGCTTGATTTCCTGTTCGGTGGAGGTGGGAGTCCACGTCCCAGCGTCACCTTCTTAGCTGATGACAGTGGGCTCTGGAGCTGGGAGTGGAGGGCTGGAGAGGGGAATTCCTGGGAAAAAGTCAGTGAAAGCACAGAGCCGCAAAATATGACACCCAATGTTATTTTTTCATGGGGCCATGTACATGTAGGTTCCTGTTTGCCAGGCCTTGCCTGCAGAACTGCGGGGGTGCTGTCATCTCCCCTGCACGTCCGCGCCCGCATGCCAGGGCTCCTGTTTCAGGACTGGGGGGTCATTCAGTCAGATCAAGAATTTAGACTCTGGTCAAGCAACCTGAGTGCAGAATCCTTCCAGATTCTTGCCAGTTTCTCCCAATCCTTTACTATTCTCTCACCCACGCGTAGTTTGACAGCAGGATTTTGTTTTTTAGTAACTCAACTTTATTGAATCCTTCCACAGCCTTCAACTTAGTTTCCATTGAAATCTCTTCTTTTGTACTCACATTTCCTGTTTATGGACTGTTTAATTAAATTTTATAATTATAGTAACAGGTTTGGGAAAAAACACAACTGATTCCCAGGAAACAAACAACCTGGCTGGTGGGAGCGGAGCTGCGGGTGCCCTGGAGAGTCGTCTCTGAGGCTCGGGGGTACCTTGGCGTTAGTAAAGGGCCGTGTTACAGATGGAGAGTGTTGGTTAACCTGGCTGGTTGATTAGGTAGAGGCTGGTTAGGGGTGCTTCTGTTGTACCAAAGGCCTGAGAGGGCCTGGTTAGGATCAGGTTTGGCTGCAAGTGATAGGAAAACCCCCAAATGACCAAAAGTTCACGAAGCTCCAAGTTGAGTCCTCTCTCACTTGCTGAGGTAGGTGTCCCGGGGCGATTTGGCGCGTCACAGCGTCAGGGACCCCAGCTTCCTCCATCCTCTTGGCCTGCCCACCATGCAGAGCTGCCTTCCCCAGGCCACTGTTAGCTGGTCATCATCCCTGGTTGGCTGGGTCTGGCCTGGCCTTGTAGCCCAGTTCTGAGCCCTGGACCCTGTTTTGCTCTCTGGGCTGGAGAACCTACTCTCGCCAGACCTGGTGACCTCTGTCGGGTCACCTTACACTAAGCCCTGAGCGGGCAGCTGCGTGGCTGGGGCTTCTGACCCTGCTGTAAAGGGCTGGGCATCACTGGGTTTGTGCTGGGCAGGCCTCGGGCCAGATGCTTGCACGTGGAAAGGGCCTTGAATGACGGATTGGGATGCTTTGCCTTGAGTGGTTGGGAGATTCTTTCAATGGTCAGGTTTATCTCTAAGTTCACGGTGTTTTGTTCTTTCAGGCTGGGCTCAGAGCCCCTCCGTTTTCTACTTATTCTTTCTGAAGCTTAACTTTGTGTCTGTGGCTCCTGAGTCTTGTTTCAGGAGATGCTATAAGTATTTCTGTAGGGCCTAAGACCAATTGCTCTTCCTACTTATTCTCCTAGAAGCCTGTTTAGGAGTTCTGTACTAATTTGAAAGACAGTGGAAAGATTTGTTTTTTTTTTATGTAAGAGAGACAAATTAGTCATAACTTTTTCATTGATAGGTGACGGAAATGCCAACTGACACGTAATCTATAAAGGGAAGTTAATCATTCATGAAACTGTGGAAGGGGCTGGCCCCATGGCTGAGTGGTTAAGTTTGTGTGCTTCACTTCGGCAGCCTGGTGTTGGCTGGTTTGGATCCTGGGTGGGGACCTACACACCACTCATCAAGCCATGTTGTGGTGGCATCCCATATAGAAGAAGTAGAATGACCTACAGCTAGGATAACAATTATGTACTGGGGGCCTTTGGGGAGAAAAAGAAAAAAAGAGAAAGACTAGCAACAGATGTTAGCTCAGGGCCAATCTTCCTCACCAAAAACAAAAACAAAAACAAAAGCACACACACACAAAAGAAACTGCAAAGTACGGGGAATAGACTGGACTCAGGGACAGCTGGATCCAAATGTTTAAATTATTTTATCAGGAATCCGTCTCTTTCTGCTTCTTGGCTCTGGATCCCCCGTGCTGGCTTCATTCTCGGGCAAGCTCTTCCCAGGTGTGGCAAAGATGGCTGCCAGCCTCTCCAAAATAAGTTCAACCAGCTGAGCCCCCTTGTCCAAATGCTCCAGCAAATTCCTGGTGTTCACTCTGACCCACTCCTGAGCCAGTTGAGCCAGTTATTGTCACTGGATGAAGCACTTTTATTAGCCAGACTGTGGCCTCTGCTCTGGATCACCTGGGTGGAGGCAAGAGGCGGCTTCGCCAAGGAAAACTAGGGGGCTGCCGCCCTTAGGAAGGGGAATGGGTGGGAGGCTAGCCAAATAACAGGTGGAAGGGAGGAGAAGAAAACATTCGTATAATGAAATGGCTTTGTGGGATGAATACTTACCTTCCTTCCTTCCGAGAAGGCGAGTGGAGGCACAGAGTCATAGGTCCAGACTAGGCTGGGTCTGGGTCTCATTGATTAGTGCTGGCTGCTAAGGCTTCCTGTTGAGCAGTCTTGGGGCTCAGCAGGAAGTAGATCTGTGAGCAGTTAGTCGTATCCGCCATGGTTAGAGAGGTGGGAAACGTGATCCCAGTGCCGGGTACCTGCCACCCTAGCAGATCTCACTGCTGGTCTGGGCATTCCTGACAGCAATTTAAAAGGGAAAACTTCCTCCTCCTTTTTTTTTTTGGTGAGGAAGATTGGCACTGAGCTCACATCTGTTGCCAATCTTCCTCTTTTTGCTTGAGGAAGATTGTCTCTGAGCTAACATCTGTGCTAGTCTTCCTCTATTTTGTATGTGGGACAGCGCCACAGCATGGCTTGACCAGTGGTGTGTAGATCTGCACGCAGCATCCGAGCCTGCAAACCCCAGGCCGCCGAAGAGGGGTGTGCAAACTTAACCACTATGCCACCAGGCTGGCCCCCGAAAACTTGCTTCTGACCATCAAATGCAACTTCTTGTCAGTGGAGCAGGCTCCAACCTGGCAGTAGGGCAGTACCTAGGGTGTCCAAGATGGTGGTCAAGAAGTCTGTCAGGCCTGGGTGGGGCCACTTCCCCACCATCTCAGGCAGGCCCTGAGAGAGGCAGTGTGGTCTGGCTGGCAGAGCAAGACCATTCCTCCAACGGAAACCGTGAGCGATGATAACACGGATCAGGGGGCTGATGGAGGTTGAAGGAACACAGGATTAGGAGAGCCAGCAGGTGTAGGACTCGGGGATGGATCAGAAGACAAGTTCATGATGCATTGATCCTTCAAGAGCCCCAGTTTCCCATCAGTCAGGTGGGGACGCTGACCGCTGAACACCTCCTGCATCCTGTACCAGTGAGACCATAGCTATGAACGTCACTTGAATGTCAGCTGTAAGGGCTGCATTGGTGACCACCGTTCGTGGGATATCTGATGCATGCTAGGCTCCCGACCTATGTCACTTCATCTTTGTAGGAACCCTGGATTCCTTTTAGTATCCCTATTTTTGTCAACAGAAGCAGGTGGCAAAATTTGTGTCCTAACCTGAAAGGATTAGTGTGAGTAGCAAAGCCAGGCCTAGTCCTTTGCCCCCTTGTCTGCTTCATTCCCTGCTATTTCAAGACAGTCCTCTCTGCACCTTTGTCTCCCCCTCTATAAATTCATTCATTAATTTATTTATTAAATGCTGAGTTCTACCTAAATATTTCCCCAGAGCCTATGTAGATCTGAGAAACTAGAGAAGTACAAAATCGTATCAGATGCTTGAGCAAGAGGGGTCCATAGGGTCCATCCGGTTGATGTTCTCTTTTCTAGAGGGGTCAGTGAGAACCCGAGAGGGGTGACCACGCACTGAAGGATGCACTGTGAGTACGGACAGGCCCAGGACCCAAGCTCTGTCACTGTGGTCCCCCCCTCCTCGCCCTCCTGCTTCCTTCCACTCAGCGGCTCTGAGAATGTGCTCTGGGCCAGGCACTGAGCAAGGCAATTTGCTGATTGTTGTCAGGAAAGTGGAGCCACCAATTTTTCCTGAAGATGCATTCTTTCTTAAGCAGGGAATCGATTTCCAACAAGATACACAGGCTTCCAATGAAGCCACTTACGTGAATCTAGACAAAACACCATTAATCCACGGCCAGGGGCATTTATCTCCCTGGCTCGGGGCAGCCACGTGCCTTTCAGATCGGGCGTGTGGTGTTGCTGGAGGAATGGACTCACAAGGCTCAGCAACCAGAGGGTCCCACCCGGGAGTGCGTGCAGACCTGTGATGAGGGCACCATCCACGTGAGGCTGGTGCAGAGCACGGCACATTTGGCCTAGACCTGTCCCTGCTCGTGTGACTTGGGTCTTTTCCAGCCTGTCTGAAGCTCCGTCTCCCTGTCTGTCAGTGGGAATAAATGGTCTTGAATGTTCCTCCTCCCTTTCCGAAGCAGGATGTCAGATGATGGCACAGCCTTTGTAGGGAGCGAAGACACTTGGGTTTGAATCTCACCTTTCCGGGACCCTGGGTGCTATGGGTGGAGTTGTGTCCTCCCAAAAAAGGTGTGCTGGAGTCCTAACCCCCAGTACCTCAGAATGTGGCCTTATTTCTCTACAGAGGTCATCAAGTTAAAATGAGGGCATTAGGGTGGGCCCGAATCCCAGCGGACTGGTGTCCTTATCGAAGGGGAAATTTGGGCACAGAGACAGGCAGGCACAGAGGGAAGATGACGTGAAGAGCCAGGGAGAAGATGGCCACAGCCATCTCCACAACCAAGGAGAGAGGCCTTGACCAGATCCTTCCCTCACAGCCCTCAGAAGGAACCCACCCTGCTGACGCTTTGGTTTCAGACGTCCGGCCTCCGGCCTGTGAGGCAAGACCTTCCTGTTGGAGAAGCCGCAATCTGTGGTGCTTTGTTACTAAGGCAGCCGTGGTGAATGAACACAAGTGGTCTCTGAGTTTCCCGATTAGTAACATGAGGACAATGACACTTGCCTGCAGGGTTGTTTTAAGACTTGATGAGAGAATACATACGACGCACTTGGCATGGCCCTTGGCATAGAATAATCGCCTGATGAGACCAATGGCTGTTGGTCCTGTGTGGTGGAGCTGCTGGTGGGCCCCACAGAAGTCAGCCAGTACAGGACAAGAAGGGCTCAAGTCAGACCTTCCAAAGAGGACTGGATCACCTGGGGCACCCCTTCCAAAGCCTCTCCACATATGGAGCAGGCCGCAGCAGTCGCTGTTAACGCAGTGCTCAGTGGTTTCCAGGGAGAGTGGCCTCCGCTCTGATCGAATAGGCCGTGAAGCTGAGGTATCTTTATTTTTATGGCCCAGGTATGCTTTGAGTATGGTGAGCTGCTCTGATAATCGATGAGGGCAGTAGTCATGGCCATTTAATGGGCATTTTGTAAAGGAGGTGGCATGGTTTAGATGGGAAGGATACTCACTGGATGACCCTGAGCAGATCCATTTCCCTCCTTGGGCCTCAGTTTCCATATCTGCAAAGTGAAGCATATAGATCAACCAAGTCAGGCGTTCTTAAGCTGCATCTGTCAAGGCCTAGAAATTAAGTATAAATTTCATGCACACGCACACATTTTGGGGAACATGTCCACAGCTTTTACGTGGTTCTTGAAGAGGCGTTGGACTCCCAAATTGTCCACAACAACTCGCATGGAGAGCCTCTCAGGGCTGCTGGTTCCTGGCCGGTCTGGGATTCTGGATGCTGATTATGAAGTTGTTTCTAAGCCTCAAAAAGCAGGTCCTACAGAGCTGGCTGCTCTGAGTTACCGAGATGAGAGGGATCAGGAACATATAGAAGGAGCTCCCCAGAGAGCTTATCGCAGGGGGCTTTGCTGGCCAGGGAGGCCCCAGCTGCCCGGCACCTGTGTCTCTGCTTTTGGCCTTCCCTCCTGCTCCACAGGCCCTAGGTGCTGTCCGAGTGGTGCCTCCCAGCCTGACTGCCTGCCCCTCTTTTGGATGCTCCTCCAGCCTAATGCATTTGTCTGCTTCTGTGCTCGCCCCACTCCCGTCAAACTTGAAGTAAAATCCAATCCCTTACCATCCCTGCCTGATCCGGCCTCCACCTGCCTCTCTGAAGGCATCTTCCCCCACCCGCTCCCCCGGCTCACCGAGCTGCAGCCTCGTGGACCTCTTGTCAATGCCTCAGGCTCTAGGCTTGGTCTGCACTTGGGTTTTTCCTTTGCTGGCCCCTCTCCAGCAATGTTCTTCCCCGGCTCTTCCACTGCCTGGCTCCTCCATCAAGTCTCAACTCAGATGTCAGCTCCTCCAGGAAGCCTTTCCTGACCCCCCTATCTAAGATAGGTTCCCCTCCCTCTGCCATCCTCCATCGGTGCACTTTGTTTGTTTCCTTTGTAGCACTAACACAATCCGTAATGAAATATTTATGTGTTTTCTTCCCCCGCTAAGATATCAACTCGTGGAGGAAAGAACTTAGTCTTATATGTCACAGTGCCTGGCTCATAGCAGCATTTAATAAATCCTGGAATGCACCCACTAGCATGGCTCAAATTAAAATGATAGGGGGCCAGCCCCGTGGCCTAGTGGTTAAGTTTGGCACACTCGGCTTCAGTAGCCTGGGTTCCCTTCCTGGGCATGGGCATACACCACTCATCAGCAGCCTTACTGTGGCGGTGACCCACATACAAAATAGAGGAAGATTGGCGCAGTTGTTTGCTCAGTGCAAATCTTCCTCAAGCAAAAAGAGGAAGATTGGCAACAGATGTGAGCTCAGGGCCAGTCTTCCTCAGGAAAAAAAATAGAATGAATGACAATACCAAGTGGAACAATTGGAACTCTGATACAGCTGATGCGAGTGTACAATGGTACAAGCACTTTGGAGAATAATTTTGTAGTTTTTATAGTCACATGTACGTTTACCATATGACCCAGAAATTCTACTCCTAGTAGATATTTACCCAAGAGAAATCAAATAAGTAAAAACATATGTCCATGCAAAGACTTGTACACAAATATTGCAGACTTTTTCATAATAGCCAAAACCTAGAAACCAACCAACTGCCCGTCTAGAACAGGCAAGACTCCTGCATCCCCACAGTCTGTAGGGTCAGGAGGAGAGGGAAGCCCCCGAGAGACAACCGAGAATCTTCCTGTGTCCCCTGTGGCGGTGACAGTTGAGTGTTGGTGACTGGTAGTTGGGGTGTTGGGCAGGGCTGGGAACAGTTGGGGGCTTGGTTGGGGCTGGGGTCCCCTTGGTGACCCAGAGCTTAAAACAGCAGCGCCTGTGTCTCTCCTCTTCAGACTCCCCTGGTCGCATCCAGCTCTTTTGGATGGTCACAATTAGAATCACGTGTTTTATGTTTGTGATTATTTCTTCGGTGCCATGCACCCGCCTCCCCGGCAGCGTGTAAGCGCCAAGAGGACAAGAGTTTGCCCATTTTGGCCCTGGCTGCAGCCCGGCACCCAGCACAGCACCTGGCCCGGGATGACCCGGTGCTTGGTCCTCATGGTTGTTGAATGTGTGTGGGTTGGAGAAACTCCTAGCGCGTGGAGTACAGGGGTGGTTGTGGGTGTCTCTAGAGACAGAGCCTTGCTGGGCACCATGCTGCCTGGCCCGAGAGCAGGGGACCGGCCGCTTGAGAGAACCTCATGTGGCTGCCACCCGTGCGTGCAGGATTCTTGCAAAACGCCAATTAAGACATTTGACCCAAATTCGGCTAAAAGCCTTTTTCCTGTGTCAAGTTGAGCTAATAATATACATTTATTCATAATTTATGAGGTCTAGTAAGTGGGAACAATTAAGGAAAAGGCCTGGGCAAAACCTATTTCTCTTAAGTGTCACACAGGCCTTTTTCTGTTCTCTGAGGCAGTTCCACCCCCCTGCCTGCCATGAAGCGCTGTTGTTTTTATTATTATTTTTTGTTTGTTATCATGACTGTTAGCTGACATTTAGTGAGCGCTTATGGAGCCAGGCTCTAACGTGGCCTCGTGGCATCGTAGCCATGTGAGGCAGGTGGTGGTGTGGCGTTTTACTGGTAAGGCAGTGGAGCTTCAGAGGGGTGATGGCACTGGCGCAAGGCTTCACAGCTGGGGAGTGGGGATCATGATTCCGGGCTGCCACACCCAGGCCCACCCTCCTGATCACTACGGTGTTCTGTTTCTGTGTCCACCCCCCTACTTGGGCCATTTCTCAATCTGCACGGCAGGTCTTGTCTTGGTGCCTAGGGTTAGAGTCGGGACCAAGGTGAGAAGTGATCACCTTCTGATTCAGTTGGTCGTGGGTTGGGCCTGAGAATCTGCCTTATTTCTAACACAGTCCCAGGTGATGCTCACGCCGCCAGTCCTGGGTCCACACCCTGAGCGGCACTGGTCCAGTCAGTGCTGTTACCAGATCCTCCGTGACTCCCTTCTACCCCACCACCGTCATGTGGGTTTATGGCCTTCTAGACCTTTTCCTGTGCCTTTGCGTATGTATTATCGTATGTAGAGAAGCATGTAGCTTGATTTTGTTTAATTCTCTTTACACACGTGGGATAATACTGTACCTGCTGATACTCTGCAATTTAGCTTTTTATTTAACATATCTTAGAGAACATAGACATCCGCCTCATTCTTTTTCAACAGCACCATAGTATTCTATGATACACGTGATTATAGTTTTATGTATCTCTTGTCTACTGATGGGTGCTCCTCCATGTTTTAGACTTTACAGATATTCCTGTAAAATCCCTGGGAAGATAGGTGAGTGTTTGTCTAGAACATAGTAATCACTTAATAATGTCAGCCATTAGTGTTGCTGTTTTTAGTTGACTCATTATTAATATCGAGAGATTGTTGCCTTCAGAAATCCCCTTTCAGGTGGCAGCAGTTATGGAAAAGAGTAGCTCTCTATTTACAGGCTCTAATAGAGTTTCCAACAAAATGTTTCTGGTGAGAGAAAAGAAATGCTATGTGGGCAGGGCCTGGAGGGATGTGTAGGAGTGCAGAGGAGAAGGTGAGAGTAGCAGGCAGGGTTTGTACTGTCAGGGGTGGGGCTCAGCTCCCAGCAGATTCGACAGTGCGAGAGCGTGGAGCAGATCTTTACATTTCTCGGTCACCTGGCAAAATCAGGCCTTGGCCAAAGGCAGCCAAGGGTCCAGGCTGGCAGAGCGATGAGTAAGAGGGTCCCTGTTTAAGTCCAGCCAAGCTCAGCTCTGACATGTCTCCTTCCTTCCTGTCTCCTCAGGGTGGGGCATCTGGGGAGGAGCAACTCTGCGCTGACTTTCCCGAGCTCGACCTGTCCCAGCTGGATGCCAGTGACTTCGACTCGGCCACCTGCTTCGAGGAGCTGCAGTGGTGCCCGGAGAACCCCGAGACTGAACCCATCCAGTACAGCCCCGAAGACTCGGAGCTCTTCCAGGTATGTCGTCCCAAGCCTCGCCATGCCTCTGTCTGCCCCTGGAGGCGTGGTGCTGCCTTTGCTCGTGCACGGAAGTCTCCTCGCCCACCAGAGCTCTTGGGACCCTGTCTCTCCTCCCGAACCTGCACCTGATCTTGGGTCATGTGCCTAGGTTAAGTCATGTGCCTAGGGTGATTTACCTAGTCGGTAGCTGAACTGCATTCAAACCCCATCTGCTGCCTCTGAGCCCTAGGGCCTTATAACTATGACGACACTGTAATGGGAATGACTCACATTTACTGAGTGACTGCCATGTGGCAGGACTGTCCCTGTCTGTGTATATTAACTCACTTAATTCTCTTAACAACTCTCAGACAAAGGTACAGTTATCTCCATTTTTCAGTTGGGGCCCGGAGGTTATTTACAAAGAGGCAGGGCCGAGCAGCACAGTGCGTGCGTACGCCTCGCTCCCCCCCGTGTGTTCCGTTCCCGGCCTCGGAGGCGCGTGGTGGTTGACATTTCCTTTAAGATGGCCCCTACTGTGGACGAATATGATGTCAATGAAATAAGACTGGTCATGTTGAAGCTGGGGGATGGGTACATTCGGATTCATTATTCTTTCCTTACAATGTGCTCCCCCATAAAGATTGGGGGAAGAAGCCATAGCTCCCTGTGCCTGTCCGGCAATAATAATAATAACAACAACAACAACAATAACATACTGCGTGCGGAATGCCGTAGTGCTGCGCCATGAGCATCTTCTCAAATAGTCCTCCTGACGGATTGTATCGTTCCTTCTAGAAATGTTTACAGAGCTCCCTCTGTGTGTCAGGCCCTGTGTTCATCAACGGACTCTACAGAGGGGAGACTGACCCTAGATCAGTCAACACGTAGTGGTCATTATGACGTGGGTGCCAAAGGATAAAATGTGGGATGAGAAGAGCATCTGAAGACTGAGTGGTCAGGAAAGGCCTCTTGCAGGATGCTGCAGCTGAAGGACGAGGAGGGGCCACGCAAAGATCAAAGAGCAGGCCCAGAGCTTTCCAAGCAGAGGGAGCATTAAGCACGGAGCCAGGGAGCAGGAAAGGTTGCTGGGCTGGGGAACAGAAGGGCTGGAGGGTGGTAGGTGAGAAGGTGCTAGGAGATGAAGTCGGAGAGGTAGACAGGGTCTAGGTCTCATGCTTGGATTTTTCCCAAGCCTCTTGTAACCTGTAAGTAAAGGACTATTAATAACCCATTTTACAGGTGAGGGAAGTAAAGCTCAGAGAAGTTAAGTAACTTAGCTGAGGCCACCACAGTCAGGAAGGGTGGGGGTGAAGACTAACCCAGGAACCCATACCCCTCGCTGCTCCACCACCTCCCTGCCAACACTATGAGGATCAGCAGGGCTGGGCTCTTGTTCTGGCTCCATCCAGGAACCCCCATTCTTTATCTAAACAATGAGGAGGAGAGGTAGGCTATGCTGTGCCCTCCGTCTGAGGGGGCCAACTTCCAGAAAAGGCTTTCAGGTTGTGGAGAGCTGACGAGTGAGAGGGGGTTAGGTGCTGTGTGGCGACTGTCCCCACTGAGACTTACAGACCTCGCCTACGCAGAGACGGGTCAGACCCACTAGCAAGCTCCTGCCAGGGTCCTACTATGTGCATGAAATGGTCTCAGACACAAGTCAGCCTGGTGTGGCCCTTGGGCTCCCAGCCCCTCTCCCCTTCATGCGCTGCGCTCCCCACCTGCTCTCCCAAGACTAGGCCCGTTTCACCCATCACACACTGATGCACCTATGGGATCAGCGCCTCACACCCCAGCCCCATCGTAAGCCCCACGAGGGTGGAGGACATGACAGCATTGTGCATTGTTACATTCCCAGGGCAGAGCCTGGCACTTTCTCCGGGCTTAATAAATATTTATCAAATGAATACATCCTTCGATGCCTGGCTCTCATGTCAGCATCTCCTAAGGTGGTTGGTCAGTTACTTCCTCTCCTGGGCCCCCATCTCATTCTGTGTGTGTCCTTCAGACTTCAAGCTCCTTGAGGACAAACAGCACTTTACTCTTTTCTGGGGCCCTTGCACATTGTAAGACTCAACCGTATGTGTTGAATGAAGTAACAGATTGTAGTATTTTCTTTCCTGCCAAAGACCAGGCATGGCCCGTTCCAAAAACCTTGATGTGGGATTCAGGGGCCATAGGTTCTAATCCTCCCTCTGCCACTAGCTGGGGCAGTTTTCTCGTTTGACCGGTGGGAATCACAGAGCCGTGTCCTAACAGTCCAATGGCACCGTTGCTATGGAGACAGACGGGGAGAGTGGAGAACCAGCTACCGTTACAGAGTCGACAACTCCCCATGGGCAGGGACTTCCATTTCTCTGTGTGCCCAGAGTCCTAGGGCCAGGACCACAGCAGGCCCTTAGTATGTAGTTTTGGAGGAAGCAGACATTTGGTTGTTCTGGCACACTTTGCCGTGTGGCTTTGGGCGAGTAGCTCCCTTTGCTTGGGCCTCATTTCCCCACATGAGGAATGAGGAAGGAACATGGATTCCATCGTGGTTTCATAATCTGTTGAGGGGAGAGTCACTGGGTCCTTTTAGACACTGATGAAGTCTATGGACCTACGCCCAGAAAAAAGAGGGGGAAAAACTGATTTCCTGGACCTCCGTTAAGCCCCTTGGACAGCGGAGGATTTCTGAATGTCCTTCTGATGACCTAAATTCTGTTCTGTGTCATTCCTTCAAGCCACTCTAGGCCCTCAAAGTGCAGCATTTCCCCTCGGCTGTCTTGAAGACTCGTTTTCCTGCGGCTTGAGATCAGCTCAGAAAGGTTGGGGGTGGGACCGAGTCTATTAATAGCCCTTCCTCAGCTGATTAACTCTCCATTAATTTGCACTCCGTTACCAAGCGGAGCAGGGAGAGCCGAGCTAATGGGCCCGGGAAGAGGAGAGGGGTGGCGTGGCTCCTGTGATGGATTATCCTAGGGCCCTGACGCGACGATGCTCCAACCCTACCTGGCTGTTCCAGAGCAGAGCAGCCCAGGGAGGGCCGAGAAGAGAGGGGAACGCCTTCTTTTAGTCATTCTGTTTTTGCCCAACCTATCGGGTGCTTCTTGAGGTCTTTGCCATTTTGTGTTCATTTGGCACGGTGCCTGGCACACGCTAAGTCCTTGACAGCTGCACCTCACCCACCCCCACTACCGACTTGCTGTCAGACCTTGACGAGTCTCTTTCCTGGACCTTCACCCCAAAAAGAATGGCATGTGGATTTCCTCGTGAGTGCCAATTGTGATGGATAGGCAGTTGTTACCTGGAGGGTCATGTTAAGAAAGATGCTGGTGTAGGAGGAACTTAAGCCACAGTGAGTTTGTGATACGGGGAAGGGTCACACATAGGCCACATGTTTGACATTCCTGGTCACTATGTGATCCCTGAGGGCCCTTCCAGCTCTGATATCTGTGATAATGTGTAATGTCTCTGGGCCGTGTTACTCTCCCCATGAAAGAGGGATTTCTCATTCCATCCAGTGCTGATGACTGACTTCCCTCTAGAATATGTTCTTCGAGACGCTAATCTCAGTCTGTCCTTGTTTGGTTCATTCATCTTTCCATTCAGCAGATCTGCCTGGGTGCCTCCCCAGCCCCAGGCACTGAGCTAGGCCTGGGAGCACTTGAGGATCGTCATTGCTGCTTCCAGACTTGGCCTTCCTCCTAGTCCCGGGAAGGAGGTTGGCCAGGGATCATGTCCTCCCCTTTACAGAAAAACAGCAAGGCTCAGAAGAGGGAACAAGTTGCCCAAGATCACCTGCTGGTGGGAGAGCCCAGGTGGTCAGCCCCAAGAATGGTTGTTGAGCCCCAGGTCCCAAGATCCTAACTCCCCGTCAGGCTAGAAAGATGGCTCTGGGAACACAGGGTTGGGGGTCTGGCCTGAGCGTGGGGGTAGGGGCCAGCCAAGGGAACCCCATTACATTCTCAAGCCACAGTCCACTGGCCCCGATCTGCCCTTGGGCCCCCATCCCCGGGGCTGGGGTCAGACCCAATCAAAACCTTCTTTTGATTTTTCTTTTATTCTTAGCTCTGTTCCAAAAATTACAAACGTGTTTGTTCTCTTCTCCCCATGTCCCCCCTTCAAATCACTCAGCTGCTGCTCCGGCTGCAAGGCCTGGAACAGATTTAGTGCAGCCAAAAGGCTGTCACGAGATGTGTATTTCAGAGGAACTTCCTGAAGAAAGGATAAACAGCCTGACCTGGGATGGGAAAGAGTGCTGGGGGAGGCATCATGTGACAGAATGTGCCTCCTGCCAGAACAGGCCCAGCCGCCGGGGTTTACTAAATGAGGCACTCGGGCCGCACGTAGAAGCAGTGTGGTCCCTGGGCCTGGGGGCTGGTGGGCCCGGACTGTGCATGCTGACCCTCCTCATGTTATAGATCTTAGACATCAGAGAAGGAAGCGTCTTGGTCCGTCTCTGTGAGGTGTGCTCTGTGTTACGTCCTGCGTCTGCCTTGGATTGACTGTGTGACCCTGGACACGTCAGTCAATCTCCATGAGACTCAGTTTCCTCAAATGTAAAATGGAGATTAGACTAGTCCCCCCTTGTGGAGGTTATTGTGAGGGTTGCCTGAGGCGGTATTTACTAAGCCTTTGCATTCCTCTCATCAGCCAAATTCCTCGTCCTAGGCCTTTGCACTAGGATTCCCTCCGCCTGGCATCTTCTCTCCTCAGCCCTTTGCCTGGCTGGTGCCTTCTCATCTTTCAAGTCTAAGTTTAAGTATCAGCTGCCCAGAGCAGCCTTCTTTGACCACCCTAAATAGCCTGTAAATCTTCCCACGTTCTTACTCTCCGTCACAGCTTCCTTCTGTCTTCTTCCCAGCCTTTCTCACTCTCTGAAATGATCTTGCTTGTTCCCTTGTTTACCTCTCTTCTCCAATGGAGGGCGGCGGAAAACTCCATGAGGGCAGTCGCTGTCCCAGTCTTGGCATGCTGTGTCACCAATGCCTAGACAACGCAAAGCACAGAGTAGCCATTCAGTACACTTGTTTTAGGGGAAGGAAGGGAGGGAAGAAGAGGGGGAGGAGTTGCCACCATCACCACCATCATCATCATCATCATTGTCATCACCACCATCATCATCGCCATCATCGTAGCAGGAATCATCATAGTACTAGTAATAGTAATAGTGCTTATTATGTGGCAGGCACTATTTTCTAAGCATTTTACATACGTTAACTCATTTAGTCCTAAACAATAACCTTACGAAGTAGGTACTGTTGTTATCCCATTTGGCAGATGAAGAAACTAAGTAACTTGCCTAAGGACCTACAATTGATAAGGGTGGGATCTGGAATTCAACCCCACTCTGGAGCCCAAGCTCCTAACCACCTCCCTGTGAGTGGAGGAGGCGAGCGAGCCCCTGGAACCTTCAGGGAAACGGCAGCTGTTCTATTACTACTGCGGTTGTCACTGTCGTGGTCAAACCCTGAAGCTTCCAGGCTTTCTACCGCCTGCCTGGGCCGCAGGGTCAGAGGGCCTGGGACCTGCAATGGGATGCTGCCACCAGTGGCATAGACCAGCTTCAGGGCTGTGTCCCTGGGGTTGAATGCAAGAGGCTGTGATGTGGAGCTGCTGTCCTTGCTGGAGGGGACCGGTGTGTCTCAGGTGGACAGCCCTGTGCCTGAGGTCACACGCTGATGAGCAGCAGAGCCCAGCCTGGGACTCCCAGGGTAAGACCTTTTCTATTAGCACCTGCTGCCTGCTTATAAACTTCTGTGATTCTTGGAGTCTGTAATACATTTCTTGGGCCTCTGCTGTCCCAGCATACTGAGAGGATCTGATGGGGAGGATCTGAGAGGGGCTGGCAGGAGGGTGATGGTGATGCAGCCGTGTATGCAAAGCAGCTTTCTACCATGAAGATGGATGAGCCAAAGGCATTGACTAACCGTGTCCCCTCTCTGCCTCTCTGTCCCACCCACACTCCTCTCTTCAGATAATCGACAGTGAGAATGAAGCCCTCCTGGCAGCGCTCACCAAGACCCTGGATGACATCCCTGAAGATGACGTGGGTCTGGCTGCCTTCCCGGCCCTGGACGGTGGAGATGCACCGTCCTGTGCTTCACCTGCCCCCCTGTCTGCGCCCCCCAGTCCCTCCCTGGAGAAGCCCCCAGCCCCAGCCCCTGAGGTGGACGAGCTCTCACTGGTGAGAACTTATTTCCAGCTGAAGTGATGGTGGTGGTCTGGGCTGTGGTCTCTGGCTGTAGGGGTGGTGGGTGCGGGGAGACCAGCTCCAGCCCCTGCAGGGGTCTCCATGTAGCACCGGCCCCGGGGTTCACGGCAAACAGCCTGGACAGGGCATGGGAGGCCTCCCTTTGCCCACCTGTATAACTAGACTAGCCAGAGGCTTCGCCTCTACTCTCTAGGCCTTTGGGATTTCATGGATTGACCTTAACTGTGTGTTAAACCCTTGAAATTAGAGGCAGACATTTTCCTAAAGATTATACATGCACACAGACTAAAAATTCAAGCAGGAGACATGGACAGTTAAAAGCAAAACCTCCATACCAGTCACATAGTTGCTTTTTCCTTCCCCACACGTAACCATGGTTACTGATCTGTTATTTGACTTTCCTCTTCCACCTTCTTTTATTTTTTTACTACAAAAGGGAGCCTCCATTATCCTCTGCTCTGCACCTTGCTTTTCTCAGTCAACTGTGTGTCTTGGAAACTTCCAGGCAAGCACACGGAGCACTGTTTCATCCTTTGTGTTGGCTGCATAGTGTTCCTTTGTGAGGGTGTACCATCACTTACTTAACCAGCCCCCCGGTTGATGGGCATTTATGTTCTTTCAACTCCTCCCTTGTTCCAGTGCTGTGGTCGCTCTCCTGGTACAGGCCTTTGCATGCGTAAGTGGATAGATTCCTAGAAGTGGAATTCCTGGGTCTACAAGCGCGTGATTTTTCACTTTAGACAGATACCTCCAGACTGCCCTCCAGAGAGGTTTGACTGGTTCTACTCGCACCAGCAAGCTCAGTGCTGTCGGTGTGAGTCTGTGTGGAATGTGGAAACACACACACGGAACCACAGCTTTCTGGGGAGAAGGCCTCAGCTTTTATGAGATTCTCAAAGGGGTGTAGACCTCAAAAGTGGCTGGAACAGTTGCTCTTGACTCAGGCTGAGGGTGCCAGAAGCCAAGATGTCATGAGGTGTGAAGTCCATCTTCACACGACCTGTCTTGGGCTCCTCACCTTGGTTCTGTAGCTCCTAGGGGTTGATAAGACTCAGCTGGAGAATCAGAGTCTGTCGGAGCTGGGAGGGCTCTGAGGGGTCTTGGGTTGTGGAGAGCTTGAGCTGCAAAGGCCCTTGGTGATCATCAAGCCCAACTCTGGGGAAACTGAGGCCCAGAGTGGGGAGGGCCTCTCCCATGGTCACACAGTAAGTTGGTGTGCCTGCGAAGACTAGAACCCGGGTGTTCTCACTCCTTGGCCAGGACCCCTTTCCTTCTTTCCCGCTGCCTTCAGGTTCCCCAAAGCATTGTGAAATGACTAGTAAGCTCCTACTGTGTGCTGGGCACAAGAGGGTGTTCAGTCCCACATTGTGGCTCCTGCTGATAGGGGTCCTGCTTCCTTCCAGACTGGAATCAGACCACCTGGGTTTGAATCCCAGTTCCAACAATTAATGCTTTTGCGTCCCTTGGGCGCCTAACCTCTCTGACTCCACTTCTGGGTCTACAAGGCAGGGTTAATAGCGGTGCCCGTCTCAAAGGCTGTTAGGAGGAATATGGCAGGTAATACATGTGAAGCACTTATACTATGTCTGGCACATACAAGTTGCTCAATAAATGCTATCTAAGTCAGAGTTCTGACACGACCATTAGCGGTAGTTACAAGAGGAGTTCTCTGCCGTTTCTGTACGCGGCTCTGGAGCGGGATCAAACCTCTGAGAGGCAGAGAGCGACCCCTGCTGGTTCCTCGGTTTATTTGCTTGTTGTTAGTAACAGGTGTTATTGAGCACCTCTGTTAACAGGTGCTGTGCTGGGCACACAGAAAGGGCAGTCACGGTCTAGACTCCCAGCATACTGACAGACCTCTAGAAAGGCCCTGCGAAGTTATCGAGACACCTGGTTCTTAACCTGGAGTTGTGGATCCCAGAGAGTCCACCAATAGACTGATGGGGACCCAAGGACCTCTCTGCATCTGTGCGTGAGGTCAGCAGCTTCTCTCATATTCTTAGAGGGACTCCTGAGTCAAAAAATGTTCAGATCCAGTCATTTAGTCCACTTGCCCCCATTATAGCAATGGAGAAACCAAGGTCCAGAGAGGGAGAGGACTCACCCAAGGTCTCGGTGAGATGGACCTGAGCTGGGTTAGAACCAGGTCCCTTCCCTCCAGCCCAGGGATCTTTTCCTGTCCACGCCAGAGAATCACAGACATACGCCTGTTGGTGTGGGGTGGTGGGGATCCTCCAGCCCCTACTGGAGTGTGGAGTGACCTTTTCTCTGGTTCCGGGGCCTTTGGCACTTGTTGCTGGGGTGACCTGGTGAGCGTGTCCTCCAAGGAAACACTTAGTGCTGTAGCAGAAGCCCTTCATGCTTCCCGACTTGTCCTCAGCCCCGGCTGTGGTCGGATCCCTGGTGGAACTTCTGGGTGTGAAGTGTAAACAGTCTCAGCGATTTTTATAGAAAAATTAGAACAGCCAGACAGCCTTAAGCGTAGCATGCGTCCACTTGTGTAAAAACAGTTGGGTGGGTTGGAGGTGATATGTGCGTACATGTTGTTGTATGATCGAATCCCCCTCATCGTAGGGTCACATGAAGGTGGTTAATAATAGTTGCCTCTGGGAGGGAGAAAGGGGACCTCGGGCAGAAGGGAAACTGGCTTCTACTTGTCCACCTGTTAGTATTGTGGTGTATATTTTTTTCACCATTTACAAGTATTACTTGTTTAAGAAATTAATTTTTTTAAAAGAAATATGAATAAGCCAAAAAACCAAAAGAGAAATCTGCTGGAATCCCACACTGAAGGATCACTGTGGTGTTCTCCCAGATTGTGTGTGTGTGTGTGTGTGTGTGTGTGTGTACTCCAGGTGTATGCAGAGTGCCCCAATAAAGTGTATACATCCTATTTTAACAGTAGAGTAGACAGACATTACCCGAGATCTGTTTGGGTTTCTCAAAGTCATAGATATTCTTCTTGGATTATCAACTCTGAAAGGATTGACATTTTTTTGGCATTCTTCTGTGTGTTTGGGATTGTTTGACAATCTGCTTCTGTACTGCCCATGTTGGGAACATATTCGAGGTCATTAACGCCGTGGTCCTGTGATGACCCGGGGTCGGGGAGTGGTCAATCCTGGGGGGCGAGCTCTGGGCTTGGGCCTCTCTCTGCCGTGCCCTTCTCCATGTCCTCCGGCTGCAGCTCAGCCTCGGCCCCTCTCCCCTCTGCTTCTCCTGCAGCTGCAGAAGCTCCTCCTGGCCACATCCTCCCCGACATCAAGCTCCGACATCCAGAAAGAAGGGACCGCCTGGCGCCAGGCGGGCCTCAGGTCCAGAAGTCAGAGGCCTTGTGTCAAGGTATTTCTGCACATGCCCCAAAACCCTCCCAGGCCCCCAGGTGGCCTCTGGGGCATGCCAGCCTCAGCTCTTGCTAGGGGGTGTCAAATGCAGTCAACTCCCAGTTTCCCTCCTTGCTCCTCACACAGCCTTGCAGCTGGTGTGCTGGGCACTTCTTGAGACCCAGGCCAGTTCAGGGTTCTAGAAAGAGCACGGGACTTTCTCACACACTTCGGTGTTGCAGGCACTGTGTTAGACGATGAGTGAGAGCAGGGACAGGGAAGATGTGGCTACCCTCAGGGGCTCCTTCTAATGGGGTGACAGCGAAACGTAAGATCCTCACCTGTTGTGGAGACCACAGGCAGGAGCTTGGGTTTCTTTTGAGGGAAGCCATCAGAGAGTTGAAAGCTCCATCATGAACACCCAGGAGTGAAGTATGTCCCTTTTCCTCCTTGGGCTGCATCTTCTGAGACTTCTAGGAGAGGCTTAATAGGTGATTTCCCAGCGTTCCTGTTACTCAAAGCCTGCACCAACCCTTGCCATCTTGTCCCTGGGCACTTCTGCAGGGGGCTGTTCATACCATCCCACACCCTCTGGGCAGAAGCGGGATGGCATCTGTCTCAGAGAGTAGCTCAGTGTAGGAGCCTCTCGCCTGCCTGGGCTCCCCTGGGGGGTGGCCCTTGTCCCTGTGTCCCTTCCCTATTTGTTCTGGCTGACCTCCCAAAACAAAGGTTCCCCCCCTCATGTTCCATTCTGTCAGGGGGCAGCAGCTAAGCTCCATTGTAAGCCAGCTCTCTGTCCCCTGGGAGGCTAAGAAGCCCCAGGGAACTGAGACACACCTGACAGCCATTCTAGTCCCAGCAAAGAGACCGTTGCACTGGGAGGAAAGGCCCTGTGTGGACAAGTGGTGACAGAGAAGGCTGGAGAGAGTGGTCACCTGGGGCCAGATTGCAGAGGGCCCCAAATACCTCGCCAAGGGGCCTGCCTTTTATCCTATGGGCACTGGGAAGCTGCTGAATTTTTCTATTCCTTATTTTTTTTTAACAGCTTTATGGAGGTGCCACTTGCATATCCTAAAAGGCACCTGTTTTAAAGGTCCAATTCAATGATTTTTAGTAAATTGACACAGCTGTGCGGCTATGACCACAATCCAGTTTTAGAATATTTCCAGCATCCCAGAAGGATCCCCATGCCCCCACTTACAGTTAATCCCTGTGCCCACACCCAGCCCCACGCAACCACTAATGTACTTCCTGGCGTGACTGCTGGAGGCTGGAGTTCAGGGGACAGGATGGGTGGGGCGGGGCTGTGGCAGCGAATCTGGAAGGGGTGAAATCCTTGCTGGGCACTCTGTTAGGAGGCTGGTCATTCCTTCGTTCCATCACCCAAGCACTGCCAGGTGCCAGGCTCTGTGCTGGCAGCTGGGGATAAAGTGGATGAAACCTGGCAGGTCCAACGATCCAGGTGAGACACACTGGGCCTGGCCAGTGGCTGCAGGGGTGGGGCTGAGGGCAGGAGCAGTATGGGCCTGCCCCCTCACTCTGGCCTCTTTCCCTCTCTAGATGGACAGCACCCAAGACAAGAAGGGCCCCATGACTCAGTCTCAGAGCCGGAGTTGCACGGAACTGCATAAGCACCTCACCTCGCTGCCATCCTGCCCCCAGGCTACAGCCCGCTCCTCAGACATGAGCCTGCAGCCGCCACGCCCCCTTAGTCCCCGGCTCCCTGCCAAGGAGGATGAGGAGCTGGGTGAGGACTGCCCGAGCCTCCAGGCAGCTCCAGCCTCTCCCCGGGACTACTCAGCGCCAGGCAGAGCAGGCCCTGGTGCCCAGGTCTCCCAGGAGGACATGCAGGCGATGGTGCAGCTCATTCGCTACATGCACACCTACTGTCTCCCTCAGAGGAAGCTGCCCCCACAGGCCTCAGAGCCAGCCCCGCAGCCCTGCAGCAGCCCCTCCAAGCAGATCAGACCCCGGCCCCTGTCCCAGCACCCTTCCAAAGCCGCTTGGGCTGAGTTCTCCATCCTGAGGGAACTTCTGGCTCAAGATGTCCTCTGTGATGTCAGCAAACCCTACCGGCTGGCCACGCCTGTCTACGCCTCCCTCACGCCCAGGCCCAGGCCCAGGCCCAGGCCCAAAGACAGCCAGGCCTCCCCTGGCCACCAATCCCCCGTGGAGGAGGTGAGGGTCGCACCTTCTCCCAAGAGCACCGGGCCCAGACCCAGCCTGCGCCCACTGCGCCTGCAGGTGAAAGGGCACGTCAGCCGGTCGGCCAGGCTGCGGCAGGAGGAGGAAGATGAGGAGGAAGGAGAGGAGGAGGAGGAAGAAGAAAAAGCAGAAGAGGAGGAGGATGAGGAGGACGAAGAGGAGTGGGGCCGGAAAAGGCCCGGCCGAGGCCTGCCGTGGACCACGCTGGGGAAGAAGCTGGAGAGCTCGGTGTGCCCCGTGCGGCGCTCCAGGAGACTCAACCCCGAGCTGGGACCCTGGCTGACGTTCACCGACGAGTCTGAGTCGCTGGTGCCTGGGGAGCCCCAAGGAGCTCTGCCCTCACTGCGCTTGGCTCCTGGGGCCTACGACATGGAGCGGGAGCTGGGCAGCCCCACGGACGAGGACAGTGGACAAAACCAGCAGCTCCTACGGGGACCCCAGATTACAGCTCTGGAGAGCCCCTGTGAGAGTGGGTGTGGGGACACGGATGAGGACCCCAGCTGCCCGCGGCTCTCTTCCAGAGGTAGTTGGAGTCAGTGGTCTGCAAGAGGGGGGGCAGGGATGGGGTGTGGCATATCCCCCTGCGCTGTTGGGCAAGTCCCTTCCCCTCTCTGGCTCTCAACTTCCCCCTCCCGTACACTGGGCTAGCTGGGCAGATCTTCAAGAATTACCCACACATCTCTGAGTTTTTCATCACGCCTGGGTCAGACGCTACTTAAACGAGGAATGAGATGCCTGCCTTCATGGGGCTTGTGTTTCACGGGGGGAGACAGGCAATCAAAAAGTAAATAAGAAAAGAAGATCATTGCAAATTGTGAAAGGTGCCCTAGAGACATCCTGGGCGATGATGTAACCGAAGGTGTGAGTATATTAAGCTCCACAGTGAAGTTGAATTGTAAATGGTGACAACAGGGGTGATGGTAATGCCACAGTTATCTGTTGTGTGCCTGGGCCAGCCCTGGTCTAAGACTTAACACAGATTACCCCTCATAGGAATCCTGTGGGGTAAGTACTGTTATAATCCCCATTTTAAGACACAGAGATGGGAGTCACAGAGATACGTAGTCATCAGTTCAGCTGGGCAGTCCTGCGTCCATCCCAGGCAGAGCCCACAGCACTGGTCTTGGGAGCTGGGAGCTCTGTGCCACCGTGCTACACCATTTGGCCAGAAGGGGTCGCCCTTGGTACCCATCTGCTGTTTCTGCAAAATCACCTCGATCCAACCAGCCATTAATGTTGCTGAGACCCCGGGAATGAAGGTGGATTCCGGTTGTTGCTGCCCTTCCCTAAAAATGGCAGGGGCTTTTGGGTCACGTGCCTGAAGGGAGCTGTGCTTGATACCACTGAAGTTCGGGGTCTCCTAAACATCCATTAATGATGCCATGTTGGGGAATCTTATTTTTTTCTTTTTTGTCTTTTCAGACTCTCCCAGGTGCCTCATGCTGGCCTTGTCACAAAGGTAGATTTTTGGAATTATTGGTTTATTATTCCATGAGACTTTGTCCTGTTGGGTGTGTACATTGGGGTGGGCAGCTGGGGATCTCTGGGTGGTTCATCAGTCCCTGAGCCTGGCCCTGTCCCCATGCCCCTACCCTGATGGCCATGTGGGGCCCTCAGGAGCTAAGTTCCCTTGGGAGGGAGTTTGTTTGTAGAAGCTGGTCTCTGCAGGCCCTGGGAGAGATGGGGAATCAAGACCTCAGGCCATTTCATAGGCTGTCCTGTCCAGGACCCAGGAAAGAGTTCATTTCTCCACGGGGAAAAAGCTGATAATGCTGTGTGGCTTTGGGCAAGTCTCTTGCCCGCTCTGGGCCTCAGGAGCTCCATCTGTAAAATAAGGAGGTTGATGATGCTTGTCCTCCCCTCACCCTCCAGCAGATCTTTCTCACATCTCCCAGGAGAGCTATGCAGCTTTGAATTCCTCTGACAGCCAGGGTTGGGGTTCCCAGCAAGTTGTTCCCAGGCCTCACTTTGTGAGCAGCAGGACCAGGGTCTGTCACTGTGTCCCCTTGCCCTCCTTGTGTCCTCTGGGAGGTGGGGCCTGCTGCTGACGGGCCTCTTGTCTTTCTGTCCTCCCTGCCCCCACCAGTGACCCTCCTTTCGACAAGAAGAGTTTTGAGCAGAACCTGACGGTGGAGCTCTGTGGCACAGCAGGTGAGCCGGGCGCTCAGCTGGTGGGGTGCCCTCGGCAGAGCTGGCAAGAGCCCCAGCAACAGGTCCCCCACACTGAGCAGCCCCTGGCCAGTGAGGGGGTACCCCATGGAGCCCTCCCTGCTGCCACTGCCCAGGCTGCACCGGGTCTTGAGATGCATAATGAGGGCGTTATAAGGAGGAGGGTCAGGGCCTGGGCTCAGCCATTCGGCTGCCAGCAACCAGCACATGAGCTGATGGGAAGAGAAAGAGACACACATCTTCCCCCAAAGGAGTCCGCAGTCCCCTGTGGGCGGCAGACTCATACCATGGCAAGTACTGTTCGTTATGTGCTAATTCCAGAGAATGTGCAAGAGCTCCGGAGCACTGAGGAAGGGGCAGGCAGGGTGGGAGTGTGGCCTGGGAAGGTTCGCAGGGCACCCAAGGCAGGGCTACTTGCAGGGTGAGTAGAAGCTGGAGAGACGGGGAAGGGCAGGGCGTCCCTGGCAGCAGAATCGGCAGGAGCAAATGCATGGAGGAGCAAAGGTACAGGTGCATCTGAGGAGACTGTCACCTGGTGCAGGGAGGTGGAAGAACTGGGAGCTCAGGAAAGAGCAATCAGGAAAGGCCGAGAAGAATGCCAGACTGAGGGCTTTGATCTGGATCTTGTAGACTCAGGAACCCCAGGGAGGGAGAGGGCTCAGGCATTTCGCGAGTTCCCTCTGGTGCATGAGGGAGGATGGAGGCCAAGGTCAGGTGCAGGAGCATAAAGGGCATTATGGTGGTCACATCCAGGTGGGAGGTTTTAGCCATGGTGCCTGCCCCCTCTCCACTCTGGGAGACATCTGAGACAGTTGGGAGGGCTTGTTGAGTGACTAGATGTGGAACTGGAAAAGCTATCTCGGATGACCTGGAGGCTTCGGCTAATTGCCAGGCTACAGAAGGGATGGTAAGTGGATTTCATCACATGCCAGCTCCGAAGAATTGAGGATGGGCTGTGTGAGAAAGAGTCCCAGGCCACATCCAGGCTCAGCCAGCAGCGCTGTGATTGATTAGTGATGCCTGCCATCCACTGGGTTGGGGAAGCAGGGGCATGTATGCCACTTCTTTGCCATCCCAAACTAGGGTCTCGGTGTCCCTTGGGGAAGTGATCTGTCTTCACCTTGCATTTCTCCTCTTGCTTGGGTAGGACTCACCCCGCCCACCACGCCTCCGTACAAGCCCACAGAGGAGGACCCCTTCAAACCGGACATCAAGCACAGCCCAGGCAAGGACATGGCTCCCAGCCTCCCCTGCCCCAAGGGCCTCCAGCTTGGGGCCACCACAGGGGCTGCCCACAAGCTGCCAAAGAAGCGCCCCGAGCGGAGTGAGCTCTTGTCGCACCTGCGGCATGCCACAGCCCAGCCAGCCTCCCAGGCTGGTCAGAAGCGCCCCTTCTCCTGTTCCTTTGGAGACCACGACTACTGCCAGGTGCTCAAGCCAGAGGGCACCCTGCAGAGGAAGGTGCTGAGGTCCTGGGAGCCGTCTGGGGTGCACCTTGAGGACTGGCCCCCGCGAGGTACCCCGCAGGCTGAGGCTCAGGCCTCCGGCAGGGAGGAAGACAAAAGCCGTGATGCCGGCTCCTCCCCGAAGGACAGCATGCTCTTGAGAGACCACGAGATCCGCGCCAGCCTCACCAAGCACTTTGGTCTCCTGGAGACTGCCCTGGAGGACGAAGACCTGGCCTCCTGCAAGAGCCCCGAATACGACACTGTCTTTGAGGACAGCAGCAGCAGCAGTGGCGAGAGCAGCTTCCTCCTGGAAGAGGAGGAGGAGGACGATGAAGATGAGGACTCAGGGGTCAGCCCCCCTTGCTCTGACCACTGCCCCTATCAGAGCCCGCCGGGCAAGGCCAGTCGGCAGCTCTGTTCCCGCAGCCGCTCCAGCTCCGGCTCCTCATCCTGCTGCTCCCGCTCACCCGCCACCCGAAGGACCTTCAGGTACAGATGGGTGGCCTCCAGAGGGACGGTGGGCAGCTGAGGACCCCAGTTGCCAGGGTATCCGGGGAGAGAGGAGCTCTGAACCTGGGGCCGTGTCACCCTGTGTGCCTGTGTCCTGATCAGAGGCTCTGGAGGTGGTCTCCTCAGGGGTTATGGGCAAGTCCTGGAGGCAAGTGAAGCTTGCTGTGTGATGTTAGGAGTGGCCCAATCTCCTGGCCTCAGGGGAGGGAGAAAACCCACTTCCTGGTCATTGGTGGCCTCAGGTCTAAATGAACGTGCCCCTTATTCATCTGTTTTCTGCTTTTCTATTTGTAAAATGGGTAGGTTTTTGTGTAAACGTATATATACTCATACAGTTAATAACCTATGTGACATTTACATGTAAAAGAAAGATTAACATGATTCTAATCTGGGCTCTGGAAAATGCCTGGATTAAAGCAATGATAAGGTTTCTTCCCATTTCTCGATCCTGCTGAGTGACCTCCAGCAGCCAGCCATCCCCTGGGATCTCCTTTCCACAGGGATGATGTGTCGTGAGCCTGTTTGCTCAGACCATCTTGGCTCACTGAGCCAGACTGCAAGAAGGAGCTAGTCCAAAAGTCCTCGGGGAGCGGGAGCAGAAAGGATGGAGGTTTGGCTTGTTTTGGTGGAGACAGGTTGCTTCTCTGCCTGATCACAGCAGCACCTGCCTCTTGCTAGGAGAGTCCTGACGAGGATTGGTGCAGGTCCCAAATCTTATGCCTGCGATGCACCCAAGTGACCACTAGATGGTGCTCCTGGGCCTAGCACAGTGCTACAGTCACCTGGATGGCCTGTTACCAGCCAACGGCTGGGCCCCACCTGCTGAGGATCTGATTCTTTAGGTCTAGAGGTGGTGGTGGAGAATTTGCATTTCTAACAAGTTCCCATTTGATGATGATGTCGCTGGAGTGCCATACTCTGAGAACCAGAATTCAGGCAATAGAAAGGTAGCTTTTCCAAGGAAACTTCAGCTTTATATTTACACCAACAGCTCCTACCTGTTTGGAAACCTGATTAGAGCAAAAGCTCCTGTCCCCATTAAAATGTGCAAAGAGGGGCCGGCCCCGTGGCTGAGTGGTTAAGTTCGCGTGCTCTGCTTTGGCGGCCCAGGGTTTCACCAGTTCGAATCCTGGGTGTGGACATGGCACCGCTCATCAAGCCATGCTGAGGCAGCATCCCACATGCCACAACTAGAAGGACCCACAACTAAAAATACACAACTATGTACCAGGAGGCTTTGGGGAAGAAAAAGGAAAAATAAAATCTTAAAAAAAAAAAGTGCAAATACATCTAACTGAATGTTCAGTTTTAGGGGGTTTGTGGACACCCCAGAACCTAATGTTAAGAAGCCCTGAACTGTCTGTGACTCAAAGTGAGTTCCCCAGTGACTTCTCTAAAAGCCCTTCCTTCTCTATATAAGGCAGGTCTTCCATCAGACCTCTCCGAGCCCTCTTTTCGGCTCCATTCTGTTCCCAGGGGTCACTGTGAGCTAGATGGCTCGGTGTCCCCCTTCGACAGTTTTCTCTGCAGTGCCTGCTCAGAAGCTCCTAAGGCTCTCTTCCTGTTGAGGCGCGTGCCCTGCCTCCTTCCCCTCCTGACCAGCGCTGGGGTGTTGGGGTGGGCATGCACTTGCTGCGAATATTTGGGAGCCTCTCTAGAAACCCCCATAGGTTCTCCTTTTCCTCTTCCTGCTTTTGGGCCAATTCAGGGCTGGCTTTCCCTGCTCCCTGGAGAAAGTTAATTGGTCAACTCAGGTCCTGCTCAGCTGCCTGGTGGGGCTCAGCACCTCGTCCACTAGGCATCAGCCTTGTCCAGACTCACACTTCTTCACCTGTGTTTCTGCTACCAAACATCGGGCAACAGGTGGGGTTTTGAGTGGGTTTAACGACATAAACCTCAAACCCCACGGTACCTTCCAGTCACTCTCAGCTCAGGAAACTAGCCTTTCTGTTGCAAATGGATGATGATACTATGGTTGTATAGCCCTTATATTCGCAAGTCGCATCCCCTTCTCTCACCCTATTTGAGCTCCAGAGATGCCCTTGGAGGGTGTGTCTGCTTCTTTATCCCCATTTTATAGATGAGGAAGCTGAGGCTCAAAGAGGTTCAAGAGGAAAGCATAGCGAGCAGTGATTGAGCAGTTCCTGGGCTGAGCACTCCTGTGCATTTTCTGATTTGATGCTCACCAATGGGCGAGGAGGCGGCTACAATGGATTCTCCCTATTTGACAGAAGACCTGAAGCTGAGAGGGTTTGAGGAACTGGCCCAGGGTCACCCAGCAGGGAGGTGGTAGAGCCAGGATCCCAGTGCAGGCTGTCGGACTCAAGGTCTCACACTCTTGTCCTCTGAGCTGTCTTCCCAAGGAGGCAGACGGTGCGTGGCTGAGCCGGACTCGCCCACGCCTCCCACGCTGTGCTCCTTGCACTGCAGCCGCCGGGCGCTGGCGCTCCGGGGAGAGGGCGGTGTGCAGACAGGCAGGAAGGCGCAGGCGTGCAGCTCCCGGGAGCCTCCTTGGCTTGCGTATCCAGACGGATTCACCTGTTAGCCACACCGGACGTGGGGGCCACGATGCCAGGGGTTGCTTCTTTGCCAGGCACCAACCCCTGTAGAGCGCTGGGTCTAGGATCAGCAGACTTCCCTCTAGCTCTGGCTTCCCCACCTTCTAGCTTTAGGCGAATCCCATATTGAACCTGAGCCTCAGGGTTTTCATCTGGAAAATGGAGCAACATCAGACCTCATAGGTTTGGTTTTTTTCATCAGATCAAATACGATGATGAAGTGAAAGGGTCTTTCTACCCCTAATGGTGTAAGAGAGCAAGGTTCAGAGGGTTGTGATGAGCAACGCGGTGGTTCCCAGCGATCTGGTCCCAGAAGCTGGCAGGGAGGCGTGTGTCAGAGTGTTCAGACCCACACACAGCCCTGGCTGTCGAGGCCGAGGGGGCAGGCTGGGCTTCTGCAGGAGGGAGATCTCCTAGTCCTGCCCTCGTGAACCAGTCCTAAAGGAGCATCCCTTGCCTCCTGGAGCCTCCCCGCCCCCCGCCCGGCCTGGTCCCTCCCGAGAGTGAGTGCCTCTGCTTTGCTTGTTCACTGACAGATGTGAGAGCAGAGGGCCGTGTTCAGACGGAACGCCAAGCGTCCGGCATGCCAGGAAGCAGCGGGAAAAGGCCATTGTAAGTGACCTGGGGCCCGGGAGCCCAGAGCGATGGGGATGAGCAGGGGCGTCAGGAAGTGCTGGGCTGTGTAGACCTGAAGTCCTTTGAGGCCGGTGGTGGCCTGCAGAAGAGAATCATGTTTCTCTCATTTAAGAAAGCTCAAGGGTCACCAAAGGGCATCTAAGGTGGCACCGTGCAAAGTGTGGCCGAGGGCCTGGCCGTGTGGCCTGCAGTCGGTGGTGGTTGAGGCTTCCGCATCAGGGGCTCGGCAGGGCTGAGAGGGCAGGCTGTGGGGGAGGAGGGAGCAGGACCACCAGGCAACAAACCGCCCTGCCACCACCTTCTGTGTGACCTTGGACAGGTCCCCCAGCTTCCCTGAGCCTTGGTTTACTCGTCTGTACAAAAGGGAGTTGGACCTTGAGCTTCCTGAGGGTCCGCCAGCTTGACCAGGCCTAAGGGACCAAGAGAGCCTGTCCCTTGCTCCTCACCCACCTCCCTGCTCCTCCCCAGAGTTAGTCCACAGGCCCAGGCCATCCTGATGATCCTGCTGCAAAGCACCCCACAGGGAAGATTCCTCAGGAAGCTGCAGTGGGGGGCTGGAGCTAGCCCCTTCATGCACTAGGAAGGAAGGAAGGGAAACTAAGAAAGTACAGAAAACCAGACTCCACTTAATTGCTTGCCCCCTGACGGGTGCTTCAGGGTGGGGGGACACATGAGGTATGCATACCCCAGAGGTACACAGCTGTCGGCAAGCAGGTACCTAAAACCACAGGCCGTGGCTGAGTGTCTTCTTGGAATCCATGTGTGACCGTTCAGGAGTTGTGACATGCCTGGCAGTGTCCCAGGCCCTGGACAACAACCGTGAACCAGACATACGAGGTCCCCACTCCCATGGTGGGGACAGAAAGGGGAAAAAGACAACAGACTCATAAACAAGGAATAACAGTATAATTACAGATTGGGAAAGTGCTCTGAAATTAATCACGTCACGACTGAAACAGTTGAAATAAACAGTCGTGTTTTGACTGTTGGGAAGGATGTATTTACATGGTGGTCTGGGAGGGGCATCTTCAAAGACCTGGGCCCCGAGGGGTGAAAAGGAGCCAACCAAGCAAAGATTCGGGGAGAACAGTGGAGCGGAGGCAGGAAAGGGCACTGTGAATTCAGGGAGCTGCGAGAAGGTCGCAGAGGGCATTTGTGTATTGAGCTGAACCTGGACGGTCCTAGTGTGGGATGCACAGTTCCTGTGAATGCTGTGGCCCCGAGGCCTGGGCTTTCTTCTTTGCCATCTGGGCTGTGAGAATGAGATGGCTCCAGAATCACTGACTTAACTCGTTCCCAGAGAAAGCCTGTCCAAACCAGAGCCTGTGGGTTTTGCCCGCAGGAGCACGGGTTTCCAGGAACGCGGCTGGAGTTTCTCCAGCAGGTCAAAGCGATTCTTCCAATGGCGGTGGCTCTAACTGGATCCAGTTGCAGATTGGAGAGGAGAGACGGGGAGGGTCCAGCGCTGTTTCCCCCACCCCTTCCCTCTGCTGGGTTTCCAGGGGCCCTTGGGCGTGGCACTGAGCTTACCTGAAGGTGACCTCGTGGTCAGTGTCAACACACTCCTCTGGCAAAACCAAAGATAATGGTGCCTCCAGTAGCTCTACCCGCCCCACTCCGTCCCATTGCCTTCCTCCCAGCCTCCTCTGACGCGAGCAACCTGGCTCCTGGCGCTCACCCCTTGCCTTCCTTGGTAACTTGCCTTTCCATCCCAACACCTGCCCTATCACCAAAAAAAACTCAGACTCAAATACAGAAACTACTGAGTATGCAGTTCTGTTGACAGTGATGAATCCCTCTCCTTTCTCTGCCCAGCCTCTGCTCTTTTCCTTCAAGTAAGCAATTGCTTCCTTTAGGGGCCACTTCCCCATCCAACACTCGGCAGCCCCCCTCCTCCAACAAGGCAGGTCCCCTGGGATAGTGACTGTGATTGTCCTCTCTGACTCCAGCCCCAGCTGCTATCACTTGCTCGGCCAGGAGCCATGGACTGTTCACTTGGACTCCATGGGAGCCCGCCACCAAGGGGACCCCAGGAAACCAGAAAAATGACGCCGTCCCTCTGTGTCCCTCTTCCTGAGCAGGGCGAAGGCCGCGTGGTGTACATTCGAAATCTCTCCAGCGACATGAGCTCCCGTGAGCTGAAGAGGCGCTTTGAAGTGTTTGGCGAGATTGTAGAGTGCCAGGTGCTGACGAGAAGCAAGCGGTGAGTGGAGTCAGTGCTATCGCAGAGGAGGGGCATGGGGGGGCAGAGGTCCTGATCCAGAGCTGGCCACACAGAAGACGCCCGAGGGGATTTTTGGAACATATTTGACAAAATCCACAGCGAAGTCCTAGAGAGCAAGGCCCAGGAGAAGGACCAGTAATGATTGTACAGCCCAGCAACACGTGCTGATGGTTTGCTGAATGCCAGGCAGTTTCCATGCGTTCTCTTGCTTAAATTTTCCAGCACGCTTGTGACATATGCATGCTTATTCTCTCTGTTGCTCCCCTTTCTAGAGGAGGTGAGACAAGTTAAGTGAGCAGCTAGTTAGTGGCAGGGTCAGATCTGCAGCCCACACCCTGGAGCTTGTGCAGGGCAGCAGACAGCCCCTGGGACTTGAAGGCACACTTACATCGGGACCTCACTGTGCTGCAAGCCCCACACTGCTCACATCCCTCCGTTCCTCTGCAGCAGCCAGTCTTGACTTTTCCTTCTGCTGGGCAGCCCTGGTGTTTCCTCACTCACCTGAGGAAGCAGTGTTTTATCTGTCAGGGTGTCTGCAAGAATATGCTGCAGATAAATGCACCAATGAGATGTCAAAACTTTGTCAGTTTTGAAATAATTCTGAAGTATCTCCCGTCATACTTGCAAACTAAGTTATTAAGGTTTTAAAATTCTAATTTAATAATAATTTTCAAAAGCTTCAACAAGAAAAGAGTTTCTGCATAAGAATAGTCACACACCTCACATCTATTAGGGTGGCTACAAAAAATAAGAATTGTTGTTGAGGATGTGGAGAAATTGGAAGCCCTATTGGTCAGAATGTAAAATGGTGCAGCTGCTGTAGAAAACAGTATGGTGGTTCCGCAAAAAATTAAACATAGAGGGCCAGCCCCAGTGGCCTAGTGGTTAAAGTTTGGCACACTCTGCTTCGATGGCCCAGGTTCAGTTCCCGGGTGTGGACCTACAACACTCGTCTGTCAGAGGCCATGCTGTGGCGGCGGCTCACGTAGAAAGAGGAAGATTGACAAACAGATGTTAGCTGGGGTGAATCTTCTCCACCAAAAAAAAAAAAAAAATTCAATATAAAATTATCATATGGCAATTCCACTCCTGGATATTTACTCAAAAGGCTTGAAAGCAAGATCTAGAAGAGAGGAGCTGGCCCCGTGGCCAAGTGGTTAAGTTCATGCTTTGGCGGCACAGGATTTCGCCGGTTCGAATCCTGGCCGCAGACGTGGCACCACTCATCAAACCACGCTGAGGCGGCATCCCACATGCTGCAACTAGAAAGACCTACAACTGAAAAATACACAGTTATGTACTGGGGGGCTTTGGGAGAAAAAGGAAAAAAAATAAAATCTTAAAAAAAAAAAAGATCTAGAAGAGATATTTTCACACTCGTGTTCAAAGCACCATTATTCGGAAAAGCTAAGAGGTCGAAACAACCCAAGTGTCTGTCAACAGATGAATGCATAAAGAAAATATGGTATATGCGTGTGATGGAATATTATTCAACATTAAAGAGGAAGGGGATCCTGTCACATGCTACAACACAGATGAACCTTGAGGACATTATGTTAATTGAAATAAGCCAGTCACACAAAGACATGTTGTGTGATTCTACTCACATGACGTATTTTAAAGTAGTCAAATTCATAGAAATGGAAAGTAGAATGGCGGTTGCCAGGGGCTGGAGTCGGGGGTGGGAATTGCTCTTTAATGGGGACAGAATTTCAGGTTTACAAGATGAGAAAGTTCTGAACTGTACACTTAAAAATGGTAAAGATGGTAAATTTTACATTCTGTGTTTTTCCCACAATATACTTTTTTTAAAAAAGAGTCCTTGCACAAATGGAACTGTTCTAAGTTCTGTGCAGCCTGCAGGATATCAAATGAAGAGAACATGCAGAAACAAAGCAAACAAATTAATCTCTAAAGAGAAGGGTCAGTGGGTTAAGATTTAAAAAATACACGTATCTTGGGGCCAGCCCGGTGGTGCAGTGGTTAAGTTCACACGTTCTGCTTCCACAGCCTGGGGTTCGCCAGTTTGGATCCCAGGTGCGGACAGGGCACCTCTTGGCAGGCCATGCTGTGGTAAGCGTCCCACATATAAAGTAGAAGAAGATGGGCATGGATGTTCGCTCAGGGCCAGTCTTCCTCAGCAAAAAGAGGAGTATTGGCAGCAGATGTTAGCTCAGGGCTAATCTTCCTCAACAACAAAAAAAACACATATCTCAGACACACTACCAGTCTCACATTTAAAGAGGCAGAAGCATTCCCACTTTGGCCTGGTTCAGAGAGGTGTCAGGAAATGTGGTCCAGTTGAGTGTTTATTAAGCACCTATTGTTGGTAAGCCTGTCCTGAGTGGTAGGAGAAGGCCACATTGTCTCTGCCCTTGAGGAGTCTACAGAGTGGATGGATGGATGGATGTATCAGTCAGGATTCTTTCTCATTGTTCATGGAACTGAAGAGTCAGAGGGTAGAAGTGACTTACACCCCCCTCGCCTTGACATCCTTCTCAGGCGTGCTTCCCTCGTGGTCACCAAGTAGCTGCCTACAGCTCTAAGCTTATCTCCTACCAAGGGAATCAGGAGTCTCCCTCAAGGTTCCAACAAAGACCTGGGATGGATTCGTTGGGGTTCCACTTTGGGTGATATCCTTGAACAAATCACTGAGGCCAGGGAGGGCCAGCATCATGTGACTTACCCTGGCACCCTGAGCCTGGCTGAGCTCATGGTGATGTTGTCAGAGGAAGGAGAGTGGATGCTGAGCAGGCAGGCGTAACCGATGTCCACCACAAAGGATGAGATGTATATAGAATGCCAGCGATGTTAGGGAAGTGGGAAGGCCAAGTTAGCAGCCAGGGAAGTAAAGGACGCGGGAGAGAGGGATGGGGGCGTGGGCATGGCAAACCCAGGCAAGTGGCGATTGTGAAGGAGATCCAGGGGAGTGTGGAGAGCGTGGGCTTTCAGAGCAGGAGGCCTGAGTTTGAATCCCTGCTCTGCCACTTGCCTTTGGGCAAATTCTGAACTCCGCTGAGCCCATTTCCTCATCCCTGAGGTGGAGATAAGAGCAGCATCCATTCAAAGGGCCATCTGGAGTGTGGAGGTAGTGTGGTGGCACACATTCAGTAACTCACCTGCTATTATCATCATCATCATTATTATTATTACTACGTTGCAGAGGTCAGCCCAGCGACTGTCGTCATCTCTATCTGGGAGCCAGGCAACATGGTTACCGAATTATTGTGGCTTTCTGCTCCTCACCTAGTAATGGGTGGTCTGACAGTGTCAACCAAGCTGGCCCTGTGACATGGTCCCCTGTCCTCTCCCCACAGGGGCGAGAAGTACGGCTTCATCACCTACCGGCGTTCTGAGCACGCCGCACTCTCGCTGAGGAATGGCGCTGCCCTGCGGAAGCGCAACGAGCCCTCGCTCCAGCTGAGCCTCGGAGGGCTGCGGCAGTTCTGCTGGCCCAGACACACTGACTACGGTAAGTGCACGGGCCCTGCCACGGTCCAGGAAGACCCAAAGCACGAGGGGCAGTGACTCCTTTACTGAAACTGAGACCAAAGCCCCCTCTGGACACAGCTCCCAAGCCCCAGCTCCAACGTGCTGCTTGGCATAACTTTGCAGCCACTTTGCCTGGAGGCCACCATCTTGTTCTTGTGGTCTCTGGTCCATCTCGTCCCATCCCAGGACTGGTACCAAAGAGATGAAGCCTCCCATGGTCTCTTGGAAGATCCAGTCTTGTGCTCACAGGGCTGGTGGTTGCCCTGCCCCCTGGAGAGGCGTTCCATGGTGGCCCTGACAGGCACCAGCCTTGTCCATTAATGGGCCACAATGAAACAATATTATCACTCTGCTCTTGCCATTTGGGGACAAGTTGGTGAACAAGGACGAAGAAGTACAATTTAGGAAAGAATTATTGGTAGGGCAGAGTCCATTGCAGCTTCCCTATTACAGGGCTGAGTGACAGGAGGCTTAGGATGGTTCCAAGCCCGGCATCGCTCCACCTGTCTCCATGTCCACTCATGGGACCCAGTTCCATGTCTGTACAATGAAGGCATCCTCGTTTGTTGGCCCCCTCATGTGACTTCTGCAACATTTCCTAATGGGCAAGACGCTGGGTGGGGAAGTAGTATTATAGGATATCGGAGCTGGAAAGGAGCTCTGGGGTGCTCGAATTCAGACCCCCCATTCTACAAACAGGGTGGCCAAGGCCCTGAGATGTTGCTGTCACAGCAGAGTGGCAGAGCCGATGCTCACTGTCCAGTGCTCTCTGAAGCCTTGGGCCACATCTCCTCCACCGGGCTCACCCTGGTGGTTGATTTTCCGATGGTCAGGCCTTTCTAAGTTGCTCACTGACTCCTCCACCCCCCTGCCCAGATTCCAATTCAGAAGAGGCCCTTCCTGCGTCAGTGAAAAACAAGTATGAAGCCATGGATTTTGACAGCTTGCTGAAGGAGGCCCAGCGGAGCCTGCATTGATAACAGCCTTAACCTTCGAGGATATACCTCAATACCTCAGACAAGGCCCTTCCAATATGTTTACGTTTTCAAAGAAATTAAGTATATGAGAAGGCGAGAGAGCGAGCGCGTGAGAGAACACACGTAAGAGAGAGAGAGAGAGAGACTTGAAACTGCTGTCCTTTTAAAAAAAAATCAATGTTTACATTGAACAAAGCTGCTTCTGTCTGTGAGTTTCCATGGTGTTGACGTCCCACTGCCACATTAGTGTCCTCGCTCCTGACGGGTTGTCCCGGGTGCGTCTCCAGTGCTGGGTCGGTCACCCATCTCCCCTTCCTTCCCGACCGACTTCCCCTCGTAGACATGCAGCCATGTTCACCATGACATTTCTTGTCTGTAGTGTGTGATGATGAAATTGTTACTCGTGAATAGAATCAGGATTATAAACTCATTTTTAATTGAAGAAAAAAAAGTATATCCTTAAAATAATGTATTTATGGCTCAGACGTTCTGTGCCTGGGATTATTGTATCGCTTCCTTGGTTTTTAACTATGCACTGTCATGAGGTGTTTGCCACTGGGCTGCTGTGCTCCCTTTGCCAGAACGCCCCCGAGGTGCTGGGTGGCCAGCAGGCTGGTCCCCGGGGAGGCACGGCCTGCAGCCACGACTAGGAGCCATGGAGACAGGTTTCTGGGCCTCTTCTGCCAAGCCCTGCCCTTCTCTCATCCAGCAGCTTTGGGTCTGGTTACAATCAGAGCCCTCATCTGGTGCCCAGCTCGTGCTAGAGTTTGTGCCTGGCCATGAGTGCTCAGATCCTCACGGGCTTGTAAGGGAGGCATGTGAGCTGCATTATTTCATTTTTTCCAGGGGAGGCAGGTAGTGCCCCGAGAGGCAAAATGACTTGCCCACGGTCTCACGGCCAGGGAGAGGGCAGAGCAGCGACCCAGCCCAGGCCTCCTGTTTCCTGCAGGACTTATGCTCCTGCAGTCACTGGGGTAAAGATGCGGAGTTTCAGGGGCTGGTGGAAGTGAATTCAGCTAAATTGGGCAACAGGCTAGATGCCTAGGGGCTCATTTTGGGAGTTAAGTCAACAGCTAACTCGCCAGCCTTAGGCGAGTTCAGGCTCTGGCACGTGTCTTGATCCAAGGGGTCCTGTGGTTTGCCTACACCTGTGGACACACCATCAGAACTTTAGTGACACACCTAGAGTGGCATGGGCAGGTGATCTGGGAGCAGTCATCCTTTCTGGGCCAGCCACCAACCCATCCTACTCCCTTCAGCTTGTGTTTCCCTTTCCCTCGCCTGAGAAGTTGTTTTGGTGGCGGGGGCCACAGAAGGGAATGGGAGGGGTGGAGGCGGGGTAAGACAATCTCCAAGCTCCTTTTCAACTTAGAGCACATTCTAATCAGGCTTCACTTTAAAGTTTGTGTTCTTGAGTGATGGCAAAGCCACGTCCAGCTTGGATGTTCTGCGGGTGCCTTGGAGGCTGTTCAGGAGGGAGGGCGTGGCCAGCAGGGTGTGGGCACATTGCTTCTGCGTCAGACAAATCAAGCACCTCCAACTTGATCTCTTTCAGACATCAGGGTTCCCTGGGAAGTTTTTGTATTTAAAAGAAAAAAGGCCCTGCTGCTTTAAAAGCGTTTGAAACTGACTTATTAAACTAAACAAGCTAATTTAATATATTCCTAGTGCCAGGCCTAGTCCTCTGAGAATTGGTAGTTGATTTTTTTTTTTTTTAAGATAATCAAATACCTCAGTAGGTAAACTGGGCTGATGAACTTGTCCTAGGCGATAAGTATACTTCAAGCCCATGGAGAAGGGTGGAGGAGACAGGCTTTAGAAGGAATAGAGAATTTGAGCACCTGTGTGTCAAGTCATTGACTTCTCTGGGTCCCAATTTTCTTTTCTGTGAAATGGACTGAGGGAGAGAATGAGGCAAGTTGATCTGCAAAGTCCCTGCCAGCTCTAACAGTCTTAGTTTCTATGAAGGCATGGTCTAGCTCAAGATGGCAGATACATGGCATGTGCACCACTACTCCTACATCCTTGGCCAGTGGCAGGCATAACTAATTGACCACAGCACTCATGTTCTTTGAGCTCAGTCATGCTATTGAAATCCTCAACACAGTGGTCTGGGCAGCCATTACTAATTGATCAGAGTTTAACCTATTCGACATCCTGGCCTATCTTTGAAAGGTTTCCATCACACAGAAACATGGTGGCTGGGTTTCATGCTGGCCCATCCCCGTCTGTCATACCCTGATCTATGAGAAAAAAGTCCCCTAAAGCCATTCCCTGGCACAGGACTCCCAATACTACTGTGACACACAGTCCCATTTGGGACCTGGGGTGGGGGTGGGGAGGGGAATAGTGGACATGAACGTGTTTGGGAAAGGCAGGGTTTATGAGGATGGACACCAAAAAAGGGACTTTCCACAGCACAGACCTGAACATTCTAAATTCCTTTTCTAGCTGTTCACTGCCTAGCACACAGTAGGCACACAGTACGTGGTTATGGAATACAATGGAATCAAATCGAATTTAAATCCATCTGCTGCCTCCCCTAAGGCCTCGTTTGCACCGAGGAGTAACCTGAGTTCACTGCGCGGAAGCCGGTGGGAAAGCACTCTCTGGATTCAGAGTTGGACTCGGTCCCCTCTAAGCCCCTCCTCTGGGCTTCTTCCTCCATTGCACTAGGCCAGAGGCTCTCCCGTGGGCAGGTGGTACTTTAGGGTAAAGAAATGCAGATTTTTAGGGAAGGACAAGTTTCTCCCTCCCCTCTTCTGGGTCAGCTGAAGCTGCCCTTTCACTTCAGATTAGTGCAGGACACTTATTTCTTAGACATTGGCCCTTGAGCAGAGCAGAGATCTGAGTGTGGCGTTGGGACATAAGGTCAGAGCTGGGGGCCGGTGATGGGAGAGGTTGCCTTCCAAGAGCATCAAGCAGTTTCTGCTTACCATCCAGTATGTAAAAGGCTACAGGTTCTAAAACTGGCTGACCCTGCAGACAACCTCAATCCGGAAGACTCATTCGGTGCTGTGTATTATTTATCAAGGAGACTCCAAGGTCTCTCCAGGAAAACTAGTCAACCTTGGTCTCTTTCCCACCAAATTAAGGAGTAACCCAGAGGGAGCAGCTGCCATTGGCAACCATCTCGTTGTAGCTCTGTCCTAGTGTTTGCTCTCGATGATGTTTACATGTGACTGCCATAAAAGCTTACTGTAGACTGTGTCGATAGCCGCCCACACAGGGCAGGTTGTACTGTCTGTCTCTGTGCCGTGCTGGTGTCTCCCAAAATGTCTGATCCAACCGCTAAGTGGAATTCTTCCATCTCCTTCCTCAGTCTACAAGACTGAATCAGAATCCTCATTCTCGGGGGCTCTGGTTACCGAAGGAAAATGCATCAAAGAGGTAAAGGATATGAGTGGATGGAGTGCAGCTAAGCCCCACCCCCAGTCCTGCTTACCCCATCACAGCTTGCCCCCCCAACCTGAGAACTGCTTGGAGTCAAAAAGCACCAGTCAGGTGTCTGCATCTGCCATGAGATCTCACAGCATTGCGTGTGGAATGTGCTCAGCAGAGAGGCAGGGCTCCGGGGGGCTTTGGGGCTGGGAAGAGGGAAGAAGGAATGCTCTGAGCTTCGAAGACTCAGTACCCGAGTCCTGATGTGGGAAGAGATGCAACAGGAAGTCTTTCATTGCCTAAAGCCTATGCTTGTTGATGTTCTGAGAGAGATTTCTTCTAGGCGTGTGCAACACGCATGCCGAGGCCACTGGGCAGGTGGTGAGTGGAGGGGGCAGGAGGCACTGACGTGTGATCCTTCTGCGTGAACAGGTGGGAAACCCATCCCAGGCCTCGGGTTCAGTTGAAGTCACAGCTGAGCCTGCAGCTTGAGAGCTGGGTCATCCCAACGGTGAAGCAGAATCAGCCCCAGAGGATTTGTGATATGACCAAGGAAAGACATTGGATGGACAGTAGCAGATAAAGTGAACCTAATAGTTTCATTGGCCAAAGAAAGGGGACCCGCTCACCCTTCCCACTGGGGCAGAAGGAGACCCATTAGTACTTCTGTGCAACATGTGTAAGCTGGCCCCCAAGTCCCTGAGGCATTTGCACACACGAGTGGGCTCCAGGGCTACTTGCCGAGTCCAGAGGTACAGGGTGAATGGAGGGAGAGCTTGGGAGCTGGGAACCCACTTGCACAGGGATGCCCTTGACCCAAAACAGGCACGGGGTCAGGGGAGCCCCTGGGAGCCAGCTGCAGGACGTCCAGGAGGTAGCCAGAAGCTAACTTTGCATTGAACCAATAAAAGCACTTTGAGAAAACCACAACACTGCAGCCTGGCTCCATGTCTCTACGCTGGCAAACGTAGGTCTCCTTTGGCTGTGTGAGGTCCTCTCCTAGGGACTGGGACACAGGGTCGGCAGGGGGGCTGGTGCGAGGGAGGAGAGAGCTGAGAGGCCTTCCTAGATACTAGCAGCAGGAGAACCAATCCTAGGTGGCCCTTTGCTGGCCTCTTTGTTGGAGGCCCTAGAAACAGGAAATGGTGAGTTTCAATCTTGGTACCTACTTTTGTAAAAAAAAACCAAACAAAACAAATTAAAACAGCCCGACTGATTGATTGAAATGTGTTTGTGGAGCAAGTCATTTAACTGTAAGCCATCTCGGAGTGAGAAACCCAGTGTTTCTTACTTGCCATGTCATCTTGGGCTCTTGTTTCCTCATCTAGCAAAATGAGAATATTGGATGGGATGAGCACTAAGGCCCTTTCACCTCTGACGGGCTCAGATTCCCATGCTGGAGCATCGGGCATCCATCACCAACCGGCGAAACCAATTCCCTTCTCTGGCTGAGCTGAGCTCGTGTTCAGGGGGAGACTGCTCGCTCGGCAAGGTCACCCAGCAGCAACAGACTCAAACGCACACAGTCCTGGCCGAGTTACCTTATTCCAGGAGGCCCACTCCCCAGGGCAGATCTAAGCCATAGTTTCTGGTGGGGACGGTGAGAAGTTAACCCCCAGCGCGGCTAGGTGGCGATGTCAAATCTCACATTAGCCTTGTCAGCGTCCCCACCGAACAGCTTTTAATCCGAATGTTGTGACCACTTGGCTGTTTCTCTCTTGCTCTCAGACAATACTAGCAATACACTTGTGTTTTCAAAACAGCTTAACTTAGGGCACTTTTCGCACATTTCTTTCAAATGATTGTAAAACATATGGGACAACAGGAGGCACTGATCCCACTGAATGTGTTTAGGGCAGCTTTTGTTTTCTGTTTCTTTAATGGTATAGCAGCGGGGACTGAGGCTTCGAGATTGAGGGGGGGACAGATTCTCCCATATTCCGTTGCATCCGAATGCCTTGCACGTGCAGAAGCAGCACAGAAATCCAACTGCCCGAACTGGGGGCTTAGAAAAAATGGTTTTGCTGACGGTCACTGTCTGGGCCGTGCACCCCCTCCCAAAGAGCTGTTTCTATAGCTAGAAACTGCTCTGTGCTGTATCTTCCGTCGAAGGATCCTCCAGGGAAGCCTGATAAAGCCTCCTCTTCCACTCTGCCAGCCTTGCTCCCGGGTGACTTGGAAAGGGACCGGTTGGTCAGCCTCCACCTCAGCACTTTGCCTTATCAATGTCTAGTCGCCATCTAGTGGCCAAAGACTGTATCCACCAGCTACCCAGATGGAAGGCAAATGAATCCTTTCTGCCACCTTGCTGTCCAGCACCAACTTTGGGAAGGAAATGTAATGTCATGAGCAAACTGTCCATATGTTTAGAGCCCAGTGTCACACCAGTCAGAAGACTCCAGAAGCAGCCACTTAGTAGATGCTCACGCAGATGCAAGTGCACCAGCTGTCCTGTGGGCAGAGGAGACAGGAGTGGACCCTGTGTCCGGGTGCCCGGGAGGGGTTTACTGTAACTGCAATACTGGCAGCCCAGCTGCTGTCCTTGTTAAGTGAACCTCTGCTAGGTGGCCCGCACTGTACCCTCGGGACAAGCCAAGAGGGTGGGTGTGAGGATTCTGTGCGGGGGCTGGCCATGGCCTTTGATATGGTCCACCAAATAGCCAAACAGGTTATTCTTTTGTTGTTAGTTTGTGTTTGTTTTCGTATTTTGTACTTAAAAATCTTGTCAAGTGTTTTTGTGTTAGGAATAAAAAGTCATAAACTCTTCCCAACTTTGTTTCTTGATGGATGTTCTGATTCCAAGAGAAACAGGTTGGAAATCTCAAGGGGCGTGTGGTCAGTGGAACAGAGAAGTGGACCACTTGGGTTTCCAGACGGTTTCTGGGGGAGATGACCACCCGGAAGTCTGGCTTGGTGCATTCTGCTCTGGAATTTGTACCCACCCCTTCACCTCCTTGTGCCAAGGTATTAGCATCGGCTTTGAGCATCTGCCTCTATCAGAGGCAGCTGCTAATGTTGAAACCAACACAAGATCCCTCTCCCCAACCCCAGGTTTCTAAAGAGACAGTGTCTGTAGCTAGCCTTAATCGACTGGGCAAGGTGGTCCCTATGGTCCCTTCCAGCGGTTCCAGATCTTGGACTCAAATCCTTTTCTCTTGGTGTGACCATGCAGCCTAGAGAATTCTGAGCAATAGGGAGTCAGGGCTTTCCCTGGCTCTGTGACAGGGTCAAACCAGGGAATGGCTAAACTTGTGAGTTTGGGCATCCCCAGGGGTACTACCATAGGGGGCATTATTTATTAGGAAGCTCAACAAGGTAACTACAGCCTGGGGTGCATGAGCGCAAGGCTGTGTGTGTGTGTGTGTGCGCGTGTGTGTGTGTGTGCGTGTGTGTGTGTCTGCGTGTGCACGCCTGTTTGTGTGTATGTGTGGAATTACATTGATGCATTTCTTGAGAAAGGTGCAAGAATTTCACCTACACAGAGGGACACATCTGCTTTGTTATTTATAATAGAAAGCTAAATTTTAATTTTTTAAAGGACACTGCTACTGATTGAGAATCGAGTTTTTAGTTTTGCTATTTTTTTTAATTGGTAGAGGATTTTTATATATTTTTTCCATTTTGTTGGGTTGTGTCCTTATTTATATAAATACTTTATCTGTAAGAGGCAAGGAAGAAACCTTCCTTGCTTTTAATTATTGTGGTCGTCATCCCCCCCCCCCTATTTTATTTCTGGTGTGATTTATCTGTCTTACCTTCTAAATGAGAAAATGTTTTCCTGTATTTGTACATTGTCAGATTCTATAGTTTCATAGATAATTTAACCAAATTGCTCTATGTATTATTATTCCGTGAGTATAAAGTTCTATTTTAACGTCTGTAAATACTCCAGAACTGGCTTCTTTTCTCAAACTCCTGCTGTGGAGTTACTGTTTACATCACAAAAACTGTAGAATCTCTATGCTCATGTACTGTAAATAGTGAAGTGATCTGCTTATAAATAAACTTAACAAATACACTATGGAGATTAAAGAAAATACCACCCACAGCCCTGCCCAGGTGTGTCTTTATTAGTCCTGCGTGTTCGTTGAGGGACACTCTGGCCATGACATGGGGAAGGATTCTGGTTTCAGTGTCACCTTCTCAGAGAAAACCCCGGTCAAGGGATGCTGCCCACCCCCCCAACCCCGAGACTCTCCTTCCTTTTTCCTCCCTCACAGCACTTTTCATGGATCCTAAGGGGCCATTCAGACTTCTCTCCCGTAACCGATGTCCCTGTACCGGCTTTGCCACGACTTTATAAAGGGAGACCCTTTCCCAACAGGGTCTCCCTTGTCTTGGGGTACCAGCTGTTTCACACAAGCACACTCAACGCTAAATACATGTGCTCAAAGAGATACTTTGACATGGTTTCAGGCAAAAACTCACCAGTTGACAACTACAAAACGGTTTCTGGTCAGAGGATGTGGAGAACAGGTTGGAACTGTGCACCGTGTTTGGGTGAATCGAGACATTTTGCTCACTTCTCCGACGAGAGCAGTGAAGAAGTGGCGCCTTCCAACACTCAGGCTTGGGGGTGTGTGTGTAATTTCCTCAGTTTCAAAGTACTCTTGGATTTAGCCTTTATTTGGCACTAAAACTACTTTAGTTTTATTTTTAAGTGCAGTCGGAATGCACGATCCCCCTGTGCCCCCAAAGGGTGGAAACGTTAGTGAAGAAAGTTATACGCAAACAAGAACAGGTACAGTAAGCCATTCCATTTCATGTTATATGCAAACTATTTTCAAGTAGTTGTTTATTACCTACATAAACTAGTTCTTGTGCAGGTGATTTATTTCCTCAACCAGGAAACTGTTTGGATTTCTTTGGTTGGAAGGGAGCACATCGTGATTTTCCCTTTAAAGTGAATGGAGGGGTTTCCACATTGCAGCAGGTTCGCTGCCATGGATGAGAGTGATTGATTGCTCAGTGTCTGTCACCCCCTCGCCAGGCGTCAGCCCCAGGAAGGCATGGCTGCTTCTCCATTCACTGCAGGGTGCCCAGGCCCACTGATCAGGAATTCCTGGATGGGCGAGTGAGCGGCTCCTATCCATGGCCTGTTGACTATACACACACAGCTGGGGAGGCAGCCCAGCCGCAGAGTCACAGGAAATAATCCCTTCAAAGATGCAGTCAATGGTGCAAGGACCCCAAGACCTGCGTTTGAGACCCAACTCTGCCGCTTCTGTATTGTACCAACTTGGACAAATCACCTCTTTGGCCCCTGGTTTCCCCAACTATGAAACAAGATGATTTGCTTAGATGAACTCAGAGGTCCTTTATGTTCTAAAAAAGCTGATTCTCTGACGCAGTATAGTGCAGGGGAACTGGTTACAAGCTGGAAGTCTGGTGTCAGGCTGCTTGGCTTTGAGTCCTGACTCCACCACTTATCAGCTGGATGTCCTTGGGCAGCTTTCTTAACCTCTCTGAATCTCCACATCGTCATGTGAGAAGTGGGGCTAGTAATAGTTTCTACCCTATAGGGTTGTTGAGAGGATGAAATTAGGTCATGCTGGGTACCTAGGGCATCGTAGGCACTTAATGGACATTAGGTGTAGTCCTCATCATGCACAGTCTCATTCTACCCATAGCCCTGGGAGAGGCCTGGCAAGGATTAAGACCTTTGTTTGAAAGATGGGGAAGCCAGGGAGAGCAGAGGGAGGCAGCCCAAGGGACAGAGCCAGGACCAGCAGCATCCCCTGTATGTTCTTGGGTGACACTTATCTCTCCTGTTTACCCTGCAGCTTAACCACTACATGTGACGTGGTTAGGGACATGCCTCTGCTTAGAAGACCACTGCTCTGAGCGTGCCGATGTCCAGAGGGTGGAAAATCTAGCTTGAGAGCTAAAAGAAGAGGGTTCCAGGCTCAGCTCCCTACGGACATCATGACCTGCAAATATGTGTGGGGCCCATGCGTCAGGGGCCCTGATTGATGTGGCGTAGGAGTCGCGGGGCCGTGCGCCCTGGACACGGTGTTCTCTGTGACCTTGGGTATCTGCTTCTGGAGGGAAGGCGGGGAGCTGTGCCAGGAACTTGGCCCAGCCCACCCCCTCGCTGGCCTTCAGTTTCCTCTTCTCTATAAAAAGGGAGGTTAGCGTCCATCAGTACTAACGGTTTGGAGAAACCACGTGTTCCTCCTCAAAGCAACTGCTAATATATTAATTTCTGCATAACCTCTGTTTGGGAGGAAGAGACGTTCTAGAGCCAACATCCGCTTACAGGAGAACAGCGGACAGAGGAATGCGTTTTACGCCCCCACAAGGAAGCAAAGGGACAAATCCCGAACATGGGACAACTGACCCTGTTTCTGCAGCAAGTCACTGGCAAAGAAAAAACAGGAGGGAGCACTGTGTCGGTTAAAAGAGACCCAAGAAACAACAACTGAAAGTCACCCTCGTTTGGATCAGACTCAAGCAAACCAACTCCTAGACATTTTTGCAACAATGCAGGAGAGTTGATTAAGGGCTGACGTCATAAGTCGGGTTCCCCAGGAAGCAGCCCCTGCAATGGGCTGAGTCTGCAGGGTGCTCATTAGGGAGCACCCTGGGACCAACACCTGGGGAGGGGAAGGGAGTGGAAGAGGGCAGAGGGGGAAGCTGAGCTGCCACACGAGCCCAGCGGCAGCCTTGGTGGACCCCACGGGGAGTCCTGGAGCTAGATTGGCCCTGCAGAGTTGGGCCACGTTGGGCCAAGATGGCCAGGCCTTAACACCCGGCATGGATCTGTCATTGGGTGTAGGCCACCCTGGGAAAGGGCATGACCTTGGGCAAATTGTCTCCCTGCCACTGACGTATTCCCTGAAGGGCTGACCCTGAGGGCTGTTTGCTGACGGCACTCAGCCACTGGGGCCACAGGTCCCTTACGGAAAGTACAGCTCATCACAGCATCTACCACAACCTGACATTAGCTGTTCATCTGTTGCATGTGATAGCCATGTGGTTATGTTAGAAAACACCCCTATGTCTTTAAAGACGTGTAATGGAGGAGTGAAATGATATGTCTGGAATTTGCTTTTCAATACTTCAGCTAAGAAAAAAATGAAAAATATAAAAGGATGGATGAAGCAAATGTGGCAAAATCTTGATACTGGAATCTGGGTGACGGTTGGTGGGGATTCATTGTACGATTCTCTACCTTTGACTGAAAATTTTTATAATAAAATGGAAGTATAAGAACAAAAATGCTTCTCAGCAGGCAGGTGAATCCGACATTAATTAAATGTTTAATTGATGTCTATGAAAGCTAGAATGTTGGCTTTAGTGCAATAAAAAGTTCTCAAGGCTGAAAAAATGTTTGAAAGCCACTAGATAAGATATAAGCTAAATTCTCTTTCAGCTTTGAAGTCCTAGGTCTCTTTTACTTCTCAATAAGGTGTGCCGTTTTCCACTGGCTCTGGGAACCTCTTCCCACGAAGGCTGGCGCCATTCCGGTCAGCCGACCCCCTTAGTGCTACTGGATGCAGCACGACTTGGACGCAGGTGCGCCCCCTCCTGGGCCAGCGCTCCTCCCGGGCTGATTTCCCGCGGTTGCTGCAATCAGACAGGAAAGAGAACACACGGGGGAGAGGAAGTTGCAGGGGGCTCCCCCTTTACCCTGGTTTGGACAAGAGTTGCAAACTCAGGGGTTTTCAGAGGCCAACAGATCATCACAACGAAGAGGGCAAGCCAAGTGTAAGGTGAATCAGAGGAACCAAGAATGTTTCTCTACACTAAGAGAAAAAGCAGCAGAATCGTGATGATAAATGGCAACCAACACTTGGCACCAATGTCTGGGAGACAACAGGGAGTGGTGGAGATTGTGACAAACTGGAGAGACGCCCCTGTCTTATCTAAAGGGAGCAGGTGACACTCAGCTCCAGCTAATTGATGTCATGCAGAAATGCAGACTGGTGTGGCCAAATCTTGATCTTTTAAGAAGAAATGCTGGAAATCTGGATTTTTAAAATCTGAAATATCCCAATTTAAAAATATGGACAGCAAACTCATTAAAAAAGATGTAGGCCAAGCAAAAGACATCCGCAGGCCATAATTTTGCACAGCATAACCTGCCACTAGCCCAAAAGATAATTTGTGCAAATTAGAAAAACTTGCATCTTCCTCAGGACACTTTACTGCCATTTTCTGGAAAATTGTAATAACAATGCAAATCTCTGATGACTGTAATGTATAGGACGCCTCCTGGAGCTGTGAATAAGCACGACTTGCAAAACCATCCGTGGTAGCCCCACATTTGCAGCCACCAGTTTAGAATCACCCCACACTGCCCAGAGTGGAGCTGGAGACCTGACTGTGCCCACGTTAAGAAGGTGTGTAGAGGGACTGGTGTGCAGAGCAGGGTCATCAGGGTGGGGTGGGGACTAGAAGCCATGTCCTGTGAGGGACCCAGAACCACATGACCAGTAAAAGAAATGACCTGGGGGAGGGGAATGTGCTGTGGATGGGGAAGAGTTGGAACAAACAAATCCCATTTGATTCCTGAAGGCAGGACTGTGGCCACTAGGTGGAGGTTTCAACAAGGAGAAGAATTTCAGTTCAAGGAAGAGCATTCTAATAGTGGTATTGAATGAGGATGTCATGTAAGGTAGTGAGCACTCCATCACTGGGAGCGTGCAAGCAAATGCTCGTGATGATATAGACAGGATTCAAACATCAGACAGAAGGCTGAAAATATGATCTCTAAAATTCCTTCCAACCAATAATTCTCAGTTTTTCTCCTTTGTCCCTGGGTAGGGCCCTATGTCCAAAGCCTTAGAATTGGAATCTGTCCTACATTGGTTGGGAGGCAGTTGGGGAAGCCTTGCCGGGAGTGTCAATCTTGGGAATCAGGCTCTGCCACTTACGGTGTGACTTGGCCATGATACTTCACCTTAGTGAGCCTCAGTGCCCTTATACATAGAATGGGGCCAATAGGTTGTGGGGAGGCCTGAATGGGACCACGTGTGTGAGGCACTGCGACCAGCCAGGCACACTGTGAGCACTCAGTGTAGGGGAGGACGGGGCACCCCGTGATCCCCCTTCCACAAACCTTGCTTGCCTCCCTGCTGGTTCTGCTTCTCCTCCTCCAGCACCTTCATCTTGGCATCGTACTCGTCGGCAAGCGCCTTCCACTCCTTGCGGTTGTTGGTGATCCCATCCAGCATGGGTGTGATCTCCTCGTGGAAACGGGAGAATTCCTGGAAGAGAGAGAGCCTCTGGCACAGGGGCCATGCCCAGGGTCCAGGCTCTGGGGGAGGCACAGTGGGAATGTCCAGTACTGGAATGAGCTGCCTTGCGTAGCAGCCTCCCCATCACCCAGCGGGCTTCGTACTGATGCTGTGGGGCCTCCAGTCAACCAGATCCCATCCCTGCTTAAAACGCGCCTGTGGCCCCCCCAGCCTTCCGGACGAAGTGTGAACTCCTTCACAGGACTTTCAAACCCCTCAGACCCAGTGCTCTTCCCCCTCCACTATCCTGAATGCTCCAGGCCTTCCAAATCTCTGTCAGTCCCTCAGGGTATCTTTCCTTCTGTGGGTTCCACACAAGCTCTTCCCTTTGCTGGAACATTCTAACGTCCCCTCTTGTCCCTTGAAGCCTCCACTTAGATGTCACTTTCTCACGGAAGCCTCTTCTGACCCGCCAGGTAAGTCGAGTCGCCTATAAGAAGCTCCCGAGGCCTCTTTTCCCCATCTCACTCATGTACAGGCTCCCTTTGCCTGTCTCCCCGGGGGCTGTGAACTTGGAGAGGGTAAGGACATCGTTGAGGTGGCCCTGGCCCCGCACAGGGTCTGGGGCACAAAGACACTCAGTAAATATTTGCTTAGCGAAATCGGGATCTTTGACGAGGATTCTTAAGGTCTCTTAAGTCTAAGAGTAGAAATACTGCCTTTGAGCACCACATATTACAGTTTATGAAGCGCTTTATCCCCTTTGATCCTCAAAAACTCCTGTGAGGTGGAAAAACAAGATTCCCCGCTCCTAGATTTTAGGTGAGGAAATCAAGATGCAGATTGATGGAGTAGATTTGCCCAAGGTAAGAATGGCAGATCCAGGCCCCACTGCAGAGGTCCAGCCAGAGCCGGCAGAGCTCAGAGCCCCCTGGGTTCCATCCAGGCTCTGCCACAAGCTGTGGGACCTTGGGTAGGTCACCAACAGAGCTTAACCTCAGCCATGACATCAGGACAGTACAAGACCCACCTCCCAGGGTTGGTGTGGTAACACACGTCGAGTGCCAGCCCAGTCTGCCTTGTGAACAACGTTACTGCTGACAGTGGAGACCACGGCTGCTCTGCCCGGTTGCTGAGAGGACCCCAACTAGACCACGTCATATCAGAGAGGCACATGCTCCCACTCTGGGAACATCTGCACCCCACCTTCCGAGCAGAAGGACTGCAGCTCGCACAGCAGAAAGAGCCCGGCTCTAATCCTGTCTCATGGCTCACTCCAGTGACCCTGGCCCTGTCATTTGTCACCTCCTCATGTGTAACATGGCCAAAATAAAAATACCAAATGGGAAGTGGCACAGATAACAAGGATCTGGGAGTGGTGGGTTCCTCAAGAGGGAGAATAACTTTCAGGAAGAGTTCAAAGAGGAATTCCGGATTCTGTTTTGACAATTGGGTTACTCCAACCTATCACACTTCCACCAACTAAGGACGTCAGGAGGGCATATGTCTGCTCTGCCTGCCCCTTCCCTGTCTGAAACCATTCTTAGTCATTTGTCCCACAACTATTAATTGAGCAGCTAGGGTGTGCAAAACTCCAGGCTCTGGCCTGGGTATATAATCACCCCAAACCCCACAGGGCTGTCCTGAGGACCAAATGTCACTGGAGATGAGAAGTGCTTTGTAACGTATCACCCATGGGTCACTTGCCAGGGTTTACTATTCCTGATATCATTTTGGAATCCCAGGTTGATCGAAGACATCTTGTTGGCTCTGAGGAAGCAAAGGGCCTACCTTGTAGACGAAGGTGCAGACGAAGTCAATGAAGCCGACCTGAAGCTTGGGGAGTTCGTCTGCCTTGTTTCTGTCCATCATGGGCTGTCATGGGGCAGAAAGAGTGAGCTGCACTGGGCTCCTCCTGGCGTGATGCAGTCAGGGGGACCCACCCTACCTGTGAAGCATTCTTGCCCAAAGGAAAAGATCGAACCCGAAACTCATCAAGTTTCCAGATCTGACCAGCAGTTTGCAGGAAATACAGGGATAGAGGAACATGTTAAATAACACCACAAGGATGCAATCAACCAAATCCAGAAAACGGGAAACTATGCAACAAAAGACCCACCATCTTCAACAAATAAACGGCATACCAAAAAAAAAAAAAAAAAAAAAAAACAGGAGGAAACTCTACTGATTAAAAGAGATTTAAGAGACATAACTGGGGGGAGTGTGGTCCTTGATTGGATCCTGATTTGAACAAATCAAACTAGATTATTTTTATTCTCCTATCAGGGAAAATGAACAGAGATTGGGGATTAAAGAATATTAAAGAATTATTACCAATTTTGTGAGTGCGATAATGGTACTGTGGTTGTGTGTGTGTGTTTCATCTCTTAGAGATACATGCTAAAGTACTTACGGAAAAAATGATAACATCTGGGATTTACTTTACTTCAATGGAAAGCTAAAAAAATGCATGGGGGAATAGATAAAACAAGCATGGCAGCCGATTGCTAATGGTTGAATCTGGCCGATGGGGACATACAGTTTGTTGACTCCTCTCTCTACATTTTAAAATGTTATAAAGAAAGGCAAGAGATACGAATCCCACTGGCTCTTGCTGTTCCTGTTCAGGATGCTGGTCCATTGCTCACAGCCCTCCACTCTCCCTCAGGCCCTACCTAAGCTTCACAGTTGCCCCAGCATCCTTAGCACTGTTACAGGTTTAGCACATACCCATATCCATGGTTCTGTCCCCAGAATGTCTCTCCCTTTTCCCCGCCTCTACTTTCTAGCCCTGCCCTAGCTCAGGGCCCTCTGAACCCTCTAACTGGTCTCTGGTGGGGAGCCAGCTGACTGTCCAGCCGAGTTAGCTTTCAAGATCAATGGGTTCTCAGCTTTACAAAGTCTTCCCTTTGCACGCTCTGTGCTGTTAGAACAGGGCCAGGGAGGTGGACTCCTAGACTGCTGGAGCTGAAAGGGAAATCCAAGTTTCGGTGTCCACTTGTCAATCTCTACTTAACTGAGTGAGCTAAGATGTGGACATTAGAGCAGGATTCCCAAACTTCAGGAGGGCTTATTATTACCTAGGAGGGCACACAGTGTTGGGCCCCCTCCCAGAGTTTCTGCTTAGGTAGGTCTAGGCTAGGGCCTGTGAATTTGCATCTCTAACATGTTCCCAAGGAATGAGGTTGATGTTGGTCCAGGGACCACACTTTGGAGAGCCCCTGCCTTAGGAAAGGTCATCTCTATGGCAAGATCACACATCTCTATGTCAGGGGGCCCATCTGTGTCACAGGAAGGTCACAGATCTCCATTAGGATGGGATCACACACCCAGCATCAGGTTGACTTTCCCTCTCTACTCACAATGGGATTCTGCTGCAGCACTGAGCGCTCCAGGTCACCTTGTTCCCAGAATTCAGCCGCAACCAGCAGAGCTACCTGCAACAGGTAGACCCCCCACCCCCGGAGTCAAGGCCCAGCCCCAACCCTCCTGCCCCTGTTCCCACCCAACTTGGGTTTCCAGCTTAGCAAAAACTTAACCCCACCTCTGCTCCCCCACCCTCACTTTGTTGTCATCATTGGAGAGGTCTTAGAGTAATTTCCATGTCTTGGACGAGGAGGATGGAGCAAAGGTGGAGCTGGGAGAGTCCAGGCCACATCAGCTGCTGCCACCCCTACTGAGACTCCCCTCCCCTTGGGTCAGGAGGAGCCCATACCTTGCTCTGCACCTCCCAGGGCTTGGTGATGGCTGAGAGATCACAGGCGGTCATCATCATGGCCCTGGGCACAAGGACACCTTCCATCAGTCCAGAAACATTTAAGCCTGCCAATGCTGGTCAATTCCATCTGTCTCTCCTTTCTCTCCCCCACTAGTAGGTGACCTCAAGCCATTGTGAGGAGAGGGGTCACCGCCCTATTGCATCTTGAGGTTGGGCTTTGAGGTCGGACAAACTTCAAATCCCGCCTCTGTCAATTACCAAAGGTTTGACCTTGGGCAATAAAACCAACCTCACTAGGCCTCAGTTTCCTTACCTGTAATAATAGTGCTTTCCTCATGGAGTGGGTGCAAGATTAAATGAAAAAATGTGTGTAAAAATCTTAGCATAGTGCCTGGACATTCTACGTGCGCAGTAAACACTGGCGATTATCGTGAACACACACTGCGTTTTCATCATGTGCCGCACACTGTTCTAGGCATTTCTAACATCAATTTCATTTAAATCCCAACACATCCTGAGTTCCTTCTCTCCTGTCTAGGGTAGAACGGAGTTTCTCAACCTCCTTCTCATCATCCTCCCGGCTCCTCTGTCAATTTCAGACATTTTTTTCTATAATTGATCCACGATGAAGTTTTCAGGAAAGCACTGGATGTTTCCTTTTCTGGGCTGGAGAGATCATGTGAAAATCACTCCCACAGCTGGGGAAACACATTTAAGTGTTTTATAGACAGAGAGCTGGTGTGTGTGCGGAATCAGGGGGAGGACGCTTGGGGACCAGAAAAGCCCATCCAAAACCTCGTGCAGGGCCAGCCCTGGTTGCCTAGTGGTTAAGTTCAGCACGCTGTGCTTTGGCGGCCCCAGTTTGGTTCCCGTGCATGGACCTACATCACTCTTCTGTCAGTGGTCATGCTGTGGTGGTGGCCCACATACAAAAAGAGGAAGATTGGCAGTGGATTTAGCTTAGGGTGACTGTTCCCCAGCAAAAATATATATATAAAATAAAAATAATAAAACATAAATAAAAACAAAGTCTTGTGCCCTAAGGACAGCACCACTCCCTTACGAGCCCTGGGGCCGAGGTGCTGTGCTAGGTGTTGGGGATCCAGAGAGGCCCACAGGGAGCTCACAGTCATTCAAGGAGCAGAACAAAATGTCTGTCATCACAATGTGCTATGTGGGACAGCAGAAAGAAGTACAAGGTGCAAAAAAAGAAAAAAAAGCAAAGGTGAGAGCAACTAGCTCAGCTCAGGGGTCATCCCATAGGTGACAGTGGAGCAGGGCCTCACAGGGTGCATAGGAGCTCTCCAAGAGGGGGAAGAAAGGGTATAGTGGGCAGAGGCACAGTGGAGAGTACTCGGGATTGCCAGGAGGTGACCGTAGGGAGTATTCATCTATCCATCCTTATACACCTGTGTGTGCCAGACACCAGGCAGAGACTGCTTCCCAGGGTCCCTGCTCTCAGGAGCTTGCAGACGTGCAGGGGAGTGGCACATTTATCACACAATTGAATGTAAACATGTAAACAACTGCTCTGAAGGAAAGGAGCTCCATGCTAGGAAAATGGGTCTGGGAGGTCAGGGAGGGCTTCCCGGAGGAAGTGATCCTGAGCAGATATCTGCAGGAGGTGTAGCTTGGTAAAGAAGGGAGAAGGGAAACACCTTCCAGGCAGAGAGAACATCCAGTTTCTGGAGGAAGGAAGTCTGGAGGAGGGAAACCTGGACATTCAAAGCGCTGGAAGATGGGAAGAGCTCAGGGAGCAGGAGGGTGAAGGGTAAGAGGAGACCCAAGAGGTGAGTGGGGACCGGTGCGTGGCCAGGGGAGGTCTTCACGCTGATAAATAAGTAGCAAGCAATAGCATATATTGGAGTATCTGAGGAAGCCATTTGGTATAAAACTAATTTGGCCCAACCTTGTTTTTCCAAAAGGGCCTGACGTGGCCATTGAGCCTGCATTGTATATCTGCTCTAAGCATTTGGTATTAAGGACAAATGCCCTTAAGATAAAGACGCAACTTCCCCCACATTGGCATTTCCTTAAGGATAAGTATCTCTCCTAGGCTGGGGATTGATTGCTGCGCCCACCCGCTGACCACCCAGCTCCCAGACAACAGACCTGCTACCTGCTACGTGAATCGCGACGGCTACGCAGTCTCGTGACTGTTGTAAAAGGGACATTCCAACCATATGTGATACATGCTCTTTGAGGGTATGTACCCACACTGTACACCCCACTTCTTTGGTGCCCTTCCTTCCTTGGGGAAGGAAGGCCCCGGGCTAGTCCTCAGATCTGGCTCAGAATAAACTCACCCTAATTTTGATTTATAGATCCGTTATGGATTATTTGTGTCGACAACGCTAAGAGCAACAGGAAAAGCCATGGAAGAGTTTGGGTAGAAGGGTGAAGTGGTCAGATTTGCATTCTACAGGCGTCACTGTGGCCTCAGTGTGGAGGGGAAGGCCAGCAGGGAGCCCAGTTAGGGAGCTATTGCAGGATTCAGACAAGAGAAGGAGCGGGCAATAAAAAGAAGTGTCCAGATGGACATGGCATTTAAGAAGTTAACAGGGCTTGGGGATAGATTGGGTCAAAAACAGTAGAAAGTGGGCAATGTCATATGATTCAGTGTAATATATGCATCCGTCCTAAGGGTTATCATAACCATCACATAAGAGGATTTTGTAAGTGCACCCATTGTCGTCATCTTCATTATCCTCACCTTCATCACATTAACCATTCGTCCAGGGTCGCCCAGGTCATAGAGCTCAGCTGACTGAAGCAAGTTGAGCTCCTGCTCACCTGGCCCGTCCCCAAGTCAAATGTCTCTTCATCTCAGCTGTGCAGCTCAGTGGCTCCTGCCTGAGTCCTGAGAGCATTCCAGGCAGCCTGGACAGACATTCCAACATGCCCTAGAATTACACCAGACCTGGAGAGAGTGGCCTGCAGGGAAGGCCTGAGGGGAGCCTGAGAAGCTGTGGGTGTGTGGGAAAGGGGTGGGGTGACTTGGGTTCCAGTCCTTGATGCTCCACTGATGCCTGTGTGACCCCAGGTAAGTCACTTTGTCTCTCTGGGGCTCCCTTTCCTCATTTGTAAAACATTACATCAGGAGCTGGCAAGCTTTTCCTGTAAAGGGCCAGATAGTAAATATCTTAGGTTTTGCAAACCCCCTGGTCTCTCTCCTCAGTCATTGTGATGTGAAAGCAGCTGTAGATAATCAAGTCAGGGTCACTGATCTGTTAGGCTGAGTGCCTAGGGCCCAGGGTACCTTTAGGGGCCCATGGAAATGTTTCAATCTTAATTTCATGTAAAATCAGAAGAAAAAAAGAATATAATAATCATGAATAAATATAATAATGAATTCAACCTGGATTATATTTGTCTTTATACCAACACAGTCACAAAATATAATTTTTATTTATTTAGTTATTTTAATGGAGGATGGAGCCACGAAAGCAAAAGTGCCTAGGACCCACGGAAGTCATAATGCGGCCCTCCATAAAAGAGCAAAATTTTGTTTACGGGCACTGGAATTTGAATTCCTTGTAATTTTTATCTGTCAGAAAGTTTTCTTCTTCTTTTGATTTCTTTCCCAACCATTAGAAAATGGAATAGCCGTCCTCAGCTCACGAGCCCGGACGAAAACAGGTGGCAGGCCTCATATCCCAGCACAAAGGATCTCTAAGCCCTTCCAGCTCATGGTTTGGTCAGACCTGAGCCAAGAGTGAAATCTGGGATTAAGTGCAGACATAAAGGATTTGACGAGGAATGGGGAGTCACACCCTCCCTCTAGAGTTATTTTAACATCTTGGCCCTAGAGTAAACATCCTCACCTAGAGTGGTCCAAGAAATAGCGTGCAGACTAGCAAAATTGGTTTAGGATGTGTCAGGGGGCTGGGTGTGGACCTCAGACTAAAGGAAGCTGGCTGACGCAAGCACGCCAAGATAATCAAAGCACAGGAAGGAAGCGTCGGGTTTTCTCCTCGCAGCAACCGATGCTGACACCAACTGTCCTGCAATTCAGTGCAGTTCTGACACTAACTAGTGCAGATGCCACAGGTTTAAGGGCTCCGGCTCACAAGACTGTCCTCGCTTCAGAGGTCAGTCAAAAGCGTTAGGTCCCCTGGTTCCCCACACTTCTGTCCCACTCGGCTACAAAGTTGTCGGCTGGTGGCGCCCCACAACTTTCCCTTCAGGTTCGGAAATTTGCTAGGGCAGCTCACAAAACTCAGGGAGACTCTACCTACGTTTACCAGTTTATTACAAAGGGTACAACTCAGGGACTGGCCAAATGGAAAAGACGTGGAGGAGACGGTGTGGGGTGCGGGGTGCTTGCAGAGTGTCCACGCCCTTTTCAAGTGCATCACCCTCCCGGCAGCTCAAGGTGTTCACCCACCCGGGAGCTCTCCGAAGTCTGCTGTGTGGAAGTTTTATCACGTGGGCACGGTTGATGCAATCCCTGACCACTGGTGATTAACTCAGTGTCCAGCCCCTCTGTCCTCGCCATAGATTGGGGGCGGGGCTGAAAATTCCAAGCTTCTAATCAGAGCCCGGTCTTTCTGGCAATCAGTCCCTATCCTGAAGCTATTCGGGGTCCTGCCAGGAGTTGCCTCATTAGAACAGACACTCTTATCTCTCTGAAAATTCTAAGGGTTTTAGAGCTATGGGTCAAGAATTGGGGACAAAGACCAAATATGTACGTCTTATTACACCATAGGGAGCGCCTACACCACTACCTGTCACGAGAGAGGCTGCACAGCACTCCACATGCTCCGGCTCGGCCCCCACGATAATCCATAAGGTAGGTACCACCTTTATCCTCTTTGAGCAGATGAGGAAACTGGGGCACAGAGAGGCGAAGTAACGTGCTCAAAGTCCCACTGCCAATAAATGAGAGGGCTGAGACTTAGGCTGTCTGGTGCCAAAGCCGCGACTGTCTAACAGCAACACTACCCAGGTGTAATTACATTTCTAATCGCTAAACTGATGGCCCCCAAGATTGCTTCACAGAGGTGGTTTTCAGCCAGGGGCTATTTCTGCCCCCAGGGGCTATTTGGCAATGTCTGGAGATATTTTTGCTTTCACCACTGGAGAGGGAGGGACCGCTACTGGCATCCAGGGGGTGGAGACCAGAGATGCTGTTAAACATCCCACAATGCATAGGACAGCTCTCCACCACACAGAGTTTGTTTAATCATAAGTTTAAATATTTCCAAAGAATCTAGTTCATAACACAATCTAAATATTGACACTATAAAATAAAATTGTTATATCATTCTTTAAATACAAAGGAATCTAAATAGCATAGCAATTTCACAGCAACCGGCAGCCCATCATCCATTTAAAAACACTTGAATAAACATTCCTTTAAGAGTCTGGAATTTTACATCCTTCCTTTTCTCTGTAAACTCGTATTTCCGCTTGATTTCCTCCACAGATTTCATCCTAATGTTTTCTATATGTGTGTGTACATGTGTGTGTGTGTCTGTATATATATATGTATGTATATGTGTCTGTATATATGCATATATATTAATGAAAAACTTTCAAGCATGTATATATATATATGAAAAGTCTTTCATTGTTCACTCTTTCATACTTATCTGCAACCAACTACGTCCATTAACTGAAATTATAGAACTAAAAATTTTTCCTTTGACCATAGGCCTCCAAGTGTTGAAAACTTTTTTAAAGTTATTATTATTACACAATTAACCAATACAACAAAAAATATACCTATTTTTAGAAATAGTTATTAAACACTCAAAGTAAATTTTTTGGGAATTCATCTCTTAAATGAGATGGGATGGGGCTATTTTTAAAAAATCAGTTAACAAATGAATATTTCCTATTGCTAGGCTGAGATAGGATTTAGCATCTGTTTTATGCCAACTTTTTATTTTTATAGATGCACGTAATTAGAAGTCTTGGGATGGAAGGAGTTTTGTTACCACAATGTCACTCAATTCTTTCAATTCTTCTAGATTAACTGCTGAAAATTATACTGTGATCACTATTCTGAATGATCTATGAGCTATGATTCAGTTAGGTTCTCCTTCAATTTTGTTTAAAGCAAATATTAGAATCACTCACTTGCTCAACTTCTGGGAAGCAGGCCATAAAGATTTGACCAAGCCTTCTCATGTGACCATTTATTACACCCTGACACTTTCTCTGAAGCACTTTGGTTAACCCAAAATATTCAGAATGGGTCAGGTCACTTAAAAGATTATTATTTTTAACATACCGTCCCATGTTATATTTTTTAGAAAGTGCTTTTATCCTTTTTTGTGTATAAGGAAGCCCTAAGCTAACATCCGTTGCCAATCCTCCTCTTTGTTTGCTTGAGGAAGATTAGCCCTGTGCTAACATCTGTGCCAATCCTCCTCTATTTTTTTTTTTTACAGATTGGCACCTGAGCTAACAACTGTTGCCAGTCTTCTTCTTTTTTTTTTCTTCTTCTTCTCCCCATAGACCCCCGGCACATAGTTGTATATTTTAGTTGTGGGTCCTTCTAGGTGTGGCATGTGGGACGCCACTTCAGTGTGGCCTGATGAGCGGTGCCATGTCCGTGCCTAGGATCCAAACGCACGAAGCCCTGGGCCACAGAAGTGGAGCACGCAAACTTAACCACTCAGCCACAGGGCCGGCCTCTTTCCTTTATTTTTTGTATGTGGGCTGCCTCCACAGCATGGCTGAGGAGTGGAATAGGTCCATGCCCGGCATCTGAACCCCCAAACCCAGGCCACTGAAGCACAGCATGTGAAACCTTAATCACTCAGCCACAGGCCAGCCCAAAAATGCTTTTATCGTATAACAAGTTTTAACTAGGTTTTCATTGAAACTTTGAAGCTGCAGATTTGACTCATTTAATGTACGGAAATTTTGCCACATAACATAATTGGAAATGCCAGTCTTTTACTGTCAACGAAAGCAGGCAAATCAGACTTGTTTGTGTCAGAAAGAATCTAATTCTCTTTTTCAATTCAAATAAGCATGTTAGAATGCATCCCGATGACACTCACCTTATTTTTTATTTTTAATTTTAAGAAAGATAGAGGTATGGGACCAGCCCAGTGGTGCAGCGGTTAAGTTCACACATTCCACTTCGGCGGCCCAGGGTTTGCTGGTTCGGATCCGAGGTGCGGACATGGCTCCGCTTGGCAAGCCATGCTGTGGTAGGCATCCCACATATAAAGTAGAAGAAGATGGGCACGGAGGTTAGCTCAGGGCCAGTCTTCCTCAGCAAAAAGAGGAGGATTGGCAGCAGATGTTAGCTCAGGGCTAATCTTCCTCAAAAAAAAAAAGAAAGCTAGAGGTAGATAAATGGATGGGTATGTAGATGGACTAGTTAGATGGATAGGTAGATGAGATAGATAGATAGATAGATAGATAGATGATAGATAGATAGGTAAAAAGATAGATAGACAGATGGACAGATGGATGGGTGGGTGAGTGAATGGACAGATGGATGGACAGACAGACAGAGGGACAGATGATCGATTAGATAGTGGCATGGATGAAGTCAGGTGTTGCCACCCTCAGTACTTGTTATCGATGGACCTTTACCCTCATATCAGGGGACTACCTCTGGACAGTGGTACATTCTGTTGTGTATTGGTTTGATATGATTTCAAATCCATTTTTTAATGACAAGTGAAGTTGCTTCAATGCATTTGTTTATGACAAAGACAAAAAAAGTTGTTTCGAGACAAGAATGAATCAAGTTGTGTCAGGAAGGATGTCATCATTTCATCTGTTATCATCGATAAGAAGTCAGTAGCTCAGCTGAAGATGAACACTGCTGGGAGCTTATCGGTAATAAGATGTGGAGAAGAAACCACGACAAGGGGACATTTAGACTCTAACTGCCCGGAGTTTTTAAGGAATATTCAAGAGTTTTGGTCTGGGCAAGGCAACACTTGGCTGACCTAAATAAACTCTCTGAAGACCTTGGGTCATTAGCTCCTATGGTGGTAAGGGCGACTCCCTTATGTGGTGACAAGCCGAGAAGCGGGCCCATGAAGGTCAGCCTGCCTGGCAACACTGGCACTGTCGTCCCCTGGCAACGAGGAACTTTTATTTTGCGCTGGCCAAGTGCCTCCTCCTATAAAAAGGCACACCTTGATTAGATTTGGACTTTATTCCTTTCCTCTCCCTTTGCCTGGGACAACAGTGTGATTAATCTATCATTGGTTTGGAGTTATGTTACATTATCTCTTTATTGGCTCATTAAGAGATGTTATCCTGTGTGCTACTGACTTATAAAACTATTATAAATCCCCCTGCAACCTGTGTTGTGTAAACTATTGGTAAAGACAGTCTCAGAGTATAATTTTGCCCCCCAAAACAAAACACATTCTCTGAGGAAGATTAGCCCTGAGCTAACTGCTGCCAATCTTCCGCTTTTTGCTGAGGAAGACTGCCTCTGAGCACCATAGAAAGGTTTGAGAAAAGGCAAATTTGCCTTTATTTTGTAAAGTGGGAGAAGAGTGAGGGAACTGCCAGTGCCTCACCCACTGTGCTTTCTCAGGGAGATACTATTAAGAAAAAGAACATCGTTTCCCTGGACCCCATCCATGAGCGTCTGTATCTTGGAAGGCTTTGAGTTCCCTGGGGAGCAGGGATGCGGCCCGGAGGGGCGTGTGTTTCTCAATCTGAAGACTTCCATTTAAGACTAGCTTGGCTTTTACAATAACTGAAGTCCTGCCCTGGCTTTTTTGTTTGTTTGATTTTTAAATTAAACATTGTATCTTGGAAATCCTTCCTATCATTTGTTTGTAAAGTCTGTATGACGTTCCACTGCATGAAAGTACCATAGTGTATTTAACCCAGTTCCCCAGGATGGATATTTACGTTGTTTTCAATCTCTTTTGTGATTACAAATGCTGCTGCCATGAACAGCCTTGTACATACTCTGTGGCGCACGTGTGGGAAGATATCTGGAGAGTAAATCCTTGATGCGAGACAGCTGGGTCAAAGAGTATGGGCACTTACAATTTTAATAGGGATTGCCCTCCATAAAGGCTGCACCTGTTTGTATTTCCACCACGGCGAAGGAGATTGCCCATTGCCCCCCATTCTGCCCTACACAGTGTCAGCAAACATTTAATCTTTGCCAATGGGAAGGGTGCAAAATTACATCTCAGTGCAGTTTCATTTTGCATTTCTTTTAATATAAGTAACGTCATCATCATCTTTTCATATGTTTATATTCTACTGTAATTCCTTTTCTGGAAAATGTCTATTTGTGCCCTTCACCATTTTTCTATTGGACTAGTCTTTTTCTTGAATTGCACTGTTAAAAACAAGACAACAAGCCCCAAATGGAGTCACTTATGCTAAGCTCCACGTCACCACACTGAGACAATTACAGTGTCGGCCTCCCCCAGGAACGGAATCCTAAACTAGTCAATGAGGAATCACCTGGTCAGCACTAGTGAGGTCATCTGCCTGAGAGATCCCTGCTGTCCTCTAAAAGAAAGTGACCTTGCCATAACCGACCCACTTTTTTTTTTTTGAGGAAATTAGCCCTGAGCTAACATCCGCTGCTAATCCTCCTCTTTTTGCTGAGGAAGACTGGCCCTGAGCTAACATCCGTGCCCATCTTCCTCTACTTTATATGTGGGGCGCCTACCACAGCATGGCTTGCCAAGCGCTGCCATGTCTGCACCTGGAATTCGAACCGGTGAACCCCGGGCCGCCAAGAAGCAAACTTGACCACTGCGCCACCGGGCCAGCCCCTATGGCTTCTTTTTAAGGACCGTGTAATGCTTCCTACATGGATTACCATCTCTTATTTAACCAGGTCCCCACCTGGAGGCATGTACCTTGTTTTCAGTCTTGTGTTGTTTGAAACAGCTACAGCTTTGGCATTTATCTCTGAGATCAGTTCCTGGAAGTGGGATTAACGGGTCCAAGGGGATGTGCATGTGAAGTGCGTCTAGATGTCACCAAGTTTGGCTGCAAAGAGGATGTGCCAGTTATCTGGGGATAAACCACCAACCTGATACTCCCTTGGGAACCGGGTCAGGCCTTGTCTCCCCTGATTGTCAACACCCAAGACCCATCACAGGGGAGCCAGAGGACCATTTGGCTTGGGCCACATATTCACAAAAGGCCTCAAATTTACACTTCTCACTCTGTCATCAGTTGAGGTAAATCATGGAAGCACATTGAGAGAAGTGAAAGAAGATATTCACCAGAGAACTTAAATTTTTTTTTTTTTTTTTGGCTGAGGAAGAGTCACCCTGAGCTAACATCTGTTGCCAATCTTCCTCTGTTTTGCACGTGGGACACCACCACAGTATGGACACCGACAAGTGGTATAGATCCGCGCCCAGGAACTGAACCTGGGCCACAGAAGCAGAGCACACACAACCTAACCACTGGGCCTCAGGGCCAGCCCCCAGAAAACTTAAATTTGAGTCCCATTACCAGACCTTATGCCATCAAGGCACTATAAATTTCATAAAAATCATGTAACTAATTTGTGAACAGCATGGCTATATTACAGGACTTTGCCATAATTAAGAAACACTAAAAAAAATTAAGCCTATTATTTTGAGTGACACATAGCTATCACTCAAATAATAATTGATATAATGCTCTACGTTTTATCAAGAAAAGTTGTATCACTTTACCACCAAAATTCTGAACTTGATGATAGAAATACTTCAAATATTATACTTTTTTGCACAGAGAAATAAAATAATAGTTTTGTATTTTAGTGCTAAAACAAAGATTAAGCATATATCATCATTTCTGCAATTCTGTTTTGGCATAACTTCATTTTTTCCATATGTCAGAGGCCTCTAAAATGGAAAGTGTCCCCGGGCTCTCTTGAGGGCTGCAAGGCCTGTCAGGGCAGCTTGTAGCCTCATGACCCTGGGCTTAAGAGGATGAGAGGTGAAGCCCCGTTTCAACTCACATGACAATTTCCTTCCGTGTCTGCTCCAGCATCATGTACTGTGTCCACTCCTGCTGAGTCTCGTATGTCTTAGACTGATCCACGATCTTCTGGAACATTGTTCTCTTCCTACAAAACACAGCAGTCTGTTAAAGGAGTCCATCTTAGAATAAGGCAACACTGGCCTTCTAACACTCACTGTTTCAGACGGAGGCTTATTAAAACAACATAATTAACAAAACAAGGCCTGGGAGTGCAGACCCAGGACCTAACCTAGACTCCGTCAGGGGTTTGTTATCTGATCTTAGCAAAGCCCCTGGATCTCAGCTTCCCATCTGGACAACCCAGGTAACAATATCTAACTTGCAGAGTTGTAGTGAGAATAAATTTTTCATAGCACAAATGTTGTGCCTGGCAGGACATATCAAATCTATTGGAACTATGATGTTTGTTATTGTTATAATCATTGTTATTGTTATTCTTAAAATGAGAAGACCAACTTGAAATACAGGGCGAGGTCTGTGGCGATGATCGCGATGTCCATCATGTGGATTGCATGCTCATGCTGCCTGCGATTGAGGTTTTGAAATATATTCAGGCTCTAAAGAGAAAATCGCAGGGGAAATGTGAGAAGTGATGCCGGCAGTAAAGTCACCCAATTACTGATGCTCACCTTAGATGATAAAAAAGGCAGCCCAGACCAATGGGGAGGGGCTGCCTGGCCACACTCAGGCATCTGGTGAGACGTGGGCTCCTGTGCAGGCCCTAACACCAGGGCAGAGGGCCCTCATCCTACCTCATCTCTCAGCAATGTTTTGCCAAACTCCAAGTGGTGTCTTTCCAAGATGGAGGACCCATGGAGCTTGGCCAGTGGGTTCTGGGATCTGAATGGGAGAGAAAGACAGAATCAACATGGAATGGCTGAGATAGAGGTTAAAGACGTGATCCAGTCCTGCCACCTCCTAATTCTGCAGGCAGAGAGGTGGAAGTCCAGGAATGAGAAGGAACTCGTCACACAATGAGACGGGGGAAAATAGGGAGAGTCATGAGGGCGCCACTGAACTCCCACAAGCAGTGTGTTTGTTCCTGTCTTTCTTCAATAAATACTCATTGAGCCTACTATATTGAACCTACTATATTGCAAGCACTGAGCTCAGAACTTAGCTTCCCACAAGGTAAAATGTAGACACAATCTCTAGCCTCGGAGCAGTGTGCAAGTATCCAGAAGACGCAGAGAAGCATGCTCTAGTGCTTGTCAGTGACTTACACGCTGTGGGCCCTGGGCAGAGCCTCAGCCTCCTCATCTACAATATGGGTATAACACTGGTCCCTTCTTTGTCCAGCCCACAAGGTGGTCACAAGGGTCCACCGAGAGCACGGTTCAAGGACTATGCTGCAGAGGCTGTCTGGAAAAGAACCTCTGTGAGGACAGGGACCATGTCTGCTTTGCCCACCATGGTACCTCCTGTGCCTGGCCAGGGCCTACCACACTCCTATGAGGAGCGTTATCAATACAAGGTGAAGGAGTGAACCGTTATCTGTTACTAACATCCTGGCTTAAATGAGTCCAGCAGGTAGGAAGGGAAGAAGGAGGGCGAGAGACTTTACTGTGTTAGTTTCCCATGGCTGCTGTAACAAATTATCGCCAACTTAATGGCTTAAAACAATAGAAGTTTATTATCTTACGGCTCTGGATGTCAGGCGTCTAAAACAGGTCCACAGAGTTGCTTCTGTTCAGGAGGTTCTAGGGGAGAAGCTGTTTCCTTGCCTTTTCTAGCTTCTAGAGGCCTCCTATATTCCGTGGCTTGTGGCCTGTCTTCCATCTTCTAAGCTGGCAGTGTAGCATCTTCCCTCCTCTCCGACCTCCTGCCTCCCTCTTATAAGGACTCTTCTGATTCATGGGGCCCACTTAGATAACCCGGGATAATCCCTATATTTCAAGATTCTTAACTCAACCACATCTTCGAAGTCCCTTTTGAATGTAAGGCAACATTTTCCTAGGCTCTGGGCATTGGGGCGTGGACATATTTGGGAGTCATTATTCTGTCTTTCACAGGAGTTTACCCAGACCCAAAGGGCAGGTGGAAGTGGGAAACTGTGGACAGCAGGACTTCCCCGTGGCCAGTGCGTCCATCTGGATCTGAGTAATGAATTCCAGGGGTGGGCGGCACAGAGGAGGGCCAGGAAGGGCTGACTCACTTCATCTGGTAAAGGTTGTTGGTGCCTCTGTGGTCAATGTCATGGCAGAAGGCAGCAGTGACCATGGCCAAAGCCTCCAGATCCGTGAAGTAGCGCTTCAGCTTTCCGGTCTGGAAGGGCAATCAGAGATGTCACTCGTTCCGTTCTTGTGGGGGTTGGAAGCCGAGCTGAGAGGGCAGGTGTGAGGAGGAGGGCCCAGAGCTTGGAAACGTAGATTAAATCTTGGTTCTACCCCTGGAGCCATAGCATGACCAGATGCCTGGGACTGAGGGGTTTTCTGGGTTGTGGGACTTTTTGTGCTAGAACTGAGACAGTCCCAGGCAAACGGGGATGGTTGGTCACCCTCTCCTGAGTGAACTCAGCTGGTCCCATCTCCCTCTGGATCTCAGTTCTCCAGTCTACACACGGGAGCTGGAGGGCACTGGACTAGATGATTGTTGAGAAACTTGCCACTGTCAGGTTTTAGGGTTTGGAGGGTGCTTGAACATGGCCAGACTAGTAAAGCAAATCTTCCAAACCTGGTCTACCGGTTTGGCCCAGCCCAGGAGAAGCCTTCCCAGAGCCTCCTTCAAGTCCTTAACTCCTTGTTTGTGCTGGGTGTTGGAGTAGAGGGTGGGAAGGAGCCCTGGAGAGGTGATGCTGACTCTGTGACTCCAAAAATTAAATCAAGTCTAAGTGGTGTCATTGTCACCTTCTAGGGTGGCCTGGCCAGAATTCCTGCCTCCAGGCCCTAGTCCCTACTCTGGTCTGACCATTCCAGCCAGGAGGGAAAGGAAGGAACATGAGGAGGCGGGGCAAGGCAGAGATTTACATCATAATCTGGATGGGAAAACACTTTTAAATGAAATACACAGGGCTCCGAACCCTCTGAGCCAAAAATACTGACACAAATACACACGGGTATGTCCATCCAAGGACACTGTAGCACTGTTTGTAACAGTGAAAGATCAAAAACAACCCCACGTCCAACAACAGGGGGCTGGGTAAAGAAACTATGGTGCATTTAGACAATACAGAGTACTATGCAGCCATAAAATTACATCATGGATAATAAGCCTTGAAAACATTATGCTAAGTGAAATAAGCCAGACAGAAAAGGACAGGCACTGCACAATTCTACTCACACGAGGTCCCTAGAGTGGACAAATTCATAGAGACAGAAAGTGGAATAGCGGTCACCAGGGGCTGGGGGCGGGGGAGTGTGGGGAGTCGTTAATGGGGACAAAGTTTCCGTCTGGGAAGATGAAAAGGTTCTAGAGATGGATAGTAGAGATGGTGGCACAACATTGTGAAGGTACTTAATGCCACTAAACTGTACGCCTAAAAATGCTTATCATGGTAAATTTTATGTTAGGTATATTTCACCCCAACAAAAACATTTATATATGTATATAATCTGATATATTTATATTTCTTCAAATGAAAATAGCATATTACAGAATAATTATTCCACTGGTCATAAACAAAATAAACTGTGTGTGTATGTGTGTGTCCAAATGTGTCTCTATGCTCCCAGAAGAAACTGTGGAAGGACGTGTGCCATGGTAACCTCCAAATCACCCGACTGGGGTTGGGGTAGACCGCAGCTTGCTTTCACTTTTTATTTTATATGCTTCTCTATTCTTGGAATTCTTTTATGCTAAGCATGTGCTCCTTTTGCATCATTTTAAAAAGCAAATAAATAGAGAAGAACAATGTTGCTCTGCTGTAGTGGAGCTGCAGGAGGTTGTCTGGTGTGGAGGGAGCCCTCGGCCACCACGGTGCCGCCGGGCGTACCACCAGCAAGGAGAACATGGTCTGCCCCACGTTGAAGCCGTGCCTCCAGTTGTGGTAGGTGATCCGGCGGTAGCCCTTGCTCAGGGAATACATGAAGCGCACCAGGGCCTGCAAACACATGCACAGCAGTGAGGCAGCACGCTCCCTGCCAGGGGCCTGGGGCCCTGCCTCCTCCCACCCTGACTCTGGACCAGGAGGCAGTAACTAGCAATGGATGCAACAATACCGTGAAAGCACTTTGCAAGCTGTGAAATACTGCAAAAACGGACGTTGTGATGAAACCAGGTAGATTGCACTTAATCCACCAATTAAACTTCATCACTGATTCCCAAACTGAGATGCGGAGGGCTACTGTCCCAGGAGAAACTAACAGAAGCTTCATAGGGGAGGAAAACAAAAGGGGTCTTTTAATCAGTGGTTCTCAAACTGGAGTGTGCATCAGAATCACCGGGAGGGCTTGTTAAAACAGCTTCGGATTCATCAGAGCGGAGAAAGAGACAGAGACAGAGAGAGAGAGCACGCGTGTGTGAGCAAGGAGAATTTGCATTTCTGATACATTCCCAGGTGGTGCTGATGTGGTTTGGGGCAAGACTTTGAGAACCGCTGCTTTAATCAAAGAGGTCTGGGAAATTCTGGGCGGGTACACCTGACACCCCCACCGTCTCTGCCCAGCCCGCATCTCTCGACATTCACAGCACACCCTAAGGAATCCTGCAGGGAAAAAGTCTTGTTTAAATTGATTTAACCCACATTTTCCACCCTGGGTGACTACAGGACTGTTTTCTGCAACCCATTTACTCAGAGCCTTCAGAACTCAGTGCCTCAGAACCCCCGAATGTGCCCCAATGCCCCCGAAACGCCACAGGGCAGAGGAACTGGGAGTCTCTTTTCTGATAAATGACTCATCCGTGCACATGACTAATGCTTTAAATCCTAAAAGCCAGGGGTACACTCTTTTTAAGGCAGTCTACGGCTGAGTTTAAAAAGGAAAAAAAAAAAAAAATCCCAGCAAGCAAACAAGAAAAAAGGAAATTAAAGAGGTTTGTTTTGACCTCACCTCCTGGGGAATGTGAAACTTATCCACCACTTTGAGCTCATAATACATCTGGATCCCACATTTCACCAGCTCCAGTTCTGTCAGGGGCAAATCGCTGAAGTGGAACTTGTTAATCTCGTATTTCTCTGCATCTGGCAGCTCTCCTTGCTGTGTAAGGACCAGAGTCAAGTGATTAGGGCACATGATATGGCCTGGGTCTCTTCCTGTCTCCCCCGAGGCCCGTCCTATCCCAGGTCTGCTGGGAGGATCAGAGTGGCAAGGGTCGTGCTCTGCAGACACCCCTGTGCACGCTCGCTCGGGCGCCCCCTGCACTTGTTAACCGTGAGGGCCAGTGCGGCCCCGCCCCGCTCACCAGGATGTCGGCCAGTTCGTCTTCCTCGCATTCCCACGGCTCCTTGCCGTACACCTCTCTGGTTTTCTGCCAGGGCCCAAAGGAGCAGAGGAAAAAAACCCAAAAGGTTACTACATCTAAGGTCTAAAGATGCCTCCACTTTTCCATTTCCATTTCTCTCCTTCCTCCAGTCCTTGCAACAGAGCCCCCAGCTCAGAGAGGCCGCCTTCAACATTCATTGAAGAGCAAATTCAGTCATGAACTTTGGAGCGGTGGAAACTGGCATGTAAATTTGAGCTCTGCCACTTAGTAGCAGTGTTATACAATGCCTTGATCACCCCATTTCCTCATCTGTAAGATGGAGATAATAAAAGTACTTACCTGGTGAATTAAAACTAGATCGTGCTAATTTAACTTAATTTTAAAAAGTCATTTTTTAAAAACCTGTACAACGAAAATAATGCATGTAAGCATAAACACTCAGTGCACTGCTCACACATAGTAAGGATTAGAATTAATGTTGTTGAGATTTTTGTTATTATTACACCCTGGGAGTCAGTAGGCCTTGCTCAAGGTCCTGGCTCTTCCTCACACTTACTGTGTGACTTCAAGCAATTTCCTTCCCTCTCTGGGCCTAATTCCCCATGTACCAGAGGGATGGGAAGCTGGACTCAGTTACTTGTTTCTGATTCCTTGACCCAGAGCACCATCTATTAACTTTTACCTGGCTCACTGAGGCTATGCCTCCGTAGGTCCAACATGTCCATCATTTGGCTGAAATTATGGATCGAGAAAAGCAAACCATAAGTCAATTCATACAAACTGGATGTTTTCTTCTTTGAATTTATCAGTTATTGGGATGAAATGATTAAATTTGTTGTGCTATCTTCCCAGCTTAAGAAATGGCCTTTGAAAACTTTGTGTGTTGTTTCAACTGATGAGGTCTATGAGCCGAGGTCTTGAGAGCTCAGCTGAGCAACATATCCGACACCATTTGGCTAACTCAATTTGCTCCTGAAATCTTGGTCTCTTTGAGACCAAAATTCCAGGAATGCTAAATCACTGATTTTCACATATATTTGAAAGCATCTCTTCTAATTTCCTACCCCAGGTAGGACTCTCCTCTATAGCACCCCTGATTTATGATCATCCAACCTCTGCTTGGATACCTCTCATGATGGGGTGCTCACTACCTCCTAGGCAGCTCCTTCGTAAGAATGTTAGAGGATTTGCTCGTTATCCTCATAAAGGTTAAGTGAGGCCTATGTAATGAGCTGGGTGATTTGGGGACAAGTTACTTCATCTTTCTGGACCTCAATTTCTTCATCTCTACAATAGGGGAAAATCTTTACTCTGTCCATCTTACTGGGCTATTCTAAGCATCAAACAGGATTTGAAGTGTGCACTTGCTTTATAAACTGTAAAGTGATGAAATTATGTGAGGGCTCTGCTAACATCTAACTCCCTCTGAACTATTTCTTTGCTCAGAAAGGTTGAGTTTCCAAGTGAGCTGACCCCAGCTCTGAGGAACTGACCATTGTCCACTGATGTGTCAGATAGAGTCTCCTCTCAGAGTAGGGGCTGCAGCTGGATGACTCCATCTCCACTACTAAGTCAGCCCTGAGCACAGTGAAAAATGGAGTTTCCAGAACTGTTAAGCCAAGATCTGGCCCTAAGACTGAGGTGTCCCTGCAAGGGACAGCTGCCCCCAGGCCGCACAGAGCAGCCATTAGCTGCGACCCTCGGGCACCTGTGCGTCATTCATTCATCCACTCAACGCCAGGGCCCGCAGCATCCCTGTGTGAGACAGGGGGCTACAGCAGCGAGCGAGCCCAGCCCAGCGTCTGCCCTCATGGAGCTTTAAGTCCTGCCTCGCTCTGGCCACAGCTCCAACGGGCGGTTGTCTCTGCCAGAGAAGAAACAAGAAAAGAACTTTACCCACCAGGATTTTCTGGATTTCTTCATTGTCACACTTCACATGATATTTTACCATGTCCTGGAAAATATCCTTCCTGTTCTCAAGTTTGTTCATGGACTCGTAGGTGTCAGGATTTAAGACAGACCAGCCCAGGAATTGAGTCAAAGACTGAAAAAAAAGGAAAGGCAGAATCGGAGGCAGAACATCCGGGCTTGATCCTGCCTCTGTAACCTAGAGCAAGACTGTCTCCGCCTCCATTTTCTCAGCCGTAAAATGGGTTTGATCAGCTGTGTGCTGCCCCCCTCAAAGAGATATTGCGGGGAAAAGAGGACATAACGGATGGGAATGCACTTTAAATAAAGCACTGACACACAGAAAGCATCGTTCTTGTGCACAATCACTTCACAAACAGGCAACGTGTTGTGTGCATGTAGGAATAAGGGGTGAATGGGAAACATCCGTATCTTCTGCTCAGTTGTGCGTGACCCCAAAGCTGCTCTAAAAGGTAAAGTTCATGAATTAAATTTTTTTTAAGCCAATGTGGATTTCTCCGACAACACGTGGCAGTGCAGAAGTGAGAGGGAAGAAAGTGGACGTTGAGGCTGAGTCAGGATAGCGGCTACAAGGTGAGCTCCCCATCCCTCCCAGGATAGGAGCAGCACACGAGGACCCCACCATGCAGCTCTGGAAGCCAAGCATGGTGGCCAGCCAACTCTGAATCCCAATGGCAAAAGGCTTCCCCAAAGACCATACCTCCATGAGGGTCTCATCCATTTCATCAAAGGGCTTCCCGTCTTTGCGATTGTAAAACGTGGCCACCCCAACAATTTCTTCCTTCTTGTTCACAATTGGCATAGAAAGGACGTTTTTAATCATCCATCCGGATTCATCCAGAGGCTCTTTCTACAAGAGAAGAGCCAGAGTAGGTTTCCTAGGGTACCAGGCTGCAGAGGCAGCTGCATCGTGACCCTGACTGGCTGAGGAGGGGGCAAGAGGGTAGACCCTGTTGGATTTTGCATGGTTTTAGTCACCAAACAAATGCTATGAGCAGACAGCCCATCTGGTGGGAGCTCCTTAAGCCAGATAGCCATATTGTTTTCATCCCTAAGATTTCAGGGCCGTTATGTGCCAGGCAGTGCATTCATTATGTGCTGGGGGTATAATGATGCACACAAACAGTCCAGGGAGGTCGCGTTTCCTTTCGGATATAGGCACTGACCACAGGCGGCTGGCTTAAAAGGGGCATGTTGGTGATTCTTGTAACTTTGAATTATTCGGCTAGATATAACCTGCACCTTTTGCCTGTTGGCCTGACTTTCTGTGTTACTTTTTATTATTGTTGTTGTTGAGGAAGATTAGCCCCGAGCTAACATCTGTGCCAAGCTTCCTCCACTTTGTACGTGGGATGCTGACACAGCATAGCTGATGAGTGGAGTATGTCCGTGTCTGGGATCCAAACCCAAAAACCCAGGCTGTTGAAGCAGAGTGTGTGAACTTAACCACTATGCCAATGGGCTGACCCCTCTGTGTTACTTTCGGCGTGTCATTTTAGCTCCATGGCCCTCAATTTCCTCATCTACAGCTGGAGACAGTAGTCAAAGTATGTGCCTCATGGAGCAAACAGGAAAATAGAGGTGAAATTTCTTGGTCAATCACAAGGTGCCCTTTGTGAGATGTTTCCCATCTGTCTGGGCCTCATTTTCCTCATTTATAAAATGGGGGTAACTGGACTAGATAATTTCTAGACTCTTTTTCCATTGATTCATCCAACATTTATCAAACATTTTACAATGTATGAGAAACTGAGCTAGTGGCTGGGGAAACCAAGGCAAGTAAGGCACAGATGTGGTCCTCAGGCCTCCCCGCAGTCCGGAAGGTCAACAGGCCATTACACTGCATATGGGAAGTTCTCTAAGGTACTGTGGGGGCCAGAGGAGAGAATGAAGTCAAGGAAGGCTTCCTGGAATTGGAGAGTCTTCCTGTTTGAAAGTTTCAAGATTCTTAAGGTGGCAGGATGATCATTGTTATTATTTAAGTAACTCTGGAATCCAGCACCTGGCAGGAGAGGTCTCCAGAGACGAGCAGAACACAGCCCAGAGAGCACAGGGCTGGCTCAGGAGACAAGGTCAAGGCCTCCATCTCTCCCAGCTCTCTACCTCACCCTCAGGGAATCCCTTCCCTCTGGAGACCTTGATAAGGAGGCAGATTTTATTGAACGAGAAATGGAGAAGCATTAAAAACTTTTAAGCAGGGAAGTTCCTTGATGCAACCTATATTTTAAAAAAATCACTCAGGCTACTTTGTGGAAGATGAGTTGGAGCGGGAAAGAGAATCTAAAACAAGATCAGATTTGATTTCCTAATGTGTGTAAACTGCAATTAATTGGCTGACCTGGGTAAAGACCAAATTCTGTTGTGTTATAATCAGGTTAGCAGCTCTCAGCAACAATTTGGGCTTGTCACATTGATATAGTCAAAGTCACAGCAAAGATGTCACATTGATATGGTCAACATCACAGCACAAGACGTCACATTGATATGGTCAACATCACAGCGCAAGATGTCACACTGATATGGTCAAAATCATAATACAAGATGCAGATTTTAGCTTTGGAAGTATACTCTCTTTAAGCCCTTTCGTAATGTTCTTCAAGGAGTAAAAAAATAATATGCTAATTTTCCTAAGAGTCATTTTTATTTCCTTCTTAACTACTTCCTGATTGCTAATGATTTGGTTTTTCTTATGCCTAGCATGTTAAACTCAACAAACACTGACAGGGCGCCTAGAGCTGAAGATGTCAAGAAACCCTGGACCAAAGGAAGCCGGTGTTTTGCTGAGATGAATTGGTCTAAAAGACAAGGTGAAGCAAGGGGAAGGCAGTAAGAGAGACACATTCCCCGGCATGGCCTTCCAGGCCTTGCAGGATCTGGCCTCTGGCTGCCTCTCTAGAACCTCCTCCTGTCACTCTCCTCCTCAGTCTCTCACCCAGATTCATTGATCCACTCTAGTTCCTTCTGACAAGTCCTCTCTTTCCTGAAGTCTTCTCTCCTTTCTTTACCGCCCAGACAAAATTTCCTCAGGGACACGTTCCTAGACTCTTCCCAGATTAAGTCAGGCCCCCTGAGAGATTCCCTCCTCTATCCCTCTGCCCTTCTGCCCCACCAGCCCTCCACGTGTTTCTCTCCCCATTGATCATGAGCTCCCTGGAGACAAAGGCCATGCGGGTCTGGTCCACCATCGTAGCCAGTGTAGCATTGTGCCAATGCCTGGCACAGAGGATGGCCTCCACAAACATATGTGAGAAAGACAGACAAAATCAAATGGAATACTAAACAACATTCCATGAAAATCCCAAGGAGACAGAGATGATATTCAAACAAGGGAAACAATAAAACTTCACAGAAATTTCATAGCATTTGAGGCTGTCATTGAAGAGCAGAGAGGATTTGGGCAGGAGGTGGTGGTTGGGGAGAGAACTGCATAAGCAAAGGTCCTGAGGCCAGATAGCAAAGGGTGTGAACATTAAAACTGAGTGGGGGGGCTGGCCCCGTGGCCGAGTGGTTAAGTTCTCGCGCTCCGCTGCAGGCGGCCCAGTGTTTCGTTAGTTCGAATCCTGGGCGCGGACATGGCACTGCTCATCAGACCACGCTGAGGCAGCGTCCCACATGCCACAACTAGAAGAACCCACAACGAAGAATACACAACTATGTACCGGGGGGCTTTGGGGAGAAAAAGGAAAAAATAAAATCTTTAAAAAAAAAAAAAATGGAATTTGGATTTAAAAAAAAAAAAAAAACTGAGTGGGACCTTGAAACTACCAAATTAACTCCCTCCCTACTTCTACGGGCAAAGGACTTTTTCCACTCATGTTTTCACTTTGTTGAGACTGCCTCCCAATAAAATAGGTCGATTCTAATGTATTCTAACCCTATTTGGGGGGAAAAAATCATGTGACTAAGAGAATGAATAAAGAATGACTTACCTGGAATGCAAAAAAGTCCTCCGCAGGAGCATTCATGATGTTGCAAATCTGAAAGCCGTGAAGAGGAATAATGGAGTTGTGATTAGACTCGTGCCTGGTGCATAGAAAATGCTCAAGAAACGCCTGCTACATAAGCAGCTTTGTGTAGTGTGGGCCTGGGGAAGGATACGGGGTCACCAGGCTCTGATATGGGGATGATGTGGCATTAACAGACATAACCCTTCTCTCTGGGGCAGGGGATGCTGCTACTCCACCCACTGGAGCTCTGCTGTACGTGGTATGGCTGGAAACGTGGCAGGGATGGGGGGCTGGGAGTGGCAACTAAGTCTCTGGTATAGAGGTTGGGACTCAGTCTGTGGTGAGTCTGGAAGGCCAGCCAGTCACGACTTTGTCCCTCATGTGTGTGTAAGCATCTTCAGGCGTCAGTGAGACTAGGCACCTTTCCATTTAAGGCTTATTTCTGTGTGTATTTCATATTTCCTCAAATGTCAGGTCTCTGTTCATCTCCTTGGACCAACTGTCGAGTGAATTGAGAAATGAGAGAATCGGGCTTTTACAGATCCACACTTCCCATCATTTTTTCCACTCTCTTGATCTGAGATCCTTCCACTCTCCCACCTGATTCGACACCTTCCCCCTTCAAAGTTGTATCACTCACCAGGCCATTTTGGGCAACATAAGTGGGGAGGCCGCTCACTAACGCCCAGTGGTCGGGAGGCGGATTCCTGTAAATGCCAAAGACAAATGGTAAGCTTTGCTGTGGGAAGAGTTGGACTAAAATCTTGAGCCTGGGTCTTTGCCCTCCCTCTGCTCTCTGGTGCCTTCCAGCACCCGCTTCCATTCACTATACCTGAACAAGCCCCGAATTTTGGTTAAGCATCTTGATGTCCAAATTTAGACACCAAGAAAAGAGTGATAAATACATTTTATTGATTGCACAAGGAGTTTGACTATGCAAGAACAGAGACAACATTCATTCAAAAGATTGCTATTGGCTGCAGATCAAAAACAGATGCCATCATTTCCCTCCATTAATACTTACAGGGAGAGGGTTAACTTAATGCTATATAGAACGTGGGAAAACTCCTCTAGTGTGAGCTCCTACCTCATACCAAGCACTAAGCCGCATGCTTTACATACTTATTTCTCCCTCACAACAACCTTCCAATCTTCGGTATTATTATTTTTACTTGTTTATTGTGAGAAAAAATATGACATGAAAAAATGCATTAAAAACTTTATAAATCATTCCACAGTGAACACCTGTGAAACCACATCCCCATCAAGAACAACCTGTCAGCACCTCGAAAGGCCCTGACCTGCTCCTCCCACTCACAGCCTTCTCCCTAACCCCAAAGTAACCCTTGTTCTGACCTTATGATAGTTACATTCTTGCTTTTCTGCAGAGTTTGACCACCTGACAATGCTTTCCTGTGCCCTTTAGTTTAATTTTGCCTGTTTTTCAACCTCATTTAGGGATCATACAATGTATATTATTTCGTTTGACTTCTTTTTTATGTTGCTGTAATTCATTCCTTTGACTGACTTACAGTTTTCCTTTGTATGACTGTAGCACAATATATGCATTCAACCGTTGATGGACATTCCCCTCAATTGGGGCTAATATAAACATTTCTGCTATGAACATTCTGCTGTATAAATGTTCTCGGTTCTACATGGCATATACGTAGGAGTAGAAATACTAGGTCATAAGACATGCATATCTTCAACTGTACTAGACAAGACCAAAGTTTTTTCTTTTCTTTTCTCCTTTTTTTTGAGGAAAATTAAACCTGAGCTAACATCTGTGCCCATCTTCCTCTACTTTATATATAGGACGCTGGCCACAGCATGGCTTGATTAGTGGTGTGTCGGTCTGCACCCAGGATCCGAACCAATGAACCCCAGGCAGGGTACATGAACTTAACCACTACACCACCTGGCCAGCCCCCCAAAGTGTTTTCTATAGTTGTGGTACCAATTTACACTCCCATCAGTGGTATATGAGGGATTCCTTTGCCTCACATCTCTGTCAATACTTAGTGTTTTCAGATACTTTTCAAAATTCTCTTTAGATTAAGAAAGTTCTCCTCTATGGAGGTAACTATGTCATGTTTCTCTTACTGTGGTAAATTGTATTAATTGATTTTTCTAATGTTAAGCCAACCCTGCATTCCTGGAATAAACTCAATTGGGTCATGATATATAATCCTTTATTGGTTATTATTTGCTAAAATTTTATTTAGGATATTAGCATCTACGTTCACAAGTAAGCTTGGTGTGAATTTTCTTTTTCATACAGCCCTTGTGGGGTTTGGTATCAAGTTTACACTAGCCACTTCTTTTTCTATTCTCTTGGATAATTTCTATAAGAATTGCATTATCCCTTCCTTAAATATTTAGTAGAACTCACCCATGAAGGCATCTGGGCCTGGAGTGTGTTTGTGGGAAGGTTTTGATTTATTTTATTACTGTAAGACTATCATGGTTTTCTATTTCTTCTTGATTTGTGTTTAGTAGGTTTTATTTTTCTAGGAATTTGCCTATTTCATCTAGATTTAAAATATTTTTAGCATAATATCTCTTATTATCTTTTAAATGTCTGTGTCATTGTAGTTATCCCCCCTTTTCATTCGTGATACAGCTCATTTGATTTTCTCTCTATTTTTCTTGCTCAATCTTACCAGAAATATGTCAATTTTATCAAGGAACCAACTTTTGGCATTTGTTCATCATTTATCTTTTCCTATTTCATTAATTTCTGGGCTTCTCTTTATTATTTTCTTTGGGTTTATTTTTGTGCTTGTTTGTTGTTAATTTCTTGAGATGCTGTGATGGACAGCTTCTGTCTGCCCCTCCAGAACCACTCTCCAACCTGCTCCTCCCTGTGGGGCCCAGTGGGGAGATCTGGCCAAAGAATAGAGGAAAGTAGAACAGTAAAGTCAGGCTATTTATTTCCCTGGGTCCTCGCTGGCAAAGGTGCTTTGGGCTCTCTGTGTTCCCTGATTGAAGGGCAATGCTTCTCTCAAGGTGGCCTGCTCTACATGCCTCTTGCCTCTTTCTCCTTCTAAGTTCTAGAAATCTCCCTTTGGGCCCAGGAGTGGTTACAACAATATTGCCACTAGCGCATTCTCTTGTTTTCCTTCATTCTAACCACACCTCTGTAATTTGTCCCTTTGTAAATAAATCCGCCTTGAATTATCCTAATTTGAATGTGACACCTGTTATCTGTCGAGACCCTGAGTGACACAGGTGGGTACACAGTTCATCACTTTTTTATCTTTTATTCTTTTCCAATATGTGTATTTAAAGCTGTAAATTTCACCTTAAGCGTGATTTCATTGCATCACATAGGTTTTGCTATGCAGCATTTCCATTATTTTTCAGTTCAGAATATATCCTAATTTCTGCTGATTTGTTCTTTTACCCATGGGTTCTTTGGAAATGTGTTCCTATTTTTTGAGAAGAGTATTTCCTAGTTTCCAAGCATATGAAGATTCTTCTAATTAGGTTTTTGTTATTATTGTTATTTTGTTATTATTATTATTGTTATTGTTATTATTTTTGTTGAAATAGTCCAGCATATTTTCATTGAGACCAGAGGACATTCTCTGTATAATTTCAATCTTTTGAAACGTGTTGAGCTTTGCTTTATGGCCCATTATATCACCAGTTATTGCAAATGTCATCACGTGGACGCGTGGAAATACTGAGTGTTCTATAGTTTGGGGGGTGGGGTGCTGTCTTCTGTATGTATCCATTAGATTGTTTGTTCATTGTCTTATTCAAATCTTCTATATTGTTTCTTATTTTAGTCTGCTCTATCAATTAGCAAACATGGATTTGTCTGTGTATTCTTATATTTCTGTCCGCTTTTTTTTTTGAGGCCATGTTATTAAGTGTATGCAAATTCAGAATCATAATTCCTGTAATATCAAGGTGAATGGCCCCTTTGCCGTTAAAACGTGACTACCTTTATCTCTACTAATGCACTTTGACATACCGTCTATTTTTATCTGTTATTAACATAGTTACGTCAGTTTTCTTTTGATTATAATTTGCATGGTGTATCTTTTATTTCATTCTTTTGCTTTCAACCTTTCTGCATTCTTATCCTTTAGATAGGTCTTTTGTAAACAGGATATAGGATGTTTCTTCATATCTAGGAAGTCATCACTTCTTTAAAGAACTACTTCTCTTTTTTTTCTTTAAAGATTGGCACCTGAGCTAACTTCTCTTGCCAATCTTTTTCTTTCTTTCTTCCTTCCTTCCTTCCTTCCTTCCTTCCTTCCTTCCTTCCTTCCTTCCTTCCTTTCTTTCTTTCTCTTTCTTTCTCTCTTTCTTTGCCATCTTTTTCTTTATTTCTCTTTCTTTCTTTCTTTCTCTCTCTCTCCCTCCCTCTCTCTCTCTCTCTCTCTCTCCCTCTCTCTCTCTCTCTTTCTCCCTCTCTCTCTCTTGCTTTCTTTCTTTTTCTTTCTCTCTCTCTCTCTTCCTTTTCCTTCTTCTTCTCCCCAAAGTCCCCCAGTACATAGTTGTATATTCTAGTTGTAGAACCTTCTGGTTGTGTTATGTGGGATGCCACCTCAGCATGGCTTGATGAGCGGTGCCACGTCTGTACCCAGGATCCCAACCGGTGAAACCCTGGGTCTCCAGAGCGGAGTGCGCGAACCTAACCCCTTGGCCACGCAGCTGGCCCCTAAAGAGCTATTTCTTTCATGCAACTGAGAGATAATATGCTGCCAATTAATCTGTAATACAATGCTTTTTGAACTTGTAAGTATTACTTTATTAATGTCAACAAAGCTCTTTTAGCATTTAGATATAGATTTTTGCATTTCACACCTTTTTCCTGTATTTTTGTGCCATTCAAAGCAACTTTTTTTGCAATGCTGCATCATAGTATAATCTCTAAGATACCTTTTATGGCAATTAGATTCAATGTGGATACAACCAACAATGCATATAACTCAGCTGAAGTCACAGCAACATGAATGGCTATGACCAAGCTCGTGCATAGGCAGGCAGTAACAACTGTATCATGACTGCCGTCTGGCTGACCGCGATTGTGCAGTGTCATTGATTCTACTTCAGAAATGTCAAAAGGTAGAAAACTGTACATCTTAGATTCAGTGAAATGTGATAGATTTCTTTCTTACCCAGCCTGGCAACCTTTGTCATTTAACTGGAACATTTAGTTGATTTATATTTGAAGTAACTAATGATATATTTGGATTTAAATATTGTCTTAATATACACTTTGTATTTTTCCCACCTACTTTATGTCCTTTCTAAACTTTTATTTTGCCTTCTTTTGGTTTGATTTACTGTTCAATTTTCCCCTCTATCAGTTTACATGGCATATACTGAGGCAGCCGTTCAAAATGTTTATGAGTATTCTGACTCTCTCTCTTTCTGGGCACTGATAGGGTGGCATTCTTTGTCTGCTTGAAGTTAGATATGGTTATGTGACCACCTTCGGCCAGTGAAATGTGAGCAGAAGTGATGTCCGTCACCTCCAAATGGATGTTTAAGAGCCCGTGTGTATTTTGTCAAGTTCTTTCTTTTCTCCAGCAGTTATCAACCTTGCAAGGTTTAAAATGGTGACTGCCCTCTCAGCTGTGCACCTGCTTGACTATAATCCATATGTTATAGTCCAACCACGCCCACCAATTGACATGTAGTAGAATGGTGAATAACTCTTTACTATTTATAGCAATAAGGTCTTGAGGTTTTATAGCATAGCCTAGCCTCTCCTGGCTGATGGAAAAATTGCTATCAGAAAGATAGTCCTGCCAGAACAAAGGACCTAAAATATGTGACATAGTTTAGGGCAGGGTGGAAGGCAGCAAGGTGAGTGATCAGAGGCTAGAAGGAGGAGCTGCTTGACGAGCAGTGGTGACACACTGGGGAAAATTGTGGCTTGTGATATAGAACACAGATAATGAGTTTAATAAACTTGTACCTCCAGAAAAGTGGTTCAAAAACAGAAAGGTAGAGGAGTATGCATTTGACAAGGTAAAAAAAAAGGAAAGGATGAGTTTAGAAAAGAATCAGTCCTCATGCAAGCAAGAATGAACAGAGAGAACCCAGAAACTCAGGAACTTGAAGGAACTTCTCATTCCCAAGCAGTAACAGATAAACCTGAGAACTGGGTTATCTGAGTGGCAGATTATTACAATTCTGTCTTGGGAGCAGCCGTGGCCTCTCACACCCTGTTAAGATGACATGCAATGTATCCCTTCACTTGGATAAAATGGCTCTGGGAAAAGAGACTAAAGGTATGGCTCTCCCACAGAACCTGACTGTGGCCTCAAAGAGCCTGCAGTTCAGTTGGGAAAGAGAGCCAGCCTCGAGACAGAACTGTGGGTGTGGCTCTTGGCACGGGGAGGAGATTTAAATAGTTAATAAGGCAACTAAATTTTTGAGAGTGCTCTACTGACCAAAAAAGTACAAGCCTATAGTATAAAAGGTTCTTGACTATTCGAATTTTAAAATGACCTTTGAGTGCCCACCACCTACGGGCAGATTGGAGGCCTCGCCCTCTGGGAGTTCTGTCCTTGTCATGATCCTGCTTGGTCACGTAAGAAGAGAACGTTAGAGAATAAGCTTTCCTTGAGGGCTGAGTCACTTTCTTTGCCAACTTCCTGCCTTTGCCTCACCCCCTCCATGGGTCCCAGATGTGCCTCTACAGAAAACGATTGACAAACCCTGACCAGATCCCACGGTCTCATTCTATAGATGGGAAACTGAGGCCCAGACAGTCCACTTATTAACGCCGGATCTGGGGCTTGAACTCACAGCAGCTAACGCAGAATGCAGCAATCTGTGGCTCTGATCAAGTCTCTGCTCCTACTTGGGCCTCATATCCCAACCTGTGTGGTCTTCCCACCCTTCCACCCCACCCTCTTCTGCTCTCCCTGCTTCTCACCAAGTGTGGGGCCTCCTTGGGTTTGGTTAGTGCCGATCTTGGAATGAGTATCTTATGGACATTGACAATGGCCTGCAATTCTACACGTTTTGAGAAGAAACTTACGGGATTACTTTGATGTCTTCTTTACCATGCAGGATGTAGTCAATGACCTTGTAAAAGTTGATTTCCTAGGCAAAAGAGATAGAGAAATATATACCTTCAGAGCCTGAAACAGAACTTCAGCAGGAGTGTGTCCATGAGATAGGCCTTGTTCTCTACCGTGGGCCCCATGCTTTTCCAGAAGCACCAGCCTCACCATAACTTCCTCTAAGGGCATATCCTGGCTGCCTCTGGAGCTCACTGTCCTCAGCCAGCTCTCAAGATTCAGCATTCTCCTCCTTGGAACCAGCTCACAGTGACCAGGCAGAAGCTGGGATCTGGGGCTGGAAAGAGGGATGGGAAGGGTTCCAAGGGGACCTCGGGGTTGAGTACAAGGAGAAAGAGAGAAAGACTGTTGCTGGAGTCTAGGGAGAGAGGGAGGTGGAAAGGAGGCTCCTGTCCCACTTAGAATCTTTTCCCATTTAGAACCCAGCCGTCCTCCATCAGGGCTCAGCTTCACGGTCATGGCCCCCTCTTCTCCTTCGCTCCTACCATTCAGCCACTCTTTGCTGTGTCAGCTTTTCCAGACCTGCCTTCCCAATCATGCCTCGTGCCTCCCAACTTACTTTCCACCTCTTCTGTTCCTCCCACCTCCTTGCACCATTAAAATGCCCACTCTTTTAAAGTAGATCTCTTCAATTACACGACTTCCTAACATGTAGATGGATATTGGCAGGTGGCTCCTTTCCCTTAACTCTCCAGGGAAAATTCCATCACCTTATTAGATCTTCTGAACACCCAATTGTGATGGACAGATTAGAAACCACTTCACAAATGGGAAAACTGAGACCTCGAGAGATGAAAGGCCTCGTTTACAGTAAAGCAGTGAGCCAGGACCAGAGCCTACGCCCGGGACTCCTGTGCTCAGGCTCTTCCTGCTACATCACTTAAGGTTAAGAGCTTCAAACAGTGTTTTACTTTCTGCATCACTCTCACCTAGAACAGGGCTACTCAAAGTGTGGTCCCTGGACTGGTACCTGCCTGCAAACTATTGTTAGCATTCCGCGATGAGATAAAGACAGAAATTGAGAGTAGCGTTTAGAAACTTTTATAGCAGCTTGCCTGAGTTAAGTTAGGTCTGTTGAAACTAATTTTTAAAAAAGGGACTTGTGTTTTGCATGTTGTTTTAATTTTTATTTTTCTAGTTATATATTTGTATCATGTTTTGAAAAGGATCAGTCTAAAATGGATTGGAAATTAGGAGAAAAAGAGAACTATTCCTTTACTACAGGTATTTTGACAAGTACTGCTCTAGAGATTTGAATATAGATACTTGGGCCCATGCAGACCTCCTGACTCAGAACCCCCACAAAGAAATTTCTGATTCAATCAAAGGTGTCTGTAAGCCCATTTGGTTGACAGGCAAGTGTGACCTTCCCCAGGCTCATGAGGGAGAGGCTCTGTGCCTCGACGGCCAGCAGTGGCAGCAGCTACAGTGACTGCACTTCCCACGAGGCACTTTCTGGCTAAACAGAGGCAGAAGCTGGAGCTGTCCCAATGGTATCGGCTGCCCCAGGGTCGGTGTGAGCTCCCCAGGGTAGGAAGCATCCAAGAGGAGACTAGATGAACCCCCAGCATGATGAAATGGGGCTAAGAAGAGATCCAGAGTGAAAAGACTCATCCTCTAGTCTTGGAGTGTACTCTCTGGGCCTCAGTTTCCCCAACTGTAAAATTAGATGAGCGGTGTTTGTTGTTGCTGTTAAGCAGCAGAATCATTTCCCCAAGTAAAGCATGGGCTCTAATCATATAAAGCAGAGGAAAGCGGAGCCGCCCTAATGGAAGCAGAGGTAGGCACCTGGAGAGCTTGTATCTGTTTTTGTTCTCTCTCACTCGCTTTCCTGTCCTCCTCCTCCCCATCATCTCCTGGCCAAGGCAGCCACTGTGGATGTCTGAGGTTCAATGGCATTTGCAGAATTTTAAAACCTGGACTAGATAATCCTGAAAGTCCCTCCTGGCTATGATTCTAAGCTTGTGGTTGGATAGTTAGCTATATCTCTCGTAGATTACAATGCACGTGTTCTTTGACCCAGTAATTCCACATGTGGAATGCATCCTACAGATATCGTCCCAAATGTGGGTAAAAGTGCCGATTACACTATCCAGGGCTCTCAGCCAGAATGCTTGAAAGAGCCTGGAGACAACCTAACGTTGGGAGGGTGGTTAAACAAATCGGGTGCCTGCGTACGGTGGATACTTTGCACGTCTCCAGAATGAAGTAGCTGTATCTCTGTGCCAAGAGGGGAAGACGCCAAAATATCGTCAAGTGGGAAAAGTAAGGCATAAAATAGACTCATCACATTTGTCGAGGGTGGTGGTGGAATATGCATATATGTCCAGGAATATCCGGATCTCCATAGACATTTCTGGAAAGATAGACTGCTAACAGTGGCTGCCTCAGGGGAGGCTAGATTTCTGTTATGTACCTTTTTGTGTGGTATCAGCTTTTCACTGTGGTCATGTATTACTTTTTCAATAAACGTAAACAAATTGAGCTAAGAACATTTTTAAACAGTGAAGTTGTACCCTGTGGGCGGTTCTAGAAAGCAAAGGAGGCCACATTATCTGCTGGGACTTTGGTTGAGCTGAGTGTCCACCTGGGGGTAGGAGGGGGCCGACTTCCACCACCTTCCTGGCCTTCTTCAGCTCTTTGCTTTAGGGCCATCTGTCCCTGGACCTGGGCTGCCCACTGAGCTCCCAGGCAAGCTGCTGGCTCCCTGGGCCCGGCAGGCTGCCCCACCCTGGGGTCTCCGCGAGACTCTTTTAGAAAGGTTAGAAATGGATGTTTTTGAAACCCACGAGAGAATCAGTTTGCTTTCACAGAAAGTAACAAAAAGATCAGTGTGCTTTAGGTAAACAGGGATTTTTCCGTACACTGTAGCTCAGCCAATTTGCCTTCAAGGCCATATTCATGTATGAATTCACCAGCCTTTGGAGAGTCCAAACTGAGCCATCAATGAGCAGCTTTGTTACCTTCCACCTGAGCAGCGAAGGCTGTAACACAAGGGGCTTTGAAAGAGCCACAAACACAGCCACAGCCAAATCATCGTGCATGAAATATACTAGTTTTAAAATGAGTGCGATTTTTTGTTTTTTTCCATGAAACCGAATTAGCCCGTATAACTTGTTAATAATTAAAACACACATGTACAATGTTTTATTTTTAAAAGGAGATGAAGTGAGGTGTACCTGCTACCGGGGAGCTTGAGACCCAAGATTTGGGGAGGTTAATTGGTCTAAATCTGGACAAAAGCTGTATTTCTAATATAAATGTGGCAGACAAAGTGTGAGAGTGATGTTAGAAGGCAAAAGGGAATGTTAGAAAGCACGACTGCCACGATAGTTACCAGAGAGAAAAGCATGCTGGGTTTGAATTCGTGCACATGAGTTGACCGCCTCTGAACCTCAATTTCCTCAGCTGTCAATGGAGATAATGAGGACACCTCCTTCATAAACTCCTCGAGAGAGTAAATGACAGTATCCAGTACAGCACCCGGCAGATAGTGACATTTAACCCAGAGAGCCGTGATTCTATATTGGAATGCCTACTGTGTGCCAGTGAGATTCACAGTAGTTCCTACAGCCCTACAAGGCAGCTTGATGACCCAGGCATTCCTGATGAGGAAGGCGAGGCTTAGAGAGGTTGTCCAAGACCACACAACTAGCTGGTGGATCAGGGATCTGAACTCAGGCTTTTTCCCTCCAAGCCCACCCTTTCTCCAGAAGATCCACTTTTGGCCACTCCTCTCATGATGTGTCTGGGCCCCAGCTCAGGCCTCTGTGTATTTTCCTCGGCAGACCTGGAACTGACTTTGAAGATGAGTTCAGTGACAGCACCCCATCGATGGGAAGATCAAGGACCCAAGGGGTTATTTAATCAAGCTCACCCTACGGGCTATTTCCATCACAGCCTAATGCCTCAGACTCCTGTAAGGACCCAGCCCTTGCTACCTGAGATGGAGAAGGTTTTGGGAACGAAGTCTTAACTGCGAGCGTGCTAGTCACCTCAGTGAAACCAAAACTTCTTGAATTGATCAAATGATGGGCAGCTCTTCCTGGGCTGGCGCTCGGTGAGAAAACGTCTTGTTCTGTTCAATCTTAAAGATTGGGGTGCTCGAGGGTGAAGAGCCAGACAAATGAGAGCCTCACATTTCTCTGGCCGTCCTGGAGTTGGAGATGACCTCTAACCTCAGGGCTAAGCTCAGAGAGCTGAAAATCAAAACAGCCAAGGAAATTGAAGCTAATTGAAGTTGGTGGTGTCTGAAAGCTACAGTGATCGCTATTCCGGTTTCTCTGCTTTTAAACTTCCAGAACATACAAGTTCAGCTCATATGTGGATTGGAGAAAAAGCTCGGTGGTAACATGTCAACTATGCCAACACAAAAAGCTGTATTTAAAAAGGAAAAGTGTCCTCAAATGGTTTAATGGCAGAAGCACATGAGGCAATCCTTGAAGACTCAGCCTTCCCAAATAAAATCATGAAATTGTGTGGGTAAGAGAGTTGCTTGAAACTGGGAAACAGCAGGTTATAAAGGTCATTTTGGATAAAGCACAACAGACAATTCCAAGGCTGAAATCTTTTCTGGTAAGTAATACGAAGCTCACAGGCAAGGGTGTTAACTTTGAATTCCCAGAGTTTGAATTAAGACTAAATAACACCTATTATACACACATACACACACACACACAAACAAACGGGCCCTTATTTTGGTAGGGATAGTGTAGGCTGGGTGGAATCAGGCCTCCTAGCAGAAATTGATATACCATTTCAGACAGGCTACAAGGTCGTGTGGGAAGAGCACTGGACTAAAACTCAATTCAGGCTGTGACTCTGCTGCTTACTTATCCTGTGTGGCCTTGGCTAAGGTCATTCAGTTATTCTACAAGTTCTATAGGCCATCTGAGTGCCAGGTCTCTTTACCCGGCATCAACTCCACATCCTCCCACAAATAATTTCAGCTTCTCTAATGTGTTTGTGCCTCATCTTTAAAAGGAAGCAATTGTATGAAAACAGAGGTCACAAACTCAAATGCCTGGAGAAGCCTGATAGAAACATAAATGAGAGCAGAGGGCCAGGGGTACACAAGAGGGAGTGGTGGGGACTGTGGCAAACTAGAGAGCTCAGGCCACATTCTAAGGAGGCAGCTGCTACTCAACTCCAGTCAAGTTTACCCTGCAGGATTGTGGGTCCAGTTTTGACTGATCTTTCACTTTTTCAGAAGATAATCTAGATATTTACGGGAAATATCTTGATTTTTAAGTAGTAAGACACTAATTCAAATTTTTTACAAAGTAAAAACAACTAAGAAAAATTTAAAAACCTATGCAGCCAAACAAATTGATCTACTAGCTGGAATTGACCTTCTGACTACCAATTTGTGCATTCTAGATTAGACATTAAGGTTATTTCCAGCTCTAATTGTCTACAATTCTAGACTCCTGCTGGGTGAATCCTTGAGCAGTTTGCTTGATCTTCCTGGGGAATGAGAATATTGATTCCTCCTCAGTCAACCCCACCAGGTTACTATGAAACTCCAGCAAGATATTAAAAACAGCTTGCAAATTACAGGGCTTGGCAATTGTGAGGAATTATCATAACTTCAAGGGAGACAACCCACGCAGAGAAGATAAATATCTAGGTGATGTGCTCGCTTTGGCAGCACGTACACTAAAATTGGAATGATAGGAGAAGATTAGCATGGCCCCTGTGCAAGGATGACATGTGAATTCATGAAGCATCTCACATTTTTTGAACATGATGTGGTCTATATAGAAGTCAAAATACCATGATGTACATCTGAAATGTATATAATGTTATAAACCAATATTACCTCAATTTAAAAGAATACCTAGCTAATAAAGAAACTTCAGTGGGGTCTACAGTGGCTTACATTTGCCTTTTATTAAACGTTTGATCATACTGAAAAGACCAGAGAGAGACCTACCCTTCCATCTGGAGTCCTGGGACCAGAGTAGGGTGGAGCCTCACCCATCAGGACTGGCCACACATCAAAAAACTCCTGGAAATGAGAGAAACATTCATTACATGTTTTGGAAATAGATCAAGAAAAGGAGATTAAGAAAAGAAGATCCACCTGTATGAGTCATCTGTCACTGAAATTGGGAAGGTGGGAAGAGCTCACAGAAAGCTGAGCTTGGAAGGGCTGCCAGATTCACTGAAGTTAGAGGATGTCAGTCATGTCTGTGCTTTGAGATCCTGATGAACCAGGCCTGTCTAATCATTAGCCAAAAAATGGGAGCTCAGTTGGAGCACTCTCATTCTCTATGTGCTGTGGGCCATGAGAGGGAAGAGGGGTTCTTTATGACTAAGAAATTTACCTTAAGGACACGCTAAGCATATCTTAGAGGGTTTAGCTAAACAATTTAGAGTAGTGAAAAATTAGAAGCAACCTAAGTGTCCAACAAGAGGGAATGTATTAAATCAATTATGGTACATCTAGTAACAATGATGTTCAAGAGTGTGTATGTATTGATTAAAAGGATGTCCATGATACCCTGATGAATGAAAGATGTGAAGGGACAAAAAAATATAGATCACATGACCTCCATGTTTAACTACACATAGAAAATGCTCTCAAAGAATTTCCAACAAAGCATTAACAATAGGTTTTCTCTGGAGGATTGGCATGAGACTATAATTTATTTAGCAATTTTCCATAACAACATTGTTTGCTTTTGTAATCAGGAAAAAAAAAATGTTTCCCAATTAAGAAAGAAAGAAAAAACAATGGTGCCAGTTATGGACAGATAGACTCGTATCTGGGATTCAACAAGAAAGGATGACACCTAAGACAACTGGCAAAGACTAGGGAAGACAGAAGAGAGAAAAGGGCCAGCAGAAGTGTGCCACAGTCACATAACCTCAGGAGAAGGAACCAACTGGGACGCCACCCAGGCTGTTCCCTGCTGCTCCTCCACTGGTTTTCCTACTGCACACGGAGCTGCACAGCTCGGGTGGAGTCAAAGCTGGGCCTGGCAGAGGAGGCTTCTGTCCTCCAGTGTCCCCTCTGTTCCTTCATCTGTTGCTATTTAGGGACGGTGATCCATCAGTGCTGGGTTATTATGGATAGGCCTCCTTGCTTCTTGGCCTCTCTCTGGTTTGAGAATGTTTGTCGTGGTGGTTTGCCTGTACTATTATCATCCAGAGGACAAGCAGGAAGGAATCCACGTGAGATTCAGAGTCCATGTCTATGCTCTTCTGCCCAGTTGAATCTTTTTCTTGATGACTGACAACAAGAGGAAATTCACTTCTGGGTGAAAATGTGACCTGGGGGCCCACCTGAACCCCACAACATGCCTGCTGTTAGATACGCAGAGACAGATACGTCTCAGTTCATGCCCTGGAGGGACTTCCTGTCTCACGGAGGAGACAATCAAGTACCTGAGTAACTAGAGTGAGGTAGACAGGGTAAGAACCCGAACAGTAATGGCAGGAGAACACAAATGTTAGAGGAGCCCAGAAGGACGAGGACATCGAGCTGACACTGTCCATGTCAAACACTAAGTGGCTCTGAAAATCGTCCCAAGGAGAAGCAGCAGTTGTCAACAAGGGGTTGAGCAGAAAGTGGGGCATGTTTATGCCTGCCTTCCTCTCTCTCAATCTCTCTTTCTTTTATTTCTAAACAGCTTTATTGAGATGTAATTCACATACAATTCATCCAGTTAAAGTGTAAGCTTGGTGGTTTTTATTGACTTCCTTCACAAGGTCAACAGCTCAGGTAAGAGCTTAGCTACCTGGGGGCAGCTCCTTAGAGTGACTGTAGGCAGCCCAGCCCACTATTAATTGCTGGATTGCTCCACTTTTGAAGATGACTAAGTTCAAATATTTTTTTCAAATGTGACTTTGCCTTTTGAGAGGGAGTTCAAAAGAAATAGAGGGCAGAACACTGTAGCACAGAGCAGCCTGTGCCTGGGGTCAGATCCTTTGAGGTTCAAACTGGGCACCTTAAAATGGAGTCTTTTGAATTCAACTACTCAAAAATTCTTCTTCTTTTTTTTTTGCTGAGGAAGATATGCCCTGAGCTATCATCTCTTTTTGCTTGAGGCAGATTGTCCCTCAGCTAACACCTGTGCCAATCTACCTCTATTTTGTATGTGGGTTGCTGTCACAGCATGGCCACCGATGAGTGGTGTAGGTCTGTGCCCAGGAACTGAACCTGGGCTATTGAAGCAGAGTGTGCCATACTTAACCAACAGGCCATGGGGCCAGCCCCTAGAAATTCTTTTGATTAAAAGAGAATCATTCATTTGTATGAATTCATTCATTTGCTACTTCCTGAAGGAGAATCAAAGGGCTTATTGTTGGACTTAGCAGTATGTGCAAAATATTTGGTTCAAGAGTATGTGAAAATCAAATGATGGCTGCACTAGAATCACAGGTTCCCTAAAATCAGTACATTGCCCAACTACACCAGAATCACTTAGGGAGCTATTTAAAGGCAAAAATCAGAATAATAGGCCTATGTGAATATGGAAATCTGGTATATGATAAAATGGCATATCAAAATGTGGCATTTCAAAACAGTGGAGAAAGGGTAGACTTTCTTTAAAAGAGGAAATATGGGGAGGGGGGCAAAATTTACCCCTACCTCACACCATACACATACATAATTTCAAGATGAATGAAAAATTAAAATGCATTAATCAAAAAATGTAAAAATACCAAAAGAGAACACATCAGATTATTTCAGATTCTATTTATAATATTGAGGATGGGGAAGTCTTTCTTAAACAAAATCCAAAACTCAGAATCCATAAAAGAAAATTTAAATCTTACACGTGTTGAAAGATGCTATAAACCAAGTTAAAATATAATCCATAGAAAAGGGAAATATGGCTGCAGCCTATGTGACAGATATATAATCTCTATCATATTTAAATCGCTCCTATATTTTAACAAGAAATAGACAAACAATTCAGTATTAAAGATGGCGAATCATATGTCTGGGCCATACATGGAAGAAGACAAATTAAATCACAGCCATATAAAATATATTCACTCTCACTGGTAATCAATGAAAAAACAATTAGAAGAAAAAACAATAACACTTTTTTCCCAATCAGATAGGAAAAATAAAAAGATTTATGAAATCCAGAACTGGCAAGAGTTTAGGAAAATGGAACTCTCAAGCAGTGTGAGTGAGAGTGAAAAAGGCCTTTAGAAAGAAAATTTGAGGAAAGCAAAATAAAAACTTTGTCTTAGTAATTCCACTTCCACAGCTCTGTGCTGTAGATATTCTCTGTCAAGCGTGCAGGGGTTTCATTCTAAGGTCGTTCATTGCAGCATTGTCTTTAATTACAAGAATATTTATAAATTATTTAAACGCTCAGCAATAGGGGAAAGGATAAATTAGTCATAGTATATCCATACTATTCAAAAGAAAGAGGTAAATCTGTGTGGGCTAAAGAACAAAGAGGGTTTCTACTTCTGCTGGTGGTGGCTGGTTTGTTTTGGACCAATCCTCTGTCTGAGAGTAATTATAAAATCTGGACTGTGTGTATGTGTGTGTGTGTATATGTGTATAAACATTTATCTGAAGGCATCACAGAGCTAGCAAGGGAACAAGGACTGCTGGGCCAGGATCCTACAGAGAAGGGAAGCCCAGAGACGTGAGCCTGACATCTGATTCAGCTTTTCCTCTTGACGCCCTTGCTGAAACCAAAGATGCTGTGGGGCAGCTAGGAAGCTGAGCAAAGCTTTCAGCTGACTTCCTGGGCTAGGAGGACAAAATTGGAACTCAGAGCCTGCCACGGAGGAGGGACGCTTGAAAACATCCCAGGCTTTCCGTGGAGTCTTCCCAAAGGTTTATCCCTTAGGAGTAAAAGTGAACCAGAAATAGACCAGCCCTCACAAAGACTGAAGACCAGCTTCAAATCAGCTCAAGCCCCGATTAGAATCAGGTGCTCTGCCTTTCCCTCAACTGCTTGCCAGAAATAAAATAAATCCCCATTCGAGGAATACAACATCTCCCAGAGTTTCAAGTTATAGCTCTGTAATTTTTATACACGCCTTTAGTGTTCAAACAAAAATAACCGGGCATGTAAAAGATAAGAATTAACTGAAAAATTGAGAGGGAAAATAGATCATAGAAACAGGGCCATAGAAGATATCTACAGATATTACAGCTCTCAGACCTAGACTCTAAGATAACTGTTTATGTCCAAGAAATCAAATACAGCATAGAGAATTTTAGAAGAGAACTGGAAAGTACAAAAAAGAATGAAATGGAAATTCTAAAATTGACAAATATCTGAAATTAAGAACTCCATAGATAGTGTTAATAGCCAATTTGACACAACTGAAGGGTCAGTGATTAATAGAACATAGATCTATAGAAATATTCAATCTGGAAAACAAAAATACAAAAGGATGGAAAATGCAGAAAGGAGTGTAAAAGAGATAAAACATTGTGAAAAGTCTAACATATAATAATAAACTTAGAGGTCTTTTCACTACTAGATATCAAGATATTTTATAAAGGTACTGTAATTACAGAAGAATAGATAAATACAAGACAAAATAGAGAGTCCAGAAACAGACCCAGTATCCATGGACACTCGATTGATAGAGGTATGATAGGGAAGGATGGTCTTTTCAATAGAACAGGGGGGAAAGAAGGGTCTTTTCAATAAATGGTGCTGGATCAGTTGGATATCCATATGGAAAAAAATTAAAAGTGAGCCTAGCTCACACTATACACTTAAAACATCCCAGGTAGATTGCAGAGCTATATGCGAAAGTGAAAAAACAAAACTTTTAAAAGTTAACGTAGGTGAATATCTTTATCACCTTGGGGACAGGAAAGATTTCTTAAATAGGGCACAAAAATCAATAGCCACAAAGGAAAACACTGATCAGTTGGACTACAGTGTAATTCAGAACTTACATTCATCAAAACATAGCATTAAGGGAATGAAAACACAGAGTGAGAGAAGATATTTGCAATGTGCGTATTCAACAGAGAACCCATATCCGGTATTTGTAAAGAACTTCTACAAATCAGTAAGATAAAAAAGACAATAGAGTTTTTTTTTAAATGGGGAAAAGACTTGACCAGGTACTTCATAAAAGAAGATATCCAAATGGACAATAAACGTATGAAAAAGTGTCCAACCTCATCAGTCATTAGGGGAATACACATTAATACCCAAAAAGACAACATTACACACCCACCAGAACGGTTAAGATTAATAAGACTGTCAATACCAAGCATTGCAAGGAAAACCTCATACATTGCTGGTGGGAGTGTAAAATGATAGAATCATTTTGAAAATTAGATGGACGATATCTATTAAAACTATTGCCCGGAAATTCTCCTCCTAGGTAAATACCTAACAGAAATGGGTACAACTGTGTACCCAAAGATAGATATTAGAGTGTTCATAATAGTGATATTTACAATAGCCTAAACCTGGAAACTCAAATGTCCATCAACTGTAGAATGATTAAATAGTTAGTGGATTATTCATATAATGGAACATCCTGCAAGAATGAAAATGAACGAACTAATGCTATATGGAGCAATAAAGATGGCTTTTACAACCAAAATGGTGAGCAAAAGAAGCCAGACATAAAAGAGTATGTATTCATATGATTCCATTTATTTGAGCTTCAAAACTAGGCAAAACTAACATGGTGTTAAATGTCCTATAGTGGTTACCTTCAGGAAGAAGGAGTGGGAGTTACTGGAAAGGGCTAAGAAAGGGCTTTCTGAGGGCCTGTTAATGTTCTATTTATTAATCTTGGCGCTGGTTACATGGGGCTGTTCACCCTGTGATCATTCATTGAACTATTCACTTGTAATTAATGCTCTTTTCTGTGTACGTTGTGTTCTGATATAAAGAATCCACGTGTACTGACATGCAAAAAAGGCAGGCCATCAGGAAACATAGCCCAGCAATTTTTAAACAGTTTCTCTGAAGATTCTGACTCACTGTCACGTTTGGGAGCCTCTCCCCTAGATCTAAGGTCTTTTCCAACCCCATATTCTGCAGTTCATTTATTCACTCAGCCAAATATTTGGAGGGTCTCCATTAGTCTGTGCACCACACTCAGCAGAACAAGGCATGCACAATGAAACTGACGGGAATCCTGTGCCTTGGGTCTTTGAGAAAGGAAATCACTAATCTAGATAACTCTGGAACTCTGTTCCAAGGCAGAAAATGATCACCCCAGGAAGCAGGGACAGATAGAGAAAGAATAATGGGAGAGTTGGTTTGGGAAAATCTAGCTGAAAAATATTGCTGGGGGCCCTATTGGGCTCAGCCTCCTTAGCCAATGCACCTGGGGCAGACCCGGCCCCTGAGCATCTGAGGGACTAGTTCTCAGCATCCGCCTCCACTTCAATCGCCCAGGTGAGCACTGGGCTTGACAGACCATGGGAAAAGTTTACTCCCACCTTTGAGTGCCTTTTCTGAGAATTCCTAAAGTTGGCAACTTTCTTCTTTCTGGATTTTCACATAGAAACTTCTTTATCACTCACCTTCACTACCTCTTCAAGCCTTTTTCTCCTGTATGCTTTCTCTTCCAACTGACTAGGGAAGATACAGGTTGTTTCACTCACCTGTGCCCTAAATTGACTTTTCCCCTTTGAAGCCTGGTACTCCTCTCTTCAGTGTAAGGACCTGTAAACACTTTCCACAATCATCCACAGCCTCCCAGCCTCTCCCTCGTCCCCATGCAACCTAATGGATGACATGCATCTGGGCTCCCTCGGTGACCATTTTGGAAATGTCCACTCCTAAGGCTTTCTCACCTTCTGCTTGGTCATGTCTAAGAGCCCCACAGAGTATCTGTCACAGTTGAGGAAAGCTCGGACTGTGTACAGGGCTTTGTGGAACTGTCGCTCGATGTCTGTAAGCTCTTCAAAGACTTTGCTCCCAGACCACAGCAGTATCTGAAAAAAGACAAAAACACAGTCAAACTTTTTGAGGCACAAAGCAGCAGCTCACTTAGCTGGAAAAGAACAGCAACTCTGTAAAGTTCTCTAGAGTTTAGCTCATTTAACCCTTACAATAACCCAGAGATAGAGACAGGACAGTTATCCCTATTTTATAGATGGAGAAATTGAGGCTCAGAGAGGTGAAGTAACTGGCCAGCTTCTGTTGGGTCTGACTCTTTCCATTTCTTTTATCTCATAAGTTGTTAATAAGAATAATAATAAACATTGATTGTGCGCAAGTGCTCTACATCCATTATTTCATTTACGATTGACAATAATCTTTTGAGGGTGGAATCTTAATTATCCCCATTTTTCAAGTGGGGAGGCTGGAGCTTGGAGAGGTTAAGTGATTTGTCCCGGGTCTTAGCGCTAGTAAATGGCTTAGAGGGGATTCAAATCCAAGCTGTCTGACATGAAAACTTGTGCATATAATCACTCTGGCATGCAGCTTTACAAACATCCACTACCTCATTAACACCAGGGATGGTGGGCAGAGACGGTATGATGGTTCCCAGGCTCTTTACCATCCACCTTCCCAGCCTGACCACATCAATGTTTCAGTAAAAGGACGTGTCCAGCCCATTCCCTTGAGCCAAGCCCCTACCTGGCCACGCCGAGTCTCACAGTTGTGCAGGTAACTCAGGTGGAACACCTTCATGATTAGATTTGCAAAATTGAGATACTTGAGAAGAATCTGAAAATCAAACAGCATGAGGGGAAAGAGATGAAAAGGAGGAACCCTTCCTCTGGCCACTTCTACCAGCATCAAATATCTGAATATTTTACATGCTTTGTCAGAGGTAATTTGAGCAGGTGGATCATGGAACGCTGACTTATAAATGTTGAATGCATTTAAGAGTGTAAAACTCACAGAATGGAGAATGTCAGTGTTGATAGGGGTGTGAATGAAAAATTGCTGTTATTTACTGAGTTTGCAGCCCCTGTGGTAAGTTATTTATGTATGTCATCTTATCTGATCATCACAAGTACCTCAAGAGATGGATACTATAAAATCATCCCCATTTTACAGATAGGAAAAGTAAGGTTCAGAGAAATTAAGTAACTTGTTCAAGTCAAACAGCTAGATATTAGCAGAGCCAGAACAACTATCCCTACATTCCTCTCTCCACATCCCAACGTCTTAACCGTTATCCTGTTCTGCTTTCCTCAGAGAGCATCAGACTAACCCCCATGTCTTACAGATGGGGAAACCCAGCTCAGGCCAAACAGCAAGGTTCAGGGGACTTCATGAGCTGGAAGAACGTGCCAGCATGGCCACACTAGCCATTTCTAAATTATTCTTACCTCTTCATCTTTCTGGGTGAAGTGGGGCCCATCCACTTTATTCACAGCCATGATTATGGCCACCACATCCTTCCCATTCATTATGGGGGAAGCCAAGATGTTCTTAGTCTGGTAGTCTGTGAGGGTGTCCACGAAGTCACAGAAATGCTCATCCTGAAGGAAGCAGAGACAAGCATGGGTGGGCAGATGAAGAGCAAAGACAATAGAACAACCCACAGCCCAGGGGTCCATGGTAGGGGGTGGGATGAGGGGTTCACTATTCTCTTGTTGACGAGACACTGAAGATACTTCCGTCTACTCCTCTTCAGTGAGGGCAAGGCAATCGGAGATGATTTCTGCCCTGGAAGCCTCCACAAGCCAGTAGAAGAAAGTCTGAGATACAACCTGCTAAGGGTTGGGGAAGAGAGGTGAGCAAAGCACAGTGGGGGCCCAAGGTGGAGGGGGATTGACTCTCCGTGGGTAGGGAGGTTCAGAGAGAGCTCTCTTGAGATGTTGACAATTGTGTCCAAAATAGAAGCTTGAGTGAGGAAAAGACCTTAGTGAGTATAATAATCACAGTTGCCAGCAGGTATTGTGTGTGTCACTTTACCTGCATCAACTCACTTTAATCCTCTTAATAACCTATAAGATGGGGACCGTCAGTAGCCCATCTTACAGGAGGGAAAACTGAAGTTCAAGAAGGTTAACCCTACTTGTTACCTGTGTGGGTGTGTGACTCCGGAACCTGCCCTCAGTTCTGCTGCCTTTCAGGGAAGTCTGGATAAGGCTAGCCCTGGGTCCAGGTCATCGAATAAAAGAATTTGCTACTTGCAGTTTTTTTAGCAATCCAGTTCTAGCACCACGCAGTCAGTCCAATGGCTATCCACATTCCACAGATCCTAATGGAAGCCCCACTATGCATCGGGCCTTACACTAAGCGCTGGGGATACAAGGAAGACTAAGATTCAGGTCAGCTCACAGATATTAATAGTAATACAGGATGTAGCGCACGGCTCAAAGCTGTGGGAGTACAGAGGAACACACCTCCCCACACCCCACCCCTAAAGCAGCCTGGGAGGCCAGGATAGGGAGATGTGGTCCATGTGGTCAGAAAGAGGAGACAGAGTCTGAATTGTTGCCTTAAATCCAAAAGAATCCACCTTTCTGTTTCCTGGTAGCAGTGTGAGTTTTCCCCATCATCAGTGTTGCTTGGGGCACAAACCAGCCTGGACACGCCCAGTTCACACTGACCGGAGAATGGGGATGTATTTCATAGGGCCAATTCACAGAGCTTTTCTTGAAGTGAGTGTGCAGAATCTTTCCTACGATTCAGAAATTCAGAGTGTGATGCTCTCCATCTATGGATTTCTTCCAGTTGAGGTGGGATCAAATAAACAGGCAACAGCACTGTTGTCAACAGAGCTGTCTCCAGCCAGGTGAAGGGTAAAGGCATTAAGGGAAGCCTGCAGTGCTCTGCTTGAATTAGCATTGGAGGATTAAGAGAAAGCTCTAAAGAGGCATTAGCCGTGAGGGGTTTTCCATGCCATTCTCTAAGGACACTGATGAATCCCCAAATTCAGGCCTGGGTGGGGCATGCTTGGATTCATTTCATGAAGTCAGTTCAGTCTTGCAATATTCACTTCTACGAAGAAGCAAAACGCTTGGGCCTCACTTGCATCTCAGGCTAATGATACTAAATCCAGCAGAACCCTCTTTCCTGCTGAGTTCTCAGCCCTGGAACCCTCTCACAGATAATACAGCTGTCAACTGACTGGCGTTCATGCAATCATTGTCCTTCTTATATTTTCAGCATATAAAGTGTTCTAAACAACTGTGTCATAGAACCTCAGACGAGCTCAGACTGTTTATTTTAAAGCCCAGGAATCAGATGCCCAGCTGGGGAAAACCTGAAGTCACTCATCCACTCAGTTAGCATTAACAGAGTCCCTTCTATATGTGTGCTGGGCACTGTCTAGACCCTCAGGTTATGGCAGTGAACAAGAGCAGCGACCTTCTTTCTCTGGTGAAGCTTCCATTCAGGCAAAAAACAGGTAAACAACTAAGCATTCTCCCTCAGGCTCACGGGAACTGCTGTGAAGGAGATAAACTGATGACGCTATAGGAAGTGATGGAAGGGAGGGCCGGCCAAGCCACTTTAGTTGGTCGTAGTGGTTAGGGAGGCTTCTCTGAAGAGGTAAGGCTGAGAGCTGAGGGGTCCCAGGAGCCAGGCAAGTGGAGCGCATTCCACGCAGGGAGCACAGAGCAGGAAAAGGCCAGGAGCGGGCAGTGAGTTGGCCGGTCTCAGAAGGAGAGAAGACGGGTGTAGCTGAAGTACAGGGAGGGAGAAGGAGAGTGGAGGCTGGCAAGTCAGAGGTGGGCAGGGCCTATCTGGCAGGGCCCTGGAGGCCACTGTCAAGAGCTTAGACCTTATTCCGGTGCCATGCAACACCGCTTCTCATTCCAGATTCCCCACTTCCTCTTTCCACACATTCGCAGTGCCAAGCTCCGTGTCCCATGATGAGATCTACTATTTACTGAATAACAATGATGTACTAGGCCCAGAGCCAGACAACTTAAATATATTATCTCATTAACTCTCATATCCGCCCTGTTGGCACAAAACTCACCTTCCCTGTTTTATAGACGATTCCCTTTCTGGCTAGTAGTACGGCCACTCCATTCATTCATTGATTGACTGATTCATTGATACACTGATTGATTGATTCATTCATATTTACTGAGCACTAGCTCTGAGAGTCACTGGATATGCCAAGACCGGTAGAAAAAATGAGGTTGCCCTCGTCGGGTTCTCACAGTATAGTGGGGGACACGTAAAACATGAACCCACAATTCAAGCCATAATATGAACGTGTGGGGTACCCTGGGGCCTCAGGGAGGAAGGGACTTACTCACTGAGTGGCTTCAGGGGCCACTCAGTACATTATCAGTAGTCGAAAACTATGAACCTCAGTTTCCCCTTTGGCAAAATCAGAGTGCCAGATCACGTCCTCCCTGAGGTTTCTTTCTGTCTAGCATGCGGGGCTCCAGGTCTCATAGGATGGGAAGGAGCAGGACAACAGAAGTGAGAGTCTCTGGAAATGATAGTCCTCTCAGTTTCTGGCTTCAGAAATGGGATTTGTGGTGTCTAGGAAAAACTCACTGTTTTCTTTTACTCTCACACTCCTGCCACACTCCTGACACCACTTTGACATCAGCTGTGTGTGGGTTTTTTCCAACATCAAATCTTCAACACCAGCAGGGGGTCCTACAATTCAATTCAGTTCTGACACTATCTATCTGGATTTAGCATCAGATCCCACCAGTTAAGGGCTCGGTCCCATAAGACTGCCTCCACTTCAGACACCATTAGCAAGTCCCAGGCTGTCACCTGCGCTTCTGACTGATCAACTATAAACTGGAGTTCTCATGACTCCCTGCTTGGGTGGTCAATAATATGCTAGAACAGCTCACAGAGCTCAGGGAAACATTTACGTTTACTGGTTTATTATATAGTAAAGGATACAGACAAACAGCCAAAAGAAGAGATACATAGGGCAAGGTCTGGGAGAGTCCGCATGGAGCTGAGGTGTTCCATCATCCTGGCATATGGAAGTGTTTTCCAACCTGGAAACTCTCTGAACCCCACACTTTTGGGAGTTTTAAGGAGGCTTCATTACATAGGCATAATTAATTATTAACTGCATTTCCAGCTCCTCTCGCCTTTCCAGAGAATGGGGGTGTGGCCCAAAGTTCCAAGTGTCTAATCATGGCTTGGTCTCTCTGGTGACTGGTGCCAACCCAGGAGGTGGCACCTCATTAGAAGAAAAGACCACTATCCCCCAATAAATTCCAAGGGCTTTAGGGGCTCTGTGTCGGATGCTCCTATCATTCAGGGAATTACAGAGGTCTTGGGAGCTCTGTGTCAGGATCCAGGATGGAGATCAAACATATATTTCTCATTGTAAAGCACAATATCAAAGGTGATTAGGGAAGGGCCATCATTTATTCATTCTCTCAACACACTGTGAGGAGTACCCACTCTTTCCCAGGCACTGAACTAGGTGTTGGGGACCAGTGGTGACTAAGACAGACAGGCCTTGTGGACTTTCCAAAGAGGAGAAAGAGTAAAGAATTAACACACAAACAAATATTGAATGGCAAGTAGGATTGCCAGATTTGGCCAATAAACACAGGATGCCTAGTTAAATTTGAATTTCAGGTAAGTAAATACTTTTTGAGTAGAAGTATGTCCTAAATATTGCATGAGACATATTTCTACAAAAATGTTATTCTTTGTTTATCTAAAATTCAAATTTAACTGGGCATCCTATAATTTACCTGGCAGTCCTCATGGCAAGACTGGCGGAGACAATCTCAAGGATGAGTAGGAATTGTTAGGACATGGGGAGTTACTTCACAACCCTGGGGAACTTCTCCGTTCCTGGTTTCCCTTTTCAAAAATGCAGTGACTGTAATACTTTCCCAGTTTTTTTGAGGGCACTGAATGCTAAGAGTATCACTTGCTGGTGGTTCAGGGCCAACCCGGAGCCCAGTTTACACCATCTTCCTCCTCCTTCTCCATCCAACCCCCAGTCACTGTCCAGAGCCCCCAGGACAATAAGATTTCTCAAGGAGGAACAACAGGAGAAACAAACACAGGCAAATGACAAGTGCAACAGGAATTCCTGGCCTGGACTGACTTTGCCCCAGGCCCGAGTCGCCAGTCAGTGAGACTGCCCCAGCCCCGAAGCTTCAAGGGAAGCACAGGCATCACTTCTAGAGTGAACTTCGGGGCTGAAGAGGAAACAACAGGCTGTCCCTTATCACAGGGGCTCAGCAAACTCTTAGACCTCCATCTTTTACAATCAGAGGAACATCCTGAATCCCCTTAACACCAGGGCCCATGAAAGCTCTCGGCACTTCTGTTCTGTTTTTCTCAGCAGTACAATCTATACTGAAAGTTCCGGAACGGCAAGACTGGATTCTTCTCCACATTGCACACAGACCTGGTACAGCATCCTTCCCTTAGCATAGATCCTTAACAACAACAACAAAATAGTAATAATAATAACAAGGAGCAGGAGCCACCAATATGAGCCACTACAATGTGCCAAGAACCTTGCTAGATGAGAAATCATTCTCCCGTTTAATCCTCCAACAACGCTTCGAAGTCAATATTCTCATCCCATTTTATAAATCAGGAAGTGAGCCCAAACAGGCTAAACAATTTGCCAAAGTCATATTCTTAGAAAGTGCTGAGTCATGATGCACACCCAGATCTGACCTCAAAGCTGAACGTCTTCCTTCCCTGCTGTACGATTTGAAATGACCTGTGATAAACGGCACCCAGATCAATGCCCTTATTTTACGCATGAGGAGGAGGTATAGACTAGCAGGGCTGTGAAGAGGGTGGGCACAAGGCCAGAGTGCCTGGGTTCGAATCCCCACTCTGCCGCCTTCTATTGGTTTGACTCTGAGCAAGTTACTTAACCTTTCTGGGTTTCAGTTTCATTCTCTGTAAAACGGAGATCATCAGAGTGATGTCATAAGACTGGAACAATCCATGTTGGCTACAATTAAAGTCTAGAGAGAGTTGAAGGGAGAGCAGACTACAATCCAGTTGGAAGAGTCCTCAGGAAAGACCCCTGGATGGAGAACCGTTACTCCCATCCTTGGATGTCCAAGGGGAGATGAGGGAGAGATGAACCCCATGGGAGATCCGGCCCAGTGTGTTTCATTTCCCACAGAGGCCCAAGTCTGAGCTTCTTATCTTGCCAAAGAACCCAAGTCAAAAAGATGACCTGTTTGAATTCCTGCGTTTGGGGGTGTGAAGTCCTGGCTCTGCCCTAACCCCCTTGGTAACTTTGGCCAAGCCCTTTCTCAAAGTCTCCTGGCTCCAGCCTCCTCATCCATTAAACGAGGCAGTTGGATGAGATGATCTCTGAAGCCCTCTCCCTCTCCTCCTTTTAACCTTATTACCCTCAGTCTGAAATAAGGCCAGAGGTAAGGTGAGCACAAAGTCACAAGATGTCCAGGCTGGATCTTGGAAATGACTGAACGCAGGTTGCTGGTTTGGCCAGTGCAGCAATACAGAGACCACCACGGGCCCTGCCATCATGGGGCAAATGCTCTTCTGGGTGGGACAGGTGTTAAAGGAATTATTGCATAATTACTTGATTGTGAGTCTTTTATGCCAAATGTTAACTGAGCGTCTGCTTTGTACCAGACATCTGCTGGGTCCTGAGTCCTTGAATATAGTGGAGAATAAAGGCAGGCGTGATCCCTGGAATCCAGGTTTATTGTGATAAACGGTTTTAGGAAGAAGAGTGTAACAGAGAGACCTGGGAAGCCCTTTCTGAGGAAGTGACCTTTAAGCTGAGATCTGAAGCGTGAGTAAGATTGGCCTAGAAAGAGGGCTATGGGGAGAATTGCATTATAGCTTTTCAAAGCTAGTGTCCGGAGAGAGGAAGCGATTTGCTTCAGATGATCAAACAGGTCTTTGTCAGAGCTGCCAGTAGAACTCCCCCAGAACCCGACACTCGGAAGACAGAGCCAAGTGCTTAACCAGTAGTCAGTGTTACCATTTCCAGGAAAGTGACAGACTGCCATCATGTCTCCTAATGTCAGGCATGAAGAAAAACACATTGCCTCTGTGATATTCCTTCCAGAAACGCCTAACTGAATCTAATTGTGAAGACATGTCAGACAAGCCCAAACAGAGAGATATTTCTGCAAAACCTTGAGCCTGTACCCTTCAAAACAGTCAGCATCATGGAAAACAAAGACAGACTGAGGAACCGTTTCAGATTTGAGGAGACTGAAGAGAGAGTGCTAGATGGGCGTGATTGAGACAATTGGCAAAAACTGAATATGGACTGTTTATTAGATAGGAGTGTTGTATCAAGGTGGTAACCTTGCAATCACCAAGGTGGCAAGGTGTCAACAACTAGTGAATTTGGATGAAAGATACATAGTTCTTTGTACTCTTTTTAAACTCTTCTGTTAAGTTTGAGTTTTATTCAAAATAAAAAGTTATAAATAAATAAGTAGATAAATAAAGAGAAGCGCCAAGTCATCACCAACCCAATCTTGGCAGCCAGGAGCTCCCCACCCCACTTGTGCCACCAGAACCCCATGGAATAATGCCTCCCTGCCCTCCCTCTCATGGGGAAGAGGGTACCTCTTCTGTGTTGGCAACGTTGACGATCTTTTTAGACTGTGCGACGTGGCCCACCACGCCCATGTCCAGGGGGAACACAATCTCCGAGTCGGGCATCACCAGGCAGTCTTCAAGGACAGCATCCTTGTGCACATTGAAGAGCCGGGTGGCCAGCTCGGCGATGCCATTTCGGGCCCTATACATGAACAGGCTCATGCGATCTGCCTGTAAGAGGAAGCACAGCTTCTTCATGACATTGAAGATGCATTTCTCAGCCTGCAGATTCTCCTGAAAGTCCCGCAGGAGGTCAAAGATGATTTCACTCTCCTCCACACTGCTCACGGCATGGTAGCTGCTGAAGTCCACGGCTGCCTCCTTGGCGCCCAGGAGGTCTGAGATGACCTTGGCCCGGTAGCGGAGGTTGTAGTACTGTTTGGCAAAGCCGACATTTGAGTCCAGGAACTTCTCCACCTCCTCTGCCTTCACCTCACCCATGGCTGGGGATTCCGCTGGCTACCTCTGTGGAGGGGCTGAGGCTGGCCTGCCGAGGGCAGTTTTGCCGTCTGTGACAAAACTGAGTCAGGACGTGCTCTGCTCCTGCCTGGACTTCTCTGGGTCTCGTCTGTAAATCTCACTGGTATGGCCGCCTAGGAGGGGGAGGGTGCTGGGGAGATTAAATCATTAATATTTCTGCAGAACAAGGATTATGAGGATCAGAGTGTTCCAGATGCTTCCTGGCCTCAGCTGGGAGAAGGTGAGAGTTCTCTTTTCACCTTGGTCCACTAAGAGCTGAGAAGAGATTTCTGCACAGAGCAGGAAGTGGGCTCAACTGAAACAAATGCACTGAAACAGAGGCTGCAAAGTCGCAGCACAAGGACAACCTGCTACCGTAGATGTATTTTCTCTGCGCTGTGTGGCATTGTCCCTCAACGTTTGACAGAGAAGCCTACATGTACTGTCACCAGATCTGTCTTGCTTCTCTTGGAGAATCAGAAGATCTCACAACTCTGTGTGCACCTTCCTCTGTGGCAGGAATGGCCTGAGCTGAGAGGGACTGCCCACCCATCTCCCAACCCCCTGGACCTTACCCCACCCTTCCCTCCTCCCTTCCCCAGGGCCTCCCCAATATGGGGCTTCCCTTTGCTTTCTCACCCCTCGGCCTGCCTCCCTCGTGTACGTCATGGGTTTGGCACCTATGGGCCCTGATTTCATAATCTCTGCATCAAAGTCTTTCCCAGCTTTCAATTTCAACAATTCTCTAATTTTCGAATTTGAAGGGCCCTCATAAAAACAGCACCTTTCTTAGTTTTCCTTTTATTACAAAATACATGTTCACTCAAGAAAATACAGAAAGAAGACAAAGTTACCCATCATCCTGCTACACAGAGGTGACCTCTACTTAACCGTCTAGTTTCTGTCTTTTCCAAAGAGGTGTCACTTTAAAATCTATTTCTCTTCAACCCCCCTGACCTTTCTCTTGGCACTTTAATGTGCTTTTTCTGGCTACAGTCTGTCCCTTCTTGGGCTGTCAGTCAGAAATGCACAAAATAGTCTAGATGCTATCAACTCCCATGAAATTGAAATACCAGAATCCTCACTGAACTGCCCCTCCAGCACACTAGGCAACGAGAAGAACACCTCCTTTCTGAATGAAACGTGCTTCACTTTCCGCCACTATATCTGCCAGAGCCTGGCATCTCGACACGGTAAACACTAAAAAATACAGGATTATAGGCTGTCCTTGGCACTTTGAACTTTGTAAATGAACTTTAATGGAAAATAGATTGCTTCCTTTATTGTAGGGCATAATAAATTCTTCCGTGCTGCGCCCATTCAGCTCTGTGCACACAGGTGACCTCCTCGTCTCACAGGCTTGCAGCAACCCAAACTTCTCCACACTCTCCCACCATGACTCACGTGAGCCCTCTCCCTCCCCTCTCAAACTCAAGGTCTCAGCTCATGCCAGCCATCCCTAGCTGTCTTATTCCAAGTAGCCCCCAACCATCCCCTCCCTGCTTCCTGCCGGTCATGTCATCCCATTTATTCCTTCATTGCACATTTATTACTATTAGAAATTATCATGTTTGTTTTTTGTTTCCTTGCCTGTTATTTGTCTTCTCCTCTGTACTGTGAGTTCCGTGAGAGCAGGGACCTGTCAGGCCTGATTCCTAGGTCTTGCAACGCTGCGTGGCCCATCCTCCACACTCAGTACATTTTCTTGTTAGTTAAAGGTCTGCGATGGTTAATTTTATGTGCCAACTTGACTGGGCTAAGGGATGCCCAGATAGCTGGTAAAATATTATTTCTGGGTGTGTCTGTGAGAGTGTTCTCAGAAGAGACCAGCATTTGAATCAGCAGACTGAGTAAAGATCACCTTCTCCGATGTGGGTGGGCATCAGCCAATCCAGTGAGGGCCTGAATAGAACGGAAAGGTGGAAGGAGAGAGGCTTTGCCTTCTGCCTGAGCTGGGACATCCATCTTCTCCTGCCCTGGGACATTGGCACTCCTGGTTCTCAGACTCAGGCCAGCACTTACACTGTTGGCCCTCCAGGTTCTCAGGCCTTCAGACTCAGACTGAATTATACCAGCGGCTTTCCTGGTTCTCCAGCTCACAGACGGGAGTCTGTGGGGCTCCTCGGCCTCCATAACCACGTGAGCCAGTTCTCTGGAGAACCCTGACTAATACAAAGTCCTATACCCTGTTGATTAAAATTTAGAAAATACAGGAAGACACAAAGGAAAAATTAAAATCAAACATAATTCCAAATATTACCATTGCCAATAAGTTTTGTATATTTAAATCTCTTCCTAGAGAAAATATAGATATATATTCTCAACCTTGGCTCTACTGACATTTTGGGCCCAGTAATTGTTGTGTGAGGCTGTCCTGCACATTGTAGGATGTTTAGCAGCATCCCTGGTCCCTACCCACCAGATGCCAGTAGCATCCTACCTCAAGTTGTGACAACCAAAAATGTCTCCAGAAGTTTTCAAATGTCCACTGGGGGCAGAATCGCCCAGGTTGAGAACCACTGCGCTATAGTTAGACATGTAGGTTGTTTTTATTTTCTATTATTATAAATAATGCTGTAATGAACATCCTTATATTTCTCAGTAAAAATACCCGGAAGTGAAACCCCGGCCAAAAGAGCTTGCCACTGTCTGAAGGTTTCGATAAATAATGCTAATTTTTCTCTGCAAGGCTGTACCAGAGCGGGTAAGAGTGCCTGTCCCACCCCTGCCCCACCGCTCAAAAATTGAGCAATTTTTCTTGAGGCTTGCATTAATAGCTCACCAGAACTTGGCCCTGATACTACTTAACTTTGTTTTTCTCAATTTCTCTACACATACTCTAAGCTCCACCCTAGTGTTTTTCATTCTTTCCGCCTTTTTCATCTTCTTTCTTGCCGTGCCCTCTGCCTGTTCCCTACCACCCGCTCCAAACGCCCTTTCCTCCGTGGACCCTTTGACACCCCAACTGGACTCTTTTCCTACTTGGAACCCCCAAACTATCAGTTTCCTTCCATTCCAAGGGGAGTTTCTACATTATTCATAGTGTGTATTATTTCTGCACATCTGAAGCTCCTTGAGGATAAGATAGGAGTAAAACTTTACCCATTTTTAAAAATCTCCCAAAGAGCCCAGTGCAGCTCCCTTCCCGTAGAATGCCCACCAGGCTTAGTTCTTGTTAGAACTATAAGCAACTGTTTGGCAAGAAATCTACTTTTACCTCATTTTTCAATACGCCAGAAAGAGGAAGCGAAGCCTGCTGAAAAACTTCAGTCCAATCGTTGGTTAGGTTCAGGTAAGCTGGTGTTTGCAGCAGGTCACCTCCTGACACGCCTGATAAACGGGTCTGATTTCAGATGTCATGGAAGGAAATCTAGATTCTTTCACTGGGAGCAGGGGCTGGTCTGTAGAGTTAGGAAAGACTGTTTTGTGTAATCCAGTCTAGAAAAGCACATGAGCCTAAAAAGAAGAAAACAGGACTGTAGGCCCAACATCACCGCTGACTCATTCTGTGACCTTATAGGAATGTTCGTCCTTTCAAGACTTCGTTTTCCCTATCAACAAAACAAGAGAGTCAGATAACGTTTCTCTAACATTCCTGGATCCGTGACTCCAAATGGGCTGGAGTGAGGGAGGACTGACCAGGGAGGGATGACCTCTCCATTCCTGACCACAAGCCTTGCTTAAGGAGTCTCCTGGAAGAAGAGCTGGAATTATTTATTTAAAAATGATCTCTACTCCAAGATCCACATTTCACAGATGAGGAAACTAAAAAGCTTTAAAAAGTTAGGTGGTTGAAATCATCAGTGATTAAAAAAATGTTTTTGAGATACGATTCACATAACATAAAATTCACCATTTTAAAGTGTGCAATTCAGTGAGTTTTAGTATATTCGTTATGTTGTAGGATCACTAATCTATTTTCTCATTCCCTGGTAACCCTTAATCTATTTCTCTCTCTGTGGATTTGCCTATTCTAGACATTTCATATAAATGGAAATATACAGTATGTAGCCTTTCGTGTCTGACTACTTCCGTTTAGCATAATGTTTTCAAGGTCTGTACATGTGGCAGCAAGTATCAGAACTTCATTCCTTTTTAGGGCCAGGTAATATTCCATTGCATGGATATACCACATTTTGTGTATCCATTTATGAGTTAATGGGCGTTTGGGCTGTTTTTCCTTTCAGGCTATTATGAACATCCGTGTACAAGTCTTCATGTGGACACATGTTTTTCACTTCTCTTGGGTGTATGCCCAGGAGTGGAATTGCTGTGTCCACAAGTGATTTTAAGACTTGAGCTTGGGGCTAAAGAGGGGAGAACAAAGGAAAGATACAGGACCAGCAAGGAGCCAACTGGGTCAAGGAGAGGTATTTTTGTGGAAAAGTATTTTGTGAGACGCCTTTTTGGAAAGAATAGGACTCTGAAATTCAGGACCTGCTTGGATGGGGATGGGCAGGTTGGCATCTTAGCGGCCACCACAGATCCCAGCATCGGGTGAGAAGGTCTCCACAGGCTCCCCGCCATTCATTGCTCCTGCTGACAGGAATGGTGAGGGAACCGGATGTTCAACTGGAGGAAACTCTGAAAGGCTGTTGCAGGTGGAAACCGTGTCAGTTTGTTCAGGGAGGATCCAGAGAGCAGGACAAGCCAGCAGGACAGAGGCAGAGGTTATTATAAGATGGCAGTTCCCAGAGTGCTAAAAAGGTGGAGCTTGGGGGTCGGCCTGGTGGCATAGTAGTTAAGTTCACATGCTCTGCTTTGGTGGCCTGGGGTTCACAGGTTCAGATCCCGGGTGCGGACCTACCCACTGCTCGTCAGGCCATGCTGTGGCAGCGTCCCACATACAAAATAGAGGAAGATTGGCACCAATGTTAGCTCTGCGACAATCCTCCTCACCAAAAAAAAAGGAAAAAAGAGATGGCACTCAGGAGTTAGATCTGGGACTGAGTCTGGGCCTGTCATTTGCTATCCGTGTAGATTAATTTCTCCTAGGCCTCATTCTGGTTGTCTGTAAAATTAGAATTATTTTACATGGCTGTTGTGGAAATTAAATGAGATAATATATTTCGCAAAGCTATGCACCCAGTGCAATTAAGTTGAACCATATGAAATTGCCCGTTTGACTATTTTTGTCCTACACAAATGGCAATTTTATACTGTCCAATTTAATAGTAGTTCTTCAATCATTGTTAGTTATCATAACTATCAAAGATTAACTGGATTACTTTAAAGGTAGTGAGTTCCCTATCACTGAAGGTATGTAAGCTGAGGACATGCCAAGAGGATTCAAAGATCGGCATTTAAATAGGAAGAGGAATCTGAGGCTAGTAAGTCAGTAAGGAAGCTGTTGCAATCTTCCCAGAGGAATGAGGAACCGGCCGAGGATGGGGGTTGAGAGAATGGAGAGAAACGAGTGGGCACAGAAGCAAGAAGAGTGTGGAAGGCACACTGGCTGACTGGGAGAGGGAGGCACGAAAAACAGCAGTGCGGGCCCAGCGTAATTTGTGTGTGTCATTGGGCCCCTGTAGGAAACTCAGCCCTGAGTGTCACCCTTCAGGACATTTCACAGGCACTAATGAAATCCTTTCCCCTCCCGGCTTATCAAACTCATGTCCTCCGAGAAGCCACAGAAGGGAAGACACTCTCCCTGGCCCCATCGGCCAGCTCTTAGAGCTGCCGGAACAGCCTGGTTGGTCTCCACCCTCATTTTATCTTTACCCTGGCTCTCTCCCATATTTCCTTTGTCATTACCCTTCATCTAGAGCTGCTGTCAGTTCCTAATTGTCCGGCCACCTGTTGACTTAGTGACTTTATTCAGCTACTTGGGTTTCCTGTTGGGTCTGTTTCTGGAGCTTGGCTAGTCTGTGAAGTTCTCTTTGTTTTACCTTGTCTGGCCACATGGCCAGTTGTGGAAGCAGTGCGGGATAGGTAGCGGAGAGACCGAAGAAAAGCCCTGGAGACAGTGAACGAGACATAGAGGTTTATTGGGACTTACTTACCCGGAGTGTCCAGTGGCATCCAGGGGGACAGAACTGCACATGCTACCGTGGGCAGGAAGGGGGCTGCTTCTATAGGCAGGGGGGCACAAAGCCTATGTTCTTGCCAAGGGGGCAGTCCCTGGCACGACCAAAGTTCCCAGGAACAGTAGCTCACCCAGAGGGGCCCTGTGTTCCTTCGTGATGTTCTTTGCACAAGATAGGTAAGATCCAGGCTGGCTAGGCCCTGGATCCTTACAAATCGCAGCAGGTGGGCGTCCTGCACAGAAAGGGGCCAAAGGACACATGGTTGCTCTCCAGCACGTAGGCTGGTGCCCCTACATACCATGAGGGTCTAGCCTGGGTCGATGGATGAGCCATGTAAAAGTTTGTCCTTATGTGCATTTTAACCATATGTGCACTTCTCTAAAGCTCAAATTCAAAGGGGATCTGTAACTCAAAAGCAGGAACTTTGGGTAATCCTGAAAAGTCAGGTAAAACTAGATCCTAAATATGTGCTTTGTGACCACAGTCAGGCCACAGGCAGGAAGGTACACTTGGGCTTTGGAACCAGAGTGAGCTGAGTTCGAATCCTCTTCCTGTAATTCACCAATTTTTACATTGGGGAAATTACTTAATCTCTGGTCTCAGTTTTCTCATTTATGAATTGTGGATCACAGTGATTTATAGAGCTATTGTGAGGATTAGAGGCAGGATATGTATAGAACTTGGTGAGTGGCCAGTTCTCAATACATGTAGCCATTAATAATGACAATGTAAGCTGACTAGGAGGCAGTGATATTTAGTAGAAAGCAGAAGTAACACAAATATATCTATTTTCATATTTTTCTAAACCAAAACTTTTACTGTTTTTCTCTTTATAAAGTAACATATCTTTGTGTTGTAGAAAATTAAGAAAATACAGGTAAACAAAAAGAACATAACAGTTACCAACCAGAGAAACATTTTTATATACATCTTTCTTCTCCAACCATATAAATATAATTTTTAAAACAAAACTACAGTTGTGCAGTATATATTTTGTTTGTTTAACAATATATGCAAACATTTTCTGTGCCATTAAATATTTTTTTATCATGTGATATTTAAAGGGCTCATAGACTTCCATTGGGTGGCTGTACCATAACTTGTTTAACATATTTCCAATTTGGTTATTTAGGCTGTTTCTTTTTTTTTTTTTTTAATTTTATTTTTTCTTTTTCTCCCCAAAGCCCCCCAGTACATAGTTGCATATTTTAGTTCTGGGTCCTTCTAGTTGTGGCATGTGGGACGCTGCCTCAGCGTGGCCTGAGGAGCAGTGCCATGTCTGCGCCCAGGATCCGAACCAGTGAAACCCTGGGCTGCCTAAGCAGAACGTGTGAACTTAACCACTTGGTCACGGGGCTGGCCCCGTGTTTCTCATTTTCTGGTGTTCTTTTTTTGGTCCTCTTCTTCCACTGAACGCTTGCTAACTAAATGCTGCTTTCCCCCCAGCTTCCTATGTGGTCCATATTACCACCCACCTTGGGAATCCTTTCCCTGCATGCATGTTGATGACTCCAGATTCACCTTTCTGGCTCAGATCTCTCATGAATTCCAGATGCAAATGTCCTATTGCCTTTGAAACATCTTTAATGGATATGAGACTAGATCTGACCTGAACTTCTCTTTCCTCCAAACCTATGCAGCAACCTTAGTTGTTGCCTGCCCTGCTGGATGGTAACAGCATCCCGCACAACCCTTTACTCAGTTTCTGAAGCCAAAAATCTGGGAGTTGTGCAAGTTAGCCAAGTTCCTCATATTTCCTCCTCCTCACATCCAGTCAGTCACTAAATCCTGTTAAAACATATCTCCAAAAAAATTTTTAAAATACTCATCCCTTCCCTTCCAGGAGGATTTTTTTTTTTTTAAAGATTTTATTTTTTCCTTTTTCTCCCCAAAGCCCCCCGGTACATAGTTGTGTATTCTTCGTTGTGGGTTCTTCTAGTTGTGGCATGTGGGACGCTGCCTCAGCGTGGTCTGATGAGCAGTGCCATGTCCGCGCCCAGGATTCGAACCAACGAAACACTGGGCCGCCTGCAGCGAGCGCGCAAACTTAACCACTCGGCCACGGGGCCAGCCCCCAGGAGGATTTTTTTTTTTTTTAATTTTGAAATTTTCATTTCTTTTCTTTTATTGAGGTCATAATGATTTATAACATTGTGCAACTTCAGTTGTACATTCTTATTTGTCAGTCACCAATTAAATGCGCCCCTTAACCCCTTGTGCCCACCCCCCACCCCAATTCCCCCTGGTAACCAATAATCTGTTCTCTTTATCTGTGTGTTTGTTTATCTTCCACATATGAGTGAAATCATACGGTGTTTGTCATTCTCTGTCTGGCTTATTTCGCTTAACATAATATGATTTTTTAGTATTCTTAATGAACAGTTGTGTAGTTAAATCTTTGCATGCGCTTAATTATTTTATCTTCTTAATAAAAAACTTGGCCAGAAAGAACAACTTCACCACTCACCCTTTAAGATGTTGTCGTGGCTATCCAAATATATGAGGGTTTAAGTAAAGAAATAATGAGAAAGTCAATATTTTAACACAAATATCATGTTCCATCTTGAATGACCGTTTCCCGCAGCACTTAGCTCATATCCCTGAAAGAACAAATCCCTAAGCTTATCATGGCCGTGAAACGTCAAATAACACATCACTTTCTGGACCTAAATGTTTGTAGCAAGAATACCTTGTACTCCTTCGTCCTGGGTGTAAGAGTCACATTTCTTTTCCTTCTCCAAATCAAATTTTATACGCCCCAAGTCTCCATCCTACAGTGCTGGCAGGATATTCAATCCGAATAATTATTGTGACCACTGCCCCACCCCTGGGTCACGTGAAGTCCTGTTGGTGTAACTCAGTCCAGCCCAAGAAAAACCCTGTGAGCTTTATTAACCTTTACTGCTACCACAGATGAACCCCTTATCCAAGCTGGTATGGCCCCTGAAACAGTTCTTCTCTTTGCTGGGGCTCAGGGGTCCTTGTTATGGCTGCAGACTCCCAGGGCCCCCAACAGCCAGCCATGTGGGAGGCCCTCCCACCTCTCCAGGGCAGGGAGAGGCCCCAGTCCTTGCCACTCAACAATCCTGCAAAGCCTAGCTCCCCTCTCAATCTCGGGGAAGGCTTTTAAAAATCTCCTTTCCTCTGACTACATGGCCCTCCATTCTTTCCTCCTCTGGGGCAATTCAGCCTAATTTCCCTCAAAGACCAAAAGGAGGAGGGGATCTCTTCTTGAGCCTGAGAATGGTTACATCCTGCCTGCCACACAGTGGCCCAGAGAAGCAAGTCATCAAGAAGGGCCAAGTCCCCTCTAAGGATTGGGAGTGGGGGGCAGAGGAAAGATACATATAATCACTCAAAGCACTATTTGTAATAGTAAAAGAATGGAAACAACATAAGTGTCCATCAACACTTACATAAACGATTGGACACCCAAACAGTGGAATATGATGCAGCTGCTGTGGCCAAAGATGCCACACAGCTATTTCCCATCCCACGTGCCCTTCTTACAATGGGCTCTGGCACTTCTCCCACTGATACTTGTGCGTATGTGACTTTTGTGACTAGATCATAAAAGGCTATCCAGTGTCATCCTTGCTTGTTGGAACTCTTGAAGCCTTCACCGGTCATTTAACCATAGACTGCCCTGAAACAGCCATGCTGTGAGGAAGCCCACACTAGCCCACACAGAGAGCACAAGGAAGGCCCTGAGACGACACGAAGAGAGATGTCCAGATGTTCAGCTGCTACAGCCCCCATCCCCTGTCCCAAACCCAACCACTGTGTGACTGTAGCTCTATGAGAGACCCCAAACCAGAGCCACCCACTCAAGCTTTTACCATATTCCTCACGCACAGAAACCAAGAGAAATAACAAAGTGCTTACTGTTGTTTCAAGCCTCTAAGTTTCGGGGTGGTTTGTCACTCAGCAACAGATAGCCAGAAAGCAGCTCTTTATGCCCTGACATGGAGCAATTTTCAAGGTATAATATTAATTTTTTAAGAGTGTAGGATAGTGTATATTGTATGCCCCTTTTGTTTAAAATATGTACAGAGAGAGGGAGAGAGAGTCTTGTATATACATAGCTCATTGGTTTGTCATCCCTACCTGTGCATTAGAATCTCCTAGAAAGCTTTCAAATAATATCACTGCCTGAGCCCACTCTACATCAATTCAATCCTAGTATCTAGGGATGGGACATGAACGTTGTTCTCTTTTAAAAGTTCCCCAAGAGATTCGGATTTGCAGCCAGAATTGAGAACTGCTGGTGTAGAATAACCTGGAAGGCAACACGAGAAACTGGTGCCGTGCTTGCCTCCAGAAAGGGCCACTGGGGTAAGAGCGGACAGTGTGGGAGGGAGATTTACTTTTCATTGTAGACTCTTAGATCTTTTGAATTTGTTTACTTGTCCATGTTACCTATTTCCAAAAACAAGTTAAATTAAAAAAAAAAAGTAAAACACCTATAGCAGTGAAAATGAATCCCAAATAGCAGATCTGGAATAGCCCATTCAGTAGAGGGAGTCCGTTCAGGGCTCACTGTAGCAGGGTCTCAGAGGAGGTGACCTGTCCTCCTGGGGAGAGCGGGTGGTCAGGAAGTGCTGAGGGGAATCCGGAAGGGGCCTCTGACCTGAGATGACTTCTCTGCTGGCCCACAAACCCTCAGTTAGCGCAGCATTAGTTACTCTTTGGAAAGCAGTTGAGGACACAGTTATGGCTGTAATATGTGACCCTCTGGCTGCCGGCTACCTCTGTGAACCCTGAGACCAGCAGGAGGGAAAATGCCCAGGCTCAGATGGGAGGGATAAAGAGATCAGGGTTCTGGCGGGCTGGGCTGCTGACCTGCTGTTATCGAGGAAGCTGATTATTAGCCAGCTCTCCATTAGCAGGGACTCAGTTATCTGTTTCACCCCTTGGATTCCTGCTGCAGAGAACTCGACATCATGAAGGTGAAGTAGGAGTGGCAGACCAAAGTTCAGCTCCATGTGGCCTCTGCGGTAGGGGTAGTGAATGCGAGCAGGTGGGGGGACTACACATTAACAGCAGCCTGGGATGCTAAATTGGGAGGGAGGGAGGCACTAAAGGCTGACCTACAGGGGTTCCGAGGGGTTCTGGCATGTGACAGCTTTCAGTTGGAAAATTCACTTCTGTCCCACCTTAACTACTTGTCAGTTGCATGACCTTGTTCAGTAACAATGTTCTGAGCCTCAGTTTCCTCATCTGTAATGTAGATTAAAATGATGGAATAAAAGAAGAAAATGATAACCATTATTAAATTAAACCAGTCTTCATTGTGTCTGTTACATGGGAGGATGGGGTTGGATTCTTACATTTAACTAACACAGTGAGTTAAAGTGTTAGAGTGGTTAAAGTGGTTAAAGTGTTAAAGTGGTTAAGAGTGGGCTTTGCAGTCAGGTATAACTGGGTTAAAATCATGCTATTGTCACTTATCAACTGTGGGGCCTTGGACAAGTCACCTAACATGTGAGTCTCATTTCCTCACCTATAGAGAGAGAATCATATGACAGGCGTGCCTCACTTAATGTAAGGGGATACATTCTGAGAAACGCCTCATTGGGTGATTTCGGCCTTGTATGAACATCAGAGTGTACTTACACAAACCTACGTTATAGCCTACCACACACCTAGGCTGTCTGGTACTAATCTTATGGGACCACTGTCGTATCCGGAGTCCCTCCTTGACCGAGATATCATCATGTGGCACATGATCATACAGCACCTTCTCAAACGCTGCTGTGAAAATTCTAAGATCATGAATGGGAAGAGCTTTGAGCATCCAGAAACTGGCAACTGTTGCCATTCCGCTACTTCTGTAGCCCATAAGGAGTGGACAAAGTACCTCACACCCATTGTCTCCCTTGACCCTCTCCAGGCCGCGGTGTGGAGCCATTCATGACCCGTTCAAAGGTGAGAGCATCGATGCCCATTGAGGTAAAGTGATTTGTCTCAGTCATAAGGGAACAGCAATCAGGAGTAGAAAACCCAGGCGCTCTGATCCTGTTAGGCTTGTGACTGGAAGTTCTGAATCTCGTGGGTGACAGAACCTTGATCATCTCTCGATAAGAAAGGGAGTTCCTTAAATGACTGTGAAGAGGTTCCTTAGAAAGGGAAGGAAAGGAAGATAACCCTTTTGCTTCTTTCACAGGTCCTCTTCCGTTCCCATCTAGTGGGCCCGGAAAGCTTTAAACAAGAGGAAGAATGAACAAACTAACGTGTACTCAGTATCAGATAGCGCCCAGTTCGGGGCACATAATTCAATCGAAACAACATGCTAGGATGTGACCGGCAGAGAAGGCGCTGAGCGTTTAGGCTGAGACTTGACAGACAAGAAGAAACCAGGTAAACCGAACCAGTGTTCAGGTCCTGAAAGAGATCACGCCTGACGGGCAAAGGAGGCCAGGAGGGGTGCATCGTAGTGAGGGAGGGAGACACGCGAGGCGGGGGGGGGGGGGGGGGGGGGGGGAGGGGCAAGGGCCACGGCCCAGAGCGTTCACGGCTTTGAGGGGATAGGGAAGGATTTGATTTTATCTGTAAACATCAAGGAGAGGCCCTGAGGGTTTTAAACGAGGACTGGAATTACATTTCATATTTATTCTTACATTTTTATTTACATCTGAAAAAGAGCCTCTGGCTATTAGAACCTGTGGTGGAGGATAAGTTACACTGGGGCAAGAGCCTCTAACTTGCTAGCTGACCCTTCCCCATTGAGGGCTCCCATTTCCCCATCTATAAAGGTGGGTGGGAGGGAACTGGGTCCCCGGGAATCCGAGATGAAGACGATGCCCCTCGCAAACGCAGAGCACTCTGCAGCTCTAGACGGAGCGCTTCCGCGTCTCCGTTGGTGCTTCTTCCTCCCTATACGCTGGCGGTTGAGGCCGGGAACCCAGGATCTGTCCACCCCGCGATGATTCACCGCTCCCCAGAGCGGGGTGATGAATGTCCCTAAGACTCAGGGCCGCGTGGCCCCTCTGCTCAGGCAGCCAGTCGCGAGGAGGAAAGCGGCCAGGGGGCGGCACCCCCGCCGGTCCGAGCCGCGTCATTGGCTGGCGGCCGCGTCGCTCGCCGCGGTGCCACGTGACTGCCGCGCCGGGCGTTAGTGCTGGCGGCGCCTTCCTCCCCTGCGGGTGGGTACCGGCCGGCGCTCCCCGCGTCCTGGCTGGCGGGGTCCCGCCTCCTCGGGGGGGCTGGGTGATGGGCGGGGAAGGGGACAGCCCGCTTAAAGGGAGGCCGGCCCGGTCTCCGCCCGCGCCGCCGGGTCCCCTTAGCCCCGCCACGGCCGAGGACGCCGGCCCGGCCCCGAGAGGTGAGAAGAGGGGAGGGGACGCGGGAAGGGGGAAGGAGCGGCGCCCGCCTCCACGCGGTCGGCGGCGCCTCCACGGTCGCCCTGGCCTGGGTCCTGGGCGTGGTGGGAGGAAGCCCGCACCGACGGGCTTGCGTCGCGGTTATTCCCTCGGTCGGCGGCGGCGGGGGCGAGTGTCAGAGCCCCGGTGACCCGACCCCGCTCCTCTGGCCGAGGGCTGCCCACTCTCCACTCTCTACCCCACACGTCAAGCCGGTGCCCCCGCACCTCGCTCATAACGGTGCTGCTCTTCGCCCCGAGTCTTCGACGAGCCGTCTCGTCTGATAGCCGTCAGATATCTGGCAGCAGGACCGAGGAGATACCAGCCACGACCACCCTTCCACCCCCCATCCCCCACCCCTTGGACAGATGGGGAAGCTGAGGCTTGGACACGAGAGAGGACTTATCTTGGTTTTTAAAACCACACACCTGGTTAAGTACAAATCAAGACCTGTAGTTTTCGAGACTCATAGACTAAGTTGAAATTCTTTCGCTGGATAGATGGGGACACGGAAAGGACACCGAAAGGGCCAGGGCCTTGCCCGAAATTACTCAGCAAGTTATTTGCAGAGCTAGGACTTGTACCCAGTTCTCCCGAAGTCGTGGAATATTAGGCTGGGCTCTTTCCTTGCACACATTGGGGACCACGGTGAGTTAGAAGCATTCAGGACTTAAACTTCTTGCTGGCACCCATTCTAGTACCTTCTTTTTGTTTCTCCTTGTCCCCAGGGCTCTTTCTGTGAAGTCTGGAAGTAATTTGATATCCAGTATTGGGGTTAAGCAGAAGTTCTGTTTTTTGAAAATTGAGACCATGAGAAATGGAGAGCCAAACCTGGTGGGAAGAAATGAGCCCATTTTTTCCTTCAGGAATGTCAAGGGGCAGAGACTAGTAGCTGTCATTTATTGAGCAGATGCTATGTGCCAGGCACTGTACTGGATGCTTTACTTGTGTTAGCTTTGCAACAACCCTGCAAGTTAGGTATTGTTATCCCCATTTTACAGGTGCGAGATTGATGCTGAGTAAAATGAAGATTTTCACCCAGCGCCATACAGCTGTTGAACAGGGTAGCTGGGATCTGGATAGAGATGTGTCTGATTCCAGAACGTATCCAGTGATTTTCCAAGTATGGCCCCAGCTCCCTGACTCAGAATCACCCAGGGTGCTGAGTCTTGGATGTCATCGCTTGATTTGCCCAAGAGTCTGCATTTTAACGTTATTTCTGTATTTGGATATCATTGTACTATAATGTGCTGCCTCCTAGGGGAAGATCTGGAGATGACATATTCAGGGCTTTGGACAAATCTAGATTAGATTTACTAGGGGTGATGTTTGAGCCATGACATCACTTTTAGTAAGCGTAAACCCCCAGGCAGATTCTTGCCAAAGTATAATTTCTTGGCACAAACTTGGCTCTGGTGTGTTGGGGGAAAGGGGGAGGGGTAACTCTTTTTTCCTTACCACATAGGTGTGAAACTATCCTTCTTCCATTTGACCAACAAATATGTGTTAAATGCTTATTCAGGGGATCCAGCTGTGAACAAAATAGCGAGTCACTGCCTTTATGGGAAAGATAGCCAATTACCAAAAAAATAAATGTATAATATGAGATGGTGAGAAGGGGCAGGGAGAAAAATAAAGCAAAGGGGATAGGGGTACAAGGCAGGGATGGGCCCCGGAGGGGGCATGGCGGCAGCGGGGGTGCTGTTTGATAGATTGTGTCTGGGAAGGAACTGATTAAGGCAGTGTCTGAGCAAAAACCTAAAAGACAGGCAGGGAAAAGCTATGAACAGAGTGAGCAGTAGCATTCAGTTAGAAGGCCAGCAAAAGTAGACGGAGGCAGGAGCCTGCTTGGCTTGTTTGACACTGGTCTAGGCTACTAATTATTCTAGCCAAAATATAGCTACAGAGGTAAATTTTACCTTATTGGTCCTAAAAGAAAAAGAAAAAGTTACCCGTGTGTGTGTGTAATATGAAAGATAAAAATAATTTTGTTCTTAATCCTTTTACCAAACCGGCTTCAAGCAGTTTGTAACCCTTGCTTATTAAAATTAGTAAGAGACTCAGCAATGAGTTGAGAACTTGGCCACAAAGTATTGCTTTGAACCAGCTCCTAAGATCTCTTAGCAAGGAAACAAATTTGGGGGCCATCTGGTAAGTTAGAAAGTGAGCCAAGCTTGGAAATTGGAAGATGAGGTTTGAGAATCTGGTCCTACCAGTTGAGCAAGTGACTGAATTTTGATTTTTCTCATATGGAGAATAGGAATTCATAATCTGTTCCCTGATTTATTGAGGAGGCAAATGAGAGATGTATGTGAAATCTTTTTGAAAGCAGTAAATCACTTTGCAAGGCACTATTTAATTATTTGATCGTGGTTTTACATTGTTATTTTTCTGTCAGGTATTTTATTGTTTTGTCTTTTATGGGGCGTTATACTAGAAACAGCGTGTCGTAGTACTTGTGCTACTGATAGGAGCCTTCTGCCGGTGGTTCTTTTTGCATCACAGACGTAAATGAACATTGTTAATCACTTGTGATAACTGGAAAATAAGGAAGACTTTCTTGTCTTTATTGTGTTCGCTTGAAACTTCACCTCTTTGTTCAGTTCAGTAAATATAGGTGTGTAGCCATACATACCAAGTGTGAGGCACTGTGTTATGTGCTAGGTTTTGTGGAAAAGAAGATGACTTGATGTCTGCCTTTAAATGTATACTCTAGTTTGACAGACGTGTGAACTGAAGTGCTAAATAATTATCTGTAACATGTTGGGGAAGCGTAGCCTAAGAAGTTTCAACCCCCTTATCCTATGGTGTTTGAAGTGAGCCTTAAAGGATTAGAAAAAGGACCGAGATAGATGGAGATAGAAGGGAAAGGCATCCTAGACTGAAGGAACAACACTAGCAAAGGCCCAGAAGAGCAGAGGATGCTGAATATATCATGGATTGGTGACTGGCACACTGGTGCGTGGAAGGAAGCAAAAGAAAGGCTGTTTCAGGCTTATTCATAGAGAGAAGACTACTGAAGTTTTTAGGCTGTATTCAGTAGGAGGTGGGGAGGCACTGCCAATTTTTGAAGAGTATCCAGGTGGTTTGCTCTCATGTCGTAAATGAATGCTTCTTTTGAAGAACAGGCAGCATAGCTTAGTGATTAAACATGTTGGTTCAATTCCGTGCTTAAGGCTAAAGTATATCTGCAATTTTCAAATAATTCAGGGAAAAAACACACAAAAAACCCCAAACAAACCAACCTGTGTGTATGGAGAGTGCAAAAGTGCAGATGTGGAAAAACGTTAACAATTGGTGAATTGTTAAATTGCTGAATAGGTGGATTGTGAGTATACCGGTGTTCCGTGATCATTCTTGCAACTTTCTGAAGATTTAGAAAGTTTTAAAATAAGCAGCCCAGAGACAGAGAGAGAGTAGGTTTGACTCAAACAGGCTTTGGTTCCAGTCACGGTCCCACTGCTTACAAGCACTGTGTGTACTGGAAAATTATTTCCGAACTACACAGCCCACGCCTACTCCAGCCTAGTTTAGCTGGGATTTTTCCATATCAAGAGAAGAGACTTTTTTGGTAGGTGAGTTGTTCATGTTAATGTTAGGTTAATGTTAAGACTTCAAGTTTTCCACAAATTTTAGATCTAGGTTATTTTATATGCTTGCTATTTATTTCCTCCTTCTCTGTCTTCTTCTGGATTATTTAGTATTTTCCATTATTCTGTTTTATCTCCTTTGTTGGTTTATTAGCCATAACTCTTTGTTATTGATGGGATTGCTTAAGGTTTTATAGTTTGCATCTTTAACTTATCACTCTCTACCTTTGAGTGATGTGCCATTTCATATTAAGAACCTTACAGTGCTATAGTTTGCTTTCTTTCCTCCTGGTTTTGTGTATGTTAAAATATATGTAACATAAAATTGGCCATTTTACCATTCTTAAGTGTACAACTCAGTGGCATTAAGTACATTCACAGTGTTGTGTAAGCATCACTACTATCCATTTCCAGAACTTGAAACAGAAATTCTATAACCATTAAGCAATCACTCTGCATTCCCCCCAGCCCTTGGTAACCTCTAAAATATATATATATATATATATATATATATTTTTTTTTTTTTTTTTTAAAGACTGGTACCTTGAGCTAACATCTGTTGCCAATCTTTTTTTTTTTCCTTCTTCTTCTCCCCAAAGCCCCTCAGTGCATAGTTGTATATTCCAGTTGTAGGTCCTTCTGGCTCTGCTATCTGGGAAGCCATCTCAGCATGGCTTGATGAGTGGTGCCATGTCCGCACCCAGGATCTGAACTGGGGAAACCCTGGGCAACCAAAGCGGAGTGCATGAAGCTAACCACTCAGCCACGAAGCCAGCCCCTCTAATCTGTTTTCTGTCTCTATAAGTTTGCCTATTCTAGATATTTCATATAAGTGGAATCATACAATATTTGTTGTTTTTTGTCTGACTTCTTTCTCTTAGCATAGTGGTCTCAGAGTTCATCCACGTTTGTAGATGAAGAGTATCAGAACTTCATTCCTTTTAAATGGCTGAATATATTCCATTGCATGGCTTATACCATATTTTGTTTATCCATTTATCTGCTGATGGACACTGGGGTTGTTTCCACCTTTGGCTACTGTGAATAAGGCTGTTAAGAACATTGGCATACAAGTATTTGTTTGAGTCCTTATTTTCAATTCTTTTGGAATATATACCTAGGAATGGAATTGTTGGGTCATATGATAATTCTGTTTAGCTATTTGAGGAGCCACCAAACTTTTCCACAGTGATTGCACCATTTTACATTACCACCAGCAACAATATCAGTTATCTTTCAAAGAAACAAATATCAGATTTAAAAAGTCAAAGTTAATTCTTTATTTTTTTCTTTGGCTGAGGAAGATTCACCTGAGCTAACATCCGTTGCTGGTTTTCTCTTTCTGTATGTGAGCCACCACCACAGCATGGCCACTGACAGACGAGTGGTGTAGGTCTGTGCCCAGGAACCAAACCCGAGCTGCTGAAGCAGAGTGCACCAGACTTAACCAGTAGGCCACCAGGGCTGGCCCCAAAGTTCATTCTTTCTGAAATTTTTTTTGTTATAATAACTTTTTAAAATAAAAACCAATCTATCCATCAAAAACTACTTATTAAGTGCCTCCTGTGTGCCCAGTTCTGTGCTAGGTATTGTGAGACTACACAAAAAGCATAAAACATCTCCTTGAATAATTTTTAATCTAGTTGGGAAGATAAAGTGTATATTCAACAAATGTTTATTGAACATCTAAACAATGGTAATTCAGAGAAGAATGAGGTACCGTTTGTGTGCTGATGACCTATATACCCCTCACCCACCCCATTTTTCCAGTTTTGGCTTTTCTCCTGTGCTTAAGACCTCCCATTTTTAATTGCTTACTGGGCATGCTCATTTGTATACCTTATAGAAATCTCAAACCTAGGAAAGCTAAAGTCACACTTTTTGTTGATTACCTTTCCATTTCCTCCTCCATATTCCCATACACTGTCCTTTTGTGTCGTCTACCTCAGAATTCATCTTAGGTTTGTCCATCTCCTTTAAGCATCCTCTCTTATCTAGTGGTATCATTGAAATGTCAGACCTCGTCCATCTTTGCCCTGCCTTGGAGTATGCCTTTGTCAGAAAGCTTACGGGATAAGTCCAGGCTTCTTGGGATTACATAAGGAACTGACCTTTCACTGCAGTTTTATCTCCTGCAACTTCACTCCAGGACTCTGGCCTTTTAGGTCTTGGATTATATTGGGACATGTCACTTGCCTGAGTTTCATTTCCTTTCTTTACTTTTCATCTTCTTCATATTGGCCTGCAGCTCTTCTTCACTTGCAGAATACTTCAAACATCTGTTATGGCACTTAGAGTGGTTTTTTTTTTTTTTTTTTTTTAAAGATTAGCACCAGAGCTAACATCTGTTGCCACAATCTTTTTTTTCTTCTTCTCTCCAAAGCCCCCCTGTACATAGTTGTATATTGTAATTGTAGGTCCTTCTAGTTGTGTTATGTGGGACTCTGCCTCAGCATGGCCTGATGAGCGATGCTGGGTCTGCGCCCAGGATCCGAATTGGCAAAACCCTGGGCCACTGAAGCGGAGCATGTGAACTTAACCGCTTAGCCATGGGGCCGGCCCTGGCACTTAGAGTGTTATAGTTTATCTATTTAGAACTCGGTATATACCCACTGATTGTGGGTAGAAACTGTGTTTCTTACTCCTTTTAGCCAGAATTTCCTGATCTCCTACTATGTGTTAAGCATTGTTCTTGGTACTGGGGGTACAGTACATATGAGAAAGACTATAAATAATAGGTTTTTAAAAATGTATAAATACGTAATATAATTTCAGAAGTTGCAAGTGCTATGAAGGAGATAAAGCCAGGTAAGGGTTTAGAGGATGATGGGATGGGGCTGTTATTTTATTTGGGATGATCAAGGAAGGCCTCTCTAAGGAAGTGAAATAGGTGAGACCTGAAAGGATGAGAAGAGGCCTGCAAATGTCTGGGGAATGATTATTCCAGGCAAAGAGAACTTGAGCAAGTGCAAAGACCCTAAGAAGAAAATCAACTTGGCTTGTTCCAGGAACAGCAAGAAGGCCAATAGGAAATGAGGGTGGAGAGGTATGCAGCTTCAGATATTGTAGGGTGTTAGAGTGGCCCAGGTGAGGTATGACGCTGGAGGGTAGTGAGATGTGATTGGATTCCAGAAACTTTTGGCAGTAGGGAGAGAATGGGTATATTATTCAAGGTAGAGCAGACAGGGCTTACTAATGGAATATATATGAGAGTAGGGGATTGAGAAAAGAAAGAATGACTCCTAGGTTTGGGGTCTAGGTTCTGATGCATTGTGTCTAGCACAGTGGTTAGCTTATAGTAGGCAGATGTTTATGATTTGATGAAGAGTAATACCCAATGTGTAGGAGCTCACGTGGAAAAGTTAATCAGTCCAGCCTTGCAAGGCTGATTGGCACTTATGAATATTTGTAGAGTAAGCAAACGCTGCAGCCTACAGAACAAAGATGAGTCTGAAATTTCATCTGATGGGGAGTGGTCCTTCCTTTTCCTCCAGGGGGCCAGTCTCAGTGTTAACTTCTCAATCTAGAGCAAGGGCCTTGGACAGTTGCCTGGGCTCCAGCCATCCTGGTTGCAGGCACCTGTGAGTGGGATGGAGATGGACACAGAAGCCCTTGCTCATCCTTGACTCCCCTGGGCCTTCCAGCGCTGTGCTCTTGTCTGGACTTGTCTGACAACAGTGAGTTGGAGGATCAGATGGGACTGTGTAAACAGGGACTCTGCCTTGCTTTTACCTGTTTATGGTTTAGGTTTGTTTTTCTAAACAATCTTGAACTATTTTTTTATTCATAAAAGGCAAAAAAGTAAATTATTAATTGCTTAGTAGAAGAATTAAATAACCAGAAGATATAATAAGATAATACATAATTATTTATCAAATGAGTGATACAGTGATTTTCTCAAAAGCCTTCAGGGTCTGTGCACTGCCTGCAGATTAAAGTGTACTTTTATTAACCTGGCGTCCAGGGGCCTCCAGAATCCCCCCCAGGTCCCTCTCCAGCATCCTCTCCCACTAATCTCCCACATGCATCCATGCTTTAAACATAGCATTCTAATTCCTGATTCTTTTCCTGCAACCTCAGAACTGTTGCTGTTTGTTCTTCTCTCCCTCATCCATTTTCCAAGTCCTCCTCGTCTTCTCAGCTCTGACCTGGACCTCAGAGCCCAGGTGAGATATGTTCTTCCCTTGAAGCCTTTCTTTTTTCTTTTCGAGGAAGGTTAGCCCTGAGCTAACATCTGCCGCCAGTCCTCCTCTTTTTGCTGAGGAAGACTGGCCCTGAGCCAACGTCCGTGCCCATCTTCCTCCACTTTATATGTGGGACGCCTGCCACAGCATGGTGTGCCAAGAGGTGCTGTGTCCGCACCCAGGATCCGAACTGGTGAATCCCAGGCTACTGAAGCAGAATGTGCACACTTAACTGTTGCGCCACCGGGCTGGCCCCCCTTGAAGCCTTTCTAAACTATTCCAGCTCTTGCAGATTTCTCCCCTGCTTAGACGCTATGGTCATAGTAATTGGCAGCTTCAGTTTTATTTAGCAGTGATGTTGTGGCATATACACAGTGAGAGCAGAGCATGAATATGGAACCATTATGTTGCAGAGGCGGACTTTACCATTCTCCTCTGAAAACTGTCACCCTCTGAAAGGGCATTTCAGTTTCACAAGTTGCCAAAGTGTTTTGTATGCACTATTAGTTAAAATTATATGCTGTAATTGCTTGCTCAAAGTAGACATTGTTTCACTTATAACTGCAAATTTTCAAATAGAAGTTGGCTGACCACTATCGGCTTATCTAGAAGAGATGTCCCTCTATTCTAGTCCAGTGCTCTTGGACTCAGTAATTCACACGGGAAGTTGTGCCAGTGCCGCTGTTTAGTCACCTGGTTAAGACCACTTTCTAGATAGTCACAGCTGCATGTGCTCGATTAAAAAAGAAAGTACAGAATGTCTTTTCTTTTGTGTTGCCTATACTGCCATTATACTTCAATATATGCATATGTAAATGTATTTTTCAAAAATGTTTTATTGTTTTTTTCCTCCAGTAATGTGGAAGGTTCAGGTGTTTTCTTGAGTTAGTCTACTCTCAGTTGTCGATGTTAATAAAGGGGGAAATTAGTCTAGATAATAGAGTAAAATCCTGCTTTATTGAACTTTATTGAATGTGTAGTTTGTAGCCCAACCTTCTTAAAATGGAAGTCTGGTTGCAGACCATATTTCACGGATAAACACTGTAATTTCTTAATTTTCATAATTAATGTAACTAATGCGATTGGTGAATACTAAAATTGAAGGCAATAATAGGTTTGAGGAAGTTGGAGAATTTGTATGCAAAAAGGGATATTTGAAAAATATGTTCCAAAGTAGATATTTCCACTTGAGAGGAAATATTGCCTTCCATCCTCCTTTTCTCTGTTTGGGTTATGTGTTTAGCAAACATTGTAGCTCCTGTTTTGGAAAGCATATGCCTGGATACTTTGGGCACACAAAGATGACCCAGAATGGAGCTTGCTCTCAGGAGCTTAATTTGTATGGAGGTCATAAAACAATTTAGTTTAAGATAATTTTTAATGTAGTTTTATATTGTTTTGGGTTTTAAAAAGAAAAGATATAAACAGTTTTGAGGAGAATCTTAGGGGTAAGTAGAATAGGTAAGGAGACAATAGATAGCTTTAGGATTCAGATTAATGGCTGAATCAGTTGCACTTCTAGGACTGTCTGTGAGTGAATAACCTGTGTTTGAGAGCTAAAGATGGAAAAAGACCATGCCTATAGAGAAAGGAGAGTTAGGTACAAATTTGTAGATATCAGTGCTAGGTTATTTTGGGCAGCAAGTATTTGAAACTGGGATATGTAGAGTAGCTGAATTCTGAAGTGTTTAGAAGCACCTGAAGTTAGAGAAAGCTAATTAGATAGGTGGTAGGAATAGTGCCATGCTCAAAAAAGAGCTATTCTTGGAATCCTAAAATCTGGATTTTATTACCTGGCTGAGTCACTTACAAGCTAAATAAGTTACTAAATTGGGCAGATCCTTTCACTTTATAATCTATCTATATATTTAAAGTGGGTTTCTTATAGACAGTATATAGTTGGGTCTTATCTTTTTCTCCAATCTGATGATCCTCTGTCTTTTAATTGATATGTTTAGACAGTCACATTTAATGTGATTATTTATATGTTCAGATTAAACTTTACCATCTTGCTGCTGGTTTTCATTTTGTTCCATCTGTTTTTGGTCTCTTTTTTTCCTATTTTTCTGCTTTCTCTTGTGTTAATTGAGAATTTTTTATGATTCCTTCTTATCTCCAGAATTGACCTATTATTTTTACCTTGAAAAAAAAATTTAGTGGCTACCCTTGGGTTTACAATATACATCTTTAACTAATCAGAGCCTACTTTCAAATAATAATATGTCATTTCACATCTTGTAAGACCTTACCACTCTCAATTCCTCCTCCCATTCTTTGTGCTATTGTTTTCATATAGTTTATTTTGTATATGCTATAAACAAAATGCATTCCTAGTTTTGCTTTGACAGTTATCTTTTAGAGCAATTAAAGATTTTTTTAATTAAAAAATTTGATTTTATCTTCATTTATTCCATTTCCTGGACTTTATTTATTTGTTGTGTATTGTTGTGCAGACCTGAGTTTCTGTCTACTATATGTGTATATAGTAGTGCTGTTCTACTTGGAATAAATTCTCATAGTGTTTGTTTATCTGAGAAAGTTTTTATTTCTCTTTCATCTTTTAAAAGATATTTTCTCTGGGTATAGAATTCTGGGTTGACAGTTATATTTCTGTGATAAAAGTATCACTCCATCGTCTTCTAGCTTGTATGATTTCCAATAGGAAAGTCTGTTATAATTCCTATCTTTGTTCCCCTGTATATAATGTATGTTTTTTTCTTTGCCTGTCTTCCGCCTTTTATCTTTGTCTTTTGGTTTCAGTAGCATGAATATGATATGTGTAGGTGTGGGGTTTTGTTTTTATATTTGTCCTTGGTGTTCTCTGAGATTCTTGGATCTATGGTTTGGTGTTTCTTATTAATTTTGGAAAATTCTTTGCCAGTATGTCTTCAAATATTTCTTCTGCACATTCTCTGTCTTCTTCTTTTGAGATTCTAGTTCTGCATATGTTAGGTTGTTTAATATGTCTCACAGCTCTCGAATGTTCTCTTACATTGTTACTGTTTTTTGTGTTTTTTTAATTCTTTTTTTCTCTTTGTTTCAGTTTAGGCAATTTCTATAGCTCTGTCTTCAATTTCATTGATTGTTTCTTTGACTCAACTTTACTGATGATAGAAAATATTAATTTTTGTCTTTTTCATTCCCAGATTGTAGTCATATAGGGCAAGATTTGGATTTTGTTAGTTTTTTATTATCCCTCTTTTACATATCTTAGGTTTGGAAAAGGCTTTTGACCCAGAAATCACCAAGAGCTGCTCCAAAAGAAGGACATGAGAAATGTACTCGGACTAGTGTGGCCTGAAAGTAGGAAGTGAGAAGAGTCACAGACGGGTTGCAGTGAGGAACAAAGATCTGCTGTGTGTCCACCAATCTAATCGACTTGCTCAGGGTAAGTGGTCATTGAAAGCTTTTCTTCATTATCTACTTAACAAGACCACCAAAGTAACTGTTATTTGGCTCTTGTTCAGTGTGATGATCCTTCATCCTAAACAAAATTAATGTGGGTTACTTTTACATATCTTGGGATCTTGAATAGGTGATGGGTCCTGGATTATGGCTTCTTGATAACCTTAGGTTTATAGAATCTCACAAGGGCCTATTTTTCTGTCAGTTCCAAAACAGGAAGCTTCCTGAGTCCTCTATCTAATATATTTTATCTCTGTCTGGCTACAGTCATAAATTTGTTTATTCATTTATTCTTTTCTTCATTCAAAGATTGTGTAAGCCTGCTATCTCAGAGTTACTGTTTTACATTCATTGATGATTACCATGAGGAACGAGATGTCCTTTCTTCCAGGAGCTGGAGCGGCTCCTATGTAAATAATATAAGAATGTAGTTGGGGGCTGGCCCAGTGGCGCAGCAGTTAAATGTGCATGTTCGGCTTTGGCAACCCAGGGTTCGCCGGTTCGGATCCTGGGTGTGGACATGGCACCGCTTGGCAAGCCATGCTGTGGTAAGTGTCCCACATATAAAGCAGAACAAGATGGGCATGGATGTTAGCTCAAGGCCAGTCTTCCTCAGCAGAAAGAGGAGGATTGGCAGCAGTTAGCTCAGGGCTAATCTTCCACCAAAAAAAAAAAAATTAAAAAAAACAAAGAATGTCATTAGTACTATAATGGAGGTGCACTATGCAGTGGGACACAGGGTATAGTGATTGATCGGGGCTAGGAGAGATTGGGCAGTGCTTTGTGTAAGAGGCAGCATTTTAACTTGGCTTTAAAAATGATTACGATCTTGACAGGCAGAGAGGTGGATGGCCCTTCTAAGCTACGCTAACATCACAAAGGCACTGATTTGTGAAGTATTTGGTAAATAGTTTACACTCTATTCCTTTGAGAGCCTGTTTCTTTTTCCTCCTCTTTTTTACTCTTATTACAATGACTTATTTTTTTGTTGTTCCTTCTCTCTTTTTGCTTAGTTTTACCACCTTTGTTTCCCTGCAGTTCTTAGTGGTAGGTCCCATGGCCCTAGTTCTGTAGTTTAGGACCCAGAGATGGAGGATCACCTCGTTACCCTCCAAGTGGAAGGAGAGGGCAACATTAGTCCTCCGTTCAGCCTGTGTTCAGAATGAGTCCTTAATAGTAAAGCGAATCTTTCTTTGCGTGAACATGGGCCCTGCCCACAGGGCAGATATGACTCTATTCTAGAACAAAGTAGAATAGATTGAAACTTTCCAGAGCATATGTCAGACATTTGCCCCCTCAGCCCCTCCTATGCTCTTGACTTTTGTTTGCCTCAGCAATCTCTAATCAGCTTCTCTCTCCTCTTTCCTACCAAGCAAGGGGGTGCTATTCAAAGACCCAAATGTATTTTGCTCTAGTTTCTTTCTTTTTCCAAAAACATTTTTCTTTACTCTATCACTCTTTCTCCTTTATGTTTATTTTCAACAGTTAGTGGGTTATAAAAAGGGACACCTCTCCCCCATAAAAAAGGTTCAGCTTCCTTGTTTCAGGGACTTGCAGGTAGGGGTCAAGGTTTGGGATGAGATCCTGTTTTGCAGTATGTCTAGGAGTGAAAAACCTGGAGAGAAGACAGTTGATAGCATATAGAAAGAAGGAGACAGCCCGCCTGATAGCTTTTCTGGAGAAAAAACTGCAGGAGGAGCCAAGCAGAGATGGAGAAGAATCCTTGATGATTTATTCTCTTGGGAAGTCCTGTACCCAGTGAATTATTTGCTTTGACTTGGGTATTTATGGTCTAATTCTTTTTTTTCCCCCTTTCACAATTGAGGCTCAACTAAGGAAAGTTCATGTAAGGTACCTGCCCCCAAACTGAACTCTTAGTTCTCATGAATGACAAGTAGGACTGTTAAAATGTGTGAGCACTGAGAATTACTTAACCAGTTAACCCTGGTGTTTTCTTTGGGGTAGGAGGCTGAAGCATCTATCTCCAGAAATGTCTTCAGAAAGTAAAGAGCCACATGTCCTTTCACCCAAGGACTCATTTGAAGGAAATGACCGATACAGTCCTCCATCTAGGATCCATCTGGAACGTGAAAAGAAATCAAGTACTGACTTCAAGCAATTTGAGGCCAGTGAGCCATGCAGACCTTATCCTAGGATCCACATGGAACCTCAAGAGAAATCAAATACTAACTTCAAGCAGTTTGTCATAAAAAAACTGCAGAAGAGTTGCCAGTGCAGTCCAACCAAAGCAAAAAATATGATTTTTGGTTTCCTACCTGTTTTGCAGTGGCTCCCAAAATATGATCTGAAGAAAAACATTTTAGGAGATGTGATGTCTGGCTTGATTGTGGGCATCTTATTGGTGCCCCAATCCATTGCTTATTCTCTCTTGGCTGGTCAAGAACCTATTTATGGTCTATATACATCTTTTTTTGCCAGCTTAATTTATTTCCTATTGGGTACCTCCCGTCACATCTCTGTGGGCATTTTTGGAGTACTGTGCCTTATGATTGGTGAGGTAGTTGACCGAGAACTACTCAAAGCTGGCTACGACACAGTCCATATTGCCCCTTCTTTAGGAATGGTTTCAAATGGGAGCACGTCATTAAACCAGACGTCAGGCAGGATATGTGACAGAAGTTGCTATGCAATTAAAGTTGGCAGCACTGTAACCTTTCTGGCTGGAATTTATCAGGTAAGAACAATGGAACAAGTGGTGGTTTCTGGCAAAAGAAATCTCTATACATGAAATCTCAGATCTGTGAGGGATCTTAGAGATCATAATAATTAAGGCTATCATTTATTGAATGCAGAGGATATGTGAGGGGTAGAGCCAGAATTCAAACGCTGGTTTGACTCCACAGGTAAGATAAGGCTGCTTCTGTTTTCTCAACCCTAGGCTGCCTCTTAACCAATAAATATCAGTCAGCCAGATTTTAATTATTCCGTTGTAAAAATTTAGACCAGAAGGCGACCTCAGACCACCTAGTACAACTCCTTAATTTTCTATGTTGAGAAACACTGGTTTGCTTGGGATTCTGTGTGGTTGGTTCTTGGCAGAGTCAGCGTTAACAATCAGGTGGGAGGATAAGAGAATGCGGATTGGGGAGAGGAGTGCAGGAGTTTTTCAAACAATAGATGACCCCCCTACTTCCTTTAGAATTGCTGTTCTAGTGAGTAACTCTCACTCAAAATAGTAGTTCTCTTAGACTGTTGGGGAGGGAAACGGTGAGAATGGGTATTTCATATTATCACCCAGGAGAAAGGATTAGAAATGAAATTCTTCTTGGATCTCCCATAAAAGCCGTTAATCTTCCATTATCATCACGCCCCTGCCTTTTGGCATCCAGGAGTCAGTGCCAACGTTAAAGCTCCTCTCTATTACGGGCATTTGGAACCACTAAGGGAAGGGGAGGAGTGGCTCACTTTATTTGGTGCCTGGATGAGGAGGGAAGGGAGAAGGGGGTGACATGCAGAAGAGTTGTGCTCCTCAGAGTCCATTTTTGCTTTTTGTTAGTATGCCTCACCACGAGTGAGGAAGGGCGCGGTAGAATTCTGAGGAATTATTCGGAAGAGGAAAAAGAAATGAAAACGTTCTATCTTTGAGGATGCAGAATTACTGTGGGAAGCAGTATGGCATAAGCACGTATACATTGGATGAGAATAGTTTCTCAATGTGAGGTTAGATTAAAGAGAGTTCCATAATAATTTCAAGAGTGTGATTCTGTCTTTATGTGAGTCTAATTTTTGGTTTTACCAGTTAAAACTTTACTTTTATGGTAATGATTTGTAATTTAAAGAAAATACATGGTTTTTTAATTAGAAGAATTTTTCCAATTTGAGTTTTTATGGTTTTTTATGGATCCTTGAGAATTTTTTCTTTTTGGAAGAGGTCTGAACCTTATTCAAGTTTAAGAACCATTGTACAAGAAGGTAGGAATCCTAAATTCTTGTCTCATCTGGCTAATGAGTAAGTGTGACCTTGGGCAAGTTGCTTAGCCCTCTGAGTAGAAATGAGCTCTCTCTATGTAAAATTAGAGGATTGAGACGTGATTGCATTTTTTTCTAGCTGACATTCTGTGATGCTTTAATGGTGTGTCTCTATGCAAAGAAACGCCTGGGTAATACAGGATTCGAAGCTCTTTTCCATCAGTGTTTAACATTTGTATATCCTTCCTTCCAGGTAGCGATGGGCTTCTTTCAAGTGGGCTTTGTTTCTGTCTACCTCTCAGATGCCTTGCTGAGTGGATTTGTTACTGGTGCCTCCTTCACTATTCTTACATCTCAGGCCAAGTATCTCCTTGGGCTCAGCCTGCCTCGGAGTAGTGGCGTGGGCTCACTCATCACTACTTGGATACATATCTTCAGAAACATCCACAAGACCAATGTCTGTGATCTCATCACCAGCCTTTTGTGCCTTTTGGTTCTTTTGCCAACCAAAGAACTCAATGAGCACTTCAAGTCCAAGCTTAAGGCACCGATTCCTACAGAACTCGTTGTCGTTGTGGCAGCCACATTAGCCTCTCATTTTGGAAAACTACATGAGAAATACAATACCAGTATTGCTGGACATATTCCTACTGGGTTTATGCCACCCAAAGCACCGGACTGGAACTTAATTCCCAGTGTGGCTGTAGATGCAATAGCTATTTCTATCATTGGTTTTGCTATCACTGTATCACTTTCTGAGATGTTTGCCAAGAAACATGGCTACACAGTCAAAGCTAATCAGGAAATGTATGCCATTGGCTTTTGCAATATCATCCCTTCCTTCTTTCACTGCTTTACTACTAGCGCAGCTCTTGCAAAGACGTTGGTTAAAGAATCAACAGGCTGCCAAACTCAGCTTTCTGGTGTGATGACAGCTCTGGTTCTTCTATTGGTCCTCCTGGTAATAGCTCCTTTATTCTATTCCCTTCAGAAAAGTGTCCTTGGTGTGATCACTATTGTAAATCTCCGGGGAGCCCTACATAAATTTAGGGATCTGCCCAAGATGTGGAGGGTTAGCAGAATGGATACAGTTATCTGGTTTGTTACTATGCTGTCCTCTGCACTAATAAGTACTGAATTAGGCCTGCTTATAGGGGTTTGTTTTTCTATGTTTTGTGTCATCCTCCGCACTCAGAAGCCAAAGGTTTCATTGCTTGGCTTAGTGGAAGAGACTGAAATCTTTGAATCCATGTCTGCTTATAAGAACCTTCAGGCTAGGCCGGGCATCAAGATTTTCCGCTTTGTAGCCCCTCTCTACTACATAAACAAAGAATGTTTTAAATCTGCTTTATATAAAAAAACTCTCAACCCAGTCTTAGTAAAGGCAGCTCAGAAGAAGGCAGCAAAGAGAAAGATCAAAAAGCAACCAGTGACTCTCAGTGGAATCCAGAATGAAATTTCAGTGCAACTTTCCCACGATCCATTGGAGCTCCGTACCATAGTGATTGACTGTAGTGCAATACAATTTTTAGATACAGCAGGGATCCATACACTGAAGGAAGTTCGCAGAGATTATGAGGCCATTGGCATCCAGGTTCTGCTGGCTCAATGCAATCCCTCTGTGAGGGATTCCCTGGCTCGGGGAGAGTATTGCAAAGATGAAGAAGAAAACCTTCTCTTTTATAGTGTATATGAAGCGATGGCTTTTGCAGAAGAACCTCAGAATCAGAAAGGAATATGTATTCCCAACGGTCTCTGAGTCTTTAGACTCAGATTCGTTGAGAAAGTAGATGGAAGAAAGAATATTGTCTAGCCATGGAGCTGGAAAATGTTGCAAACTTGAAATCTTAACCTATTGGCTAGACAGCATTCTTCCTTTGAAGCTGATGTCCTTTGCAGATACACAAATGCAGCAGAACTTATAGATAGGCAGAATAAAAAAAGGAAAATACTGTGGTTTCAAGCCTTCTTGCAGATATGAGGTATTCTTGGAATTAAGTAAATATTCTACTGAATTGAACTGTAAACATAATTACCATCCTGTTTTACGAGATACATTTGGACTCTTCCTTCTCCAGGAGGTACAGGGATGTAGCTGGCATTTACGTGAGGTGCCAGAGCCTCCTTGACATGGCTCTCAGGAGAGGTAGTGGAAAGGAGGCAGGGAGTGAATGTTGTGCCTGCTCACGCACCAGCAGATCAAAAGGCTTCTGGAGCACAAGGTAATAACTAGACGAGTTTGTTCGTACTTGTGCTTCTCTATTTCCAGTCTTTGCTCTCCAGACGGCTTTTAATAGGAAAGCACCATTCCTCGCCTTAAGGCTGGGAACCATGGGCACAGTCTTATCAGGAACCTGATGGCTGGGCTGGTTTGTGAAATCCTACCAGCCAGCATCACATTATGCAGAACGCTCTTTGTAGTCATGTTTTTAGTCGTGCCTTTTTGTTTAGGGTAAGTAGGTAACCAAGAAACTCTTCATAGTCAGCAAGAATAACAGGAATCCTTACTGTCTTTTCTGTGATCTCTGTCTGTCCCTGATTCTGAGTATTTCTCTACCATTAAGCTCTGTGTTAGCCTTCAGTTATGTTGTGTGTTTCCCATGGAATCTGTCCTAAACTGCTATGGCTGATGACCAGTAACAAGCTTGCCCGATAAAAGTCATAATGCTGACTCAGCGATTCTATATAGCATTTTAAATGAGGTTTTGGCAAACTTGAGGATGTATTCCAAAAAAAAAGATTGACAGGTTCCCTTAAGAATTTGTTTCCTGGGGCCAGCCTAGTGATGCAGCGGTTAAATTCGCACGTTCTGCTTCAGCAGCCCGGGGTTCACAGGTTCAGATCCCAGGTGCAGACTTACGCACTGCTTGTCAAGCCATGCTGTGGCAGGGATCCCACATATAAAGTAGAGAAAGGTGGGCATGGATGTTAGGTCGGGGCCAGTCTTCCTCAGCAAAAAGAGGGGGATTGCGGCAGATGTTAGCTCAGGGCTAATCTTCTTCAAAAAAAAAAATTAAAAAAGAATTTGTTTCCTTAGCAGTGACTCTTCTTTCCTTACCACGCTTTTTAGCAAGGATGGGCTGGGGATTAAGTCTTTCTCAATAGAAACTACTGTTCATCTTTACTTTGCAAGAAACGTTTACTGTAACCAATAAAAGTAATAGAGTGCTTCCAAAAGAACATCAATAATTAATTTGTAGATGTTTTAGTGAAAACAAAGCTAATGCTTACTGCCATGCACTCTATTGATGTACAGTAAATGTCGATGACAGCAACAGCTTTTAACTCTTTGGGCCACCTAAAACTATTATGCAAGAGGATTTAGAAGCATCACCTTTGTACAACCCAAGTTCTGTGGGTGTATTATTTGTGATAGCTGGCCACAAGTTGTGGCTACAGAATATTTCCTTTTGAAAAGCAAGAGTGTCCGACATTGAAAGCTTATAGTTCTGTATCTGATAGGTGAGAAAAAAAACAGGTTTTCCAAAGTTAGGACCAAGAGACTAATTTATATGAGGCTGAGACAGCCACACCATTTAAAACAAAATAATTGCAAAAATGCAAAATCATTTTTCAACCTGGTCCAGCATTCTAAACAATTTAAATATTTATGAGAAGCAAACCCTATGGGTAGCACATCTGTTGGAATGGGACACTTTTGAACATATTTAGCTTTTCTGCTGGATCCATAAACTGCAAATGTTGCTTTTCTATTGGTAGAGCTCTGCCCATCTGTTTACATCAAAAATGCCTTTCTGTTATTAAAATGAAGCAGTTCCTTGGTAGAAAAGCTGGATTTCTACCTTTGAGGTGATTGACATCATGATTAAATGTAATAGTGTCCTGAATTCTGACATCCTTTTAGAACTTAAGTCTAGAATTTCAGAAATGTTAACTGCTGTTTGTGTTTTGTTTGTTTGTAGCCAGTATTTGCCCTTTCTATCCAGTCTTGTGAACACTAATAGTAAAATCACAGTGTCTTGTCAGTCATTTGTTTTTAATCCCTCTTGTCCCTCCCCCAAGCCAGGTTTGAATCCAGACCATTAGGGATGTCTAATGCCATGTAACAGAGTAATGAGTGCGTGTTCAAGACGACTCTATAATTCAACAGACACTAGCACAGCAAACAAATGTCAGTCCAAAGATTTTGGGAAGCCTCTTCGAAGAATGGAGTAACAGGATTTGATCTCTTCCTGACATTTCTATCCATACATAGATATAAACAATTCTGGAGCGTTATGCAATTAGCAAATTCTTGAATTGTGTTCTGGTTTGTTCCTCTCTCACCCAAAAAAGGAAAGGAGATTCTGCTTTTGGTAGCTATCTGTAAAAACATTTAAGATTTCTCTAGAATTTGTTTCTCACTTTCTCTGCTTGGGTTGAAGTCTGCCTAAACTTACACAGTGTTAAAATTTTATGATTACTGGTTTTTAAAGGAATCAAACCTGAAAGCAAAGCCTAATTCACCAGTAAAACTAATGTTTTCTTTGGCTTTCTTGCTAAAGGGCTTGGACTTTAGTTCATCAGGTGATATTTTTCACACTTTATTGATAGAAAAATATCTTGCTTACTTTAAACTTTAGAGTCTAAATGAAGCATTTTCTCATTGCTTATTGACAAATGTACAAAACTGAGTATCATAAAATGGTCATTTAATTGAAATGTAGTGTGTACACTCTTGATGGTTAAAAGTCTTACACCTTGTTTATTTTTAAATTTGTTACAACCAGAGGGGTGGAATACCAGTGCACAGAGAGACTAAGGATGACATTCAAGAGAGGGGTGACAGGAATAGACCATGGAAAGGACTATTTCTGACCAAATGCAGGAGAAAAGAGGGACTCAGTTGATGGGATCCAGTCCCTGGTGAGCCCCACACAGCAGTACAGTGATCAGGATTAGGAGCTATGCCTTAGTTTGAGAGTGAGGTCAGAACTGGGTTCTGTTTCTAGAAGGGGAGGGGCACAGGTTCAGCAAAGCTGAAAGAGCTGAAGAGCACTGGTAGCCAGGGTTGGGGCAAAAGCCCCGGCCGACCTACTCTGGAGCAGTAGATTGACTGTGGTGCTAGCTGTGCCTCTGATGGGGTGAAATTGACAGATGTCTAGTTGACAGTTCCTTTTTTTAAAGTTGGATCAAAGGAAAACAAGATCTGGATAGTCTGACGTAGTTTTTAAACAATAGTAGACATTGAAGCCAAAATTTTTCGATAAATTTACACTGTGGTAAATGGTGATCTTTAAATATGTATGGGGTGTTAGATGAGTTTATTAGAGTATTCTAATGCTAATGACTACATTTTAACAAGAACAGTAATTTTCTGCAGGGCCATTCTCTGAGTAATTTGTCATTTAAGAACACATTTTCTGGGTGTTAGCCCTGATCCTGTTATAAAAGTGAGAAAAAGGCTGCAGTGAATTTCTTGGGAACTTAAATTGAGTCTAGAAGTTATAATGATAAATTCAAGCTCTGATCCTTATTAATGTTCTTAGTGTATTGTTTTCCTCTATATATTGCTATAGATGAGCCATAGGTTATTTTTGCATCAATGTAGACAATACCTCAAATACTTCCTGAGGACCCATGCAGGAGTCTAGGGCCCTGGGCCAGGTGCTGGGAGTATGGGCTGTATGGTAACTCTCCTAGGTAACACATGGGGGCACCTGGAGGTGCTTTATGGAGGGGCTCGGCTGAGTCTGGACTGAGGTCTGAGCAGAAGGCAGACAACTGAGGCAAACAGGGAGGCATCAGTGCCCCTGGTCTATTCAGGGATTGATTCCATGGTGACATGGTAAAAAGCCAGTCGACAAGATTTTGACTTTGCTTAATTTTTCTGTTCTTTAATGTTTCTCTTCTTTTTTCCTTTAAAGTTTTTATTTGTCTGTTCTAGTGATGCCTTATTTGAAACTGGGCTTAAAAAAATTGCAAAGAGGAAGAAATTGGATCTAGAAAGACTTTAGGCTTTGAACTAATTTGGCTTTCTTTTTTTTGGTATAAAGATTTTAGATAATCATGAATGAAATTGTTAATTTGAGTGCTAATAACAAGAATGACAGGGCTGGCCCCGTGGCCGAGTGGTTAAGTTCACGCGCTCCGCTTCAGCGACCCAGGGTTTCCCCGGTTCGGATCCTGGGCGTGGACATGGCACTGCTCATCAGGCCATGCTGAGGTGGCGTCCCACATAGCACAACCAGAAGGACCTGCAACTAGAATATGCAACTATGTACTGGGGGACTTTGGGGAGAAGAAGAAGAAGGAAAAAAAGAAGATTGGCAACAGATGTTAGCTCAGGTGCCAGTCTTTAAAAAAGAAAAAAGGAATGACAATTATAATGGAACAGACCAATAAATACACCAGCTGGTTTGTTATCATAGTGTATTATTAAAGTAAAATACTATTGAAATACTGTAAGTTAAAAGTACATTTTAGTTTTTAAAAAAAGTAACTTTAGGACTGGAGGATTTAGATGTGGGAATGGGGGAGATTTATTTTTATAAGGTAATTTTTATCCTGACAAGGACTATTTTTTTAAAAAAGTATTTTGCACCTGAAATTTTAAGGTAAACATGTTAAATACAGTAGCATTATACTAAATAGTGGATTTTTTCTTGGTGTGTATTTTATTTTTCTCAGTGATGCAAAATAGGAAGGAGATACATTGCATTGTGAAAATTGGAATAATGAGGGACACTCAATGCCTTTACTGGAGAGTCCACGTTTGTGAGTCTGTGCTGGAACCTTGTATAACCTTTCTTGGACTTAAATTATGGCTCTGAAAAAGGCCAAATAATTAGGATCTTAATACAAAATACCAATGACACAATTTCTAACTGAAGCTTTTTTAGTTGGCAGGCAGACAAGCAGCGTTAGCCAAAAAGGATTTTTAATTGCAGCTTTAATAAATTTATTTTAGGGTAGCTTTCTTCCCCACCCCATCCCCCATCCCTAAAATAAGATACTTGGAATCAAACAGCTCTTGCCTTTTCAATTAAAATCAGTTGGGAAATTACTGTTTGAGTTCTGGTGCTGCCATGATTTCTCAACAGTTAGTGTGAACAATCTATATAAAACACTACATTTTTTTGTCTCCTTTGCAATTTTATATGCAAATCAAGATAGGAGCTGGCCCAGTGGTGTAGTGGTTAAGTTCACGCACTCTGCTTCAGCAGCCAGGTGTTTGCTGGTTCGGATCCTGAGTGCAGACCTGCACACCACTCATCAGGCCATGCTGTGGCAGCATCCCACATAAAATAGAGGAAGATTGGCACAGATGTTAGCTCAGCAACAATCCTCCTCACACACAAAAAAACCAAGATAATATCAGGGTGACAGGTGAATGAACTCCAATTCTGTCGTGTCTATTTACCAAAAAAGTAGTTTACCTTTTTTTCAATTATTCGAGGCTAATGACTTTGAGGAACATGTTTTATACCACATATATCTTTTTTAATTAAGGCAAGTGCCTTGATGCTAGTCCACATAAATCATGCTTAACCTAACTCTGTGGGATGAGCTATTGATGGACTGCAGCCTGTTGCAGGAGATGGGGAATTGGTTAATAGCAGATCCTTTTCTTCTGGAAGGATATGTTCATGATGTTTATTATATAAGATCCTATATGTGCTGAGATCTAGAGGTGTCATTTGTGTGCTAATAAATTGTTATGCTAATAAAATATTACTCTGTGTCAAATTATTTAAGTGCAAGGGGGGTTCTAACTAAGAAACACATTTAGGTCACCAGGGAGCTTAAAATACTGTCTCTTTACATGTGGAGAGGGATTCAGTCATTAATTTTCCCAACCATAGCAAAAGGATATGTCCTTATAGAAAGCCATAAAGCATAAAGAAACCCAATTCTTTGCTTTTTGCTCTGTGGTCCTGAGTGAGTCAGTTAACCCTTTGGGGACTCAGTTTTTCCATCAGTGAAGAGGGGAGGAGGACTAGACTACCTGAGGACCCTTCCAGTTCTCATGTTGCACGAGGCCTATTCCATCCTGGGATGGAATCAGAAAACCCAAATCTGGCTCATGTTTTACTACTGTCCTAACTCTGAATTTTGGTCAATGAATTTTGAGCCTCATTTTTCTCATCAATAAATTGAGGCTAACACGTTATACTGGCTAAGAGAATTGGGAGTGGAATTCCTAACTGGAGCATGACACTTTGTAAGGAATAATCTGGGCCACCACCCTCTTCCCCATACCTGCTGTGAAGCCTCTCCCTGAATCTCCTCCTCCCTCTCTCAACTCTGGAAGAAGTGGGAGGGTGGGTCTAGGGTTAAGGACAGTTTGAGCCTTCCTTTTGTAGTACTTCTGTAACCTGGGTATTCTAACCCCTGAACTCATACCCACCCCACAGAGTGAAGGAGTTGGTCTGCTAAGGGCCCTTCCGGTCTCAGCATCCTGTGCACACCCTCAGTATCCGGGGTCCAGAGCCCTATGAAGTGCCCACATACTCATCTCCAACCATCTTACAGGGCTCTGCTTCCCCATCTGTTGTTTCAATGCTATGTCCTTGGCCTCTCCTCTCCTCATTTAGCACCACTGCTTAAGTTTTTAATTTTCAGATCCAGTTTAGACTGATGAAAGTATAGCTCTTGGAGAAATATCCACGTGTGTGTGTGTATATACGCACATGATTATAAAAAGGCTGGTTCATGGATCCCCATATCATGAACACCTTTCATTATAAGCTCTCTCCAGATGACTACAGCCACATCTAGGGCTTCAGTTGCCTTAACATCTATGTGCTAATGGCAGCCAAACCTGATTTCCAAACTTGCCTTTCTAGAATACCACCCAGCATATCTGACTATGTCAGTCTCCAGAGTAGCTGTTATTGGACAGCTTTGCCTAGATGCCCAGAGGCACCTCACATGCAACACACCTCCAAACTCCTCTTCCCCTGTTAATCTGTCTTAATCATGGCATGACCCAGCTACTCAAACCGGAAAGCTGGGAGATTCTAGAATATTCCTCTTCAACTCCCACACCGAATCTCTCTACCTGGTAAGAGTCTCTCAAATCCAACTCTTTTTGTTGCCCTCAATGTTCACCATTTCTCTTCAGGACTGTTTCACAGCCTGACTAGTTTATCTTTTTCTCTACAACCCAGCCTCCACTCTAGTTATCAATTATTTTCTAAAAACAGAAATTGACTTTTACTACTTACAAGTGGTTCTCTAGTGTTTTCAGGTTAAGTCCAAAATTAATGCTCTAGCCAACAAAACCTTAAAAACTTTCCCTTGCTTCCATCTCTATCCTGTCCTGCCATACATTCTTTTGCTAGACATAACCTCTGAACTTAGGTGTTCCCAAATGGGCCATTTTTTTAATACTCCAGGACTTTATATGTGCTGTTCCTTCTGCCAGGAGTTGCCTACCAGCCCCACATGCCTAACGCCCTACTCCTCCCTCAGAATTCTTCTTAAACATCCCATGCTCTTGGCAACGTTTCCTATTGAATTCCTCTTTTCTCAAGCAGGTGCTCCCTTGGGCTCCATCTCTGTACTCCTAAATATTCTCTGCATAGTCTCTAAAATGGCATTTACCACTCTGTATTATTTTTTCCCCTCATCTATCTCTTCTACTAACTGGACTCCTTCAGGGTAGGGCCATGTACTTCATCCTTAGAGCCTGCATGGCCAGCAGTGGGTATCTTATAAGATCCAATATATGATTGCTGCAAGCATGGATACGTTTGGTGGATAGTTATTTCTCTAACGCTGGCTCCTTTGCAGAGCATGTCTGTGTCCAGGGTCAATTATATGGCCTGTGGTTATCAATAAGTTGGAAAAAGTCTCTAGTGAAGGAGTAGGTGTGTAATAGGGTGGATTAGGTGGTCCGAGGCACAATTATTTCTAAGTTAGTTGTTTGAACAAGTCCCACCTTCTCTTTTTTCTTTCCTTGTTTTCCCTCTCAACCTCTACCATGTCGGAGAAATTACAAGTGGCTGCTTCTAAGGTTGCCTGCTGGCTAAATTATCTGCCTTATGTAGTCTACCCCTGCCCTCTGGTGGCCAGAGTATGCTACCACAGTCCACTTCAAAGATAACTGGCCCCAGGTAGTGTGAAGAGTTCTTTAATAGGTTTGCAACTTTGGAATTACATTATCTGAGCCTATTTGTCCTTTTGTATTATGATTGATGGAAAGATTAAATGATAAGTGAAACAGTGCTTGACATATAATAGGCAATCAATGACTCTTCCTTTTTAATGAAAGAGCCCTTCTTAGGAACAGGGCAAAGAAAACTTGAGTTTTATCTATTGATCAAGTTGGGGGTTCTGGAACACTAAACCCCAAGATCTGTCAGTGGAAGACAGGGCTGGTAAGGCGGGTCCCCTGCCTCTAGATGGTACCGGTAAAGTTCCAAATAGGGATCGACAGTAATGACAATAGATAGCATTCATAGAAACTTAGTCTGTGCCAGGTACACCTTTTTGTCCTCACAACAGCACGAGGTAGGTGCCTAGTCCCAGAACATTAGCCTATAGAGTGGATTGGTCAACAGGGCAAAACGAAGTCCTCGAGTGGGGTTGGAGGGACCAGAGTCAGGGAGAAACCACAGGGGGCCTGGTGAAGACTGTAGACTAAGAAGGGATAATATAAACCTCTTTTAGTTTAAAAAAAAAAAACAAAGCATCAAACAAAAAAACCCTAATGTCCAATAGAATCGAAGTTTCAGCCAACGTAAGCCGGACTGCAAAAGCTCTCTTTTGGATTTGATTTCGATCTACTGGGATCTAATTCATATGATGTGTTAAATGAGTCAAGAATGTGAGATTTCTTTTGTTAAAAAAGAAAGTTGAAACACATATTTACTGAATACTACTATGTGCAAGGCACTTAGACAAAGCCTTTCATACTAAAGTCTTGTGTGTATAATTAGAGAATCCTGCAATAACTTTCTGTAGAAGGAAACAGGTTTAACTCTCTATATTAGAATTCTTCATTATTAAAACCAGCAGAGAGCCATTGATGATTAAATAGCTAGGAACTAAAGTGTTTTTTTCCTTTTTGCAATTACTGATTATCGCTTTTAGCTGTTTACCCACCATTGTTGACTGTGCTGCTTAGGCACTATGCTATCTGACTCCCACTAGGCTCCTATAGACAACATCTCCCTGGAGCCTGGGTCACCATGGGAATGGGTATGTGAGCTGTTTCTCAGGAATTAGAACTCCTTGTCCACTTCATGCCAGTTGAGACCACCAACTCATTAACTGGGCCCACGCAGATGTCCGATAGGCAACCTTTTGATGTCACGAGGCTAAAAACTGCCCCCTCAGATCATGCTAACACTGCCATTTTGTGAACATGCGTCCTGTGAAGAGGCATGAAGTCTGACTACACTTGCACAGATCATCAATTACCTCACCTCTCCTCACCTCCAATCACCTCTCTCCATGTTTGACTACGTTGCCCCCTTACCCCATAAATATCCCTGAGTCCCTATTTTCGGGGAAGCAAATTTGAGGCTCATGCTCTCGCTTCCTCACGTGGCTGCCTTGTGAGTAAAATCTTTCTCGGCTGCAATCTCATCATCTCGGTGTTTGGCTTTCTGGGTGGTGGGCAAAAACAAACCTGGTTCGGTAACATTATCAAAGAACAGATTATAACCTGGACTGGAATAATATTTGAGGCAATGATATTCATGGAAAAATTTTGCAAATCTTTTTAAATAGAAGACAACCCCCAATTTATCTCCAAGTCATTTTCAAGTACAACCAATGCTTCATAGAGCTTTAAAAATAAGGTAGCTTTGACACATTACATGTGTGTATCAATTTAGACACAAATGTTTATTGAAGTGCCTACGATGTGCCCAGCACAGTGCTAGGCACCAGTCAGGTTACAATGGCTGACTGGTCCTTGCTCTCATGGAGCTTACAGTCTAGTTAAAGAGCCACAGAACATTGCTAAACATTTAAGTGCTTAACTGAGTAGAAGAGACAAGAAGTGCTGAGGAGTTGCGGGAAAGAAGGGTGGAATAGGTACTGGAGTCTTCAAGAAAGGCTGGAAGAAAGAGGACTCCAGTTAGTTCTTGAAGAATGTGTAGGGCCTAGCTTGGTAGAGAGCAGGGAGAGACATTCAGGCAAAGGCACAGTAGCAGACATGGGTACGGAGTGGAAGACAATGGTGGTGGAGGGGACAGCACACACACTGAGCAACCAACCCGGAAATGCAGATTGTAGTCAACTCTTAGGGGGTGCTAAAACTCAGCTGAATAATCTATTCTTTTAATTTTTTTTAGGCATTTGGGACCTTCCACAGACACTTGGGCAGGAGAAATGACATGATGACAATAGATCTAACGTTATGTGCAAAATGGACTTCAGGAGAAAGGTGAGGGAAAAAATTAGAAATTGTGTCAGTAACCCTGGCACAAGATGAGAGCAGTTAGGTGCTGGCAATGAGACAGAACTGCAGGACTTAGCCAGGAGACATTGTTTTCCTCTCCTAAGTGTTAAGAATTTAAAATAGGTATAGTACTTTTAATTCAAATTATACTAGTTTGTTAAAAGGAAAAACATCCAAAATGAGCTTTAAAAAAACACCTGTTTAAACATCTGTGGTTTTTGTGATTGTCGTTTTGTTGTGTGGAAGCAGTACTTTCTATGATTAATCTGCTTTATACATCTGTTTCAGTTAAGTAACTACAGAAAGAAAAATAACTGAATTGCTATGGGTTTGTGACACAGCCACAAAATTAACTTGAAGGTGGGGGAACTACAGTAGTCCCCTCTTATCCAAGGAGGATATGTTCCATGACCCCCAGTAGATGCCTGAAACTCCCAATAGAATCAAACCCTATATATACTATGTTTTTTCCTATACATACATACCTATGATAAAGTTTAATTTATAAATTAGGCACAGTAAGACATTAACAACAGTAATAAAATAGAACAATTATGTCAATATATTGTAATAAAAGTTACTGTAGATCTTAACAACCTCAGCATACAATTTTTTTTTCTTTCCTTAAGTTGAGAACTTTCACCTTTTCACTTGAAGGAAGCCCTTGTGGCTTCTCTTTGGCATATCCGAATTGCCAGCATCTCTACTCTTGTGCTTTGGGGCCATTATTAGGTAAAATAACGGTGACTTGAACACAAGTACTGCAATACCGTGACAGGTGATCTGATAACCAAGACAGCTACTAAGTGACTGACAGGCAGGTAGTGTATACAGTGTACACGCTGGACAAAGGGAGGATTCACGTCCTAGGCAGGGTGGAGAGGGATGGCACGAAATTTCATCACGCTACTCAGAATGGCGCACAATTTAAATCATATGAATTATTTATTTCTGGAATTTTCCATTTAATATTTTCAGACCATGGCTGAATGTGGGTAACTGAAACTGCAGAAAGTGAGACTTCGGACAAGGGGGGACTACTGTGCACTACAACGCTAAAAGGTGTTGTGTGTGCATCTTCTAAAAAATGAAAGTGCCATTTATCTTACTTATTAGGAATAGATACTAGGCTCATAAAGGATATTAAGAATGCCTTCTCTATAGGAGAAAAACTTTAATATAAATCTGATTATATATTTATATAGTTTTAAATAACTTAAAATCAACTCTGCTCTAGCAGACTTCTCTGAAGAACAAACACACAAAGGAATAAAGGTGATTTATGAAGTAATTTTAGTGAAGGCAAACATAGTGTGCCCTCATATTAATTACACGGTCCAGGCTGGATTATCCACAGGTAATCCACACAGAGGAGCCGAGCAAATCATCCAAATAGAGGACGATCCAAACACCGACACATATTGCCTTTCTCACAAACTTCCTTCTCATCTTGTCTGGAAATTGAGAGATACACGGGACCGTATGGATCGTGCGTGTTCTCTCCCACGATCCTGATTAACAGGATTTTCAGATATTATACCATGTCTCCCAGATTGTATCATGTCTCCTCTTTAATGCACTTTATTTCCCTGTACCCTAGATCCCTATTAATAATAAGCCTGTAGCAGTGCAACGTGTTTTAATAGGCTAGATAGCTCATGTTAATTCTTTGGGCATAGACAGATATACCTTTACTGAATAACTGGCTAACTGATGGGGCATTCAAGAGAATAGCTAAGAATATTCTAGAGTTACCAAATCAGCAGAGAGGAGTTGACAACTCTGGAGTAAGAAGAGCTGATGCTTTTATTGATTGATTGATTGATTGACAGTTAGTGATTGGGAGTATTCAGATGGCCTGCTGAAAAGTGCTAGAATCCAGCTAGACCAGCGGATTCTCAAAGTACTGACCCCAGACCACATCAGCATCAGCATCACCTGGGAACTTGTTAGAAATGCAAATTCTAGGGCCCCTCCACTGAATCAGAAACTCTGGAGGCCAAGCGCAGCAATCTGGGTTTTAGCAAGCCTTCCAAGTGATTCTGAAGTGAGCTAAAATTTGGAAACCGCTGAGCTAGACTTACTGGGAAGAAGCTGGCTCCAGACCCATAGTGTGCTTGATTTTCCTGTGGTTAATCCAGTAGTTCCCAAACTTTTCTGCACATTGGAATCACCTTGGGAGCTTCAGAAACTACTGATGCCTGTAGCCCAGCACTAGAGATTGTGGTTTAATTGGTCTGGGATAGAGCCTGGGCTTTGGAAATGTTTTAAAGATCCTCAAGTGATCCTCAGGTGCACACAAGTTTTGGAACCACTGGATTAATAAAAAGAGAACACATATATTAGGCAAATTTTATTTCCAAATTTCATTCAAGGAAATTTCCTGATTATTTCAGAGGAGTGGAATGTTGTCATAATAATATTGCTTAAAATTTAAGTTCAATACCCTATCTAAAGATCTTTATTCTTGTAAACTACATCTTCTAAATTAAAAGAGGCAGTTAATTCCCACATTATTTTGTTTGCAGGAAATCTGTAATTTTGGAGTCAACAAGAGTCTGTGTCACTCTTCTCATTAAATATTCATCTATGCCATTTAGCTGCCCAAAAATGGCATCAGGAACGCCTACACAAGTGGAAAGGAACCATCTAAGTTTCTGTGCACTTGAGATGGCCTCTGTGATGGTGATTTTTGGCTGCTGTGGTAAAGATGCCTCCCCCTCATCTTCACTTCCAGCTTCATCAGTATTTTCACTGGCCACCATGCCCTGGATGACCTCTGTGTCCATCAGCTCCTGAGAGATGATGAGATCATCATCTGCAGTGACAAAGTCCTGGAAATTTATTTCATTTGGGACACAGGTGGCAATAGCCACTGAGTGCCACAACTTTTCGATGGCAATATCTGGTTCAATAGCTGCTGCTTCTGTGTTAGAATCTGTCAGTTCCATAGGGATGATGCCTGCCTTCTGCCAGCATTTCACCACTGTGGACTGCTTGACTGACCACCACGCTGCAGCAATCATGTCAATGGCCTGCTTGATGTCCACTTTTCCTTGATCCTCATTGCTGTTGAGCTTGAGCAGGATCTGTTTTAGAAGGTGGCTCCTGTACAGCACTTTCATGGTGTGAATTATGCCAAGATTCAGTGGCTGCAGGACGGCAGTACAGTTTGAGGGCAGGTACCCCACTTGAATCCTTTCCAAGCGTGGAAGCATGTTGTGAGCAGAGCAGTTGTCGATAAGCAGGAGGATCCGGCGTTCCGCCTGCTTCATCCTGGTATCCACTTGTATCAGCCACTCATTAAACAGATCCTGCGTCATCCATGCCCACTGGTTGGCTCGGTAATCACAAGGGAGGGAATGGACGTTCTTGAGGCAGCGTGGGTTGGCTGACCTACCAACAATCAATGGTCTCATTTTTTCAGTCCCTGAAGCATTGCAACAAAAGAGTGCTGTCAACCGCTGCTTTGCTTTCTTGCCCCCTCTACAATGGTCCCCTTTAGCAGCAAGCGTGTGCTGGGGAAGCAACTGGAAAAACACTCCTGTCTCATCAGCGTTAAAGATATCATCTGGGCTGTAGTCAGCAATCAGTTTTATAATTTCCCCTGCATGCCACTCATTAACCTTATCTATTCCTAGGCCATTCATTAATCTGTCACTATCCTCTCTACAGACTGCTTTCAAAGCAATTCCATGGCGATCCCTAAATCTGTTCAGCCAGCCCACACTTGCTTGAAAATTGTTATAGCCAAGCATGTTGGCCAAGTTCAGTGCTTTTTTCCGAATGACAGAACCAGTCACGAGAATGTTTTTGGCATGGATTTCTTGAAACCAAGCAAAAACAGCCTTATCAATGTCGTCATAGAGAGCATTCCTCATCCTTTTCCGCTGGGGTCCCACAGTTGCCTCCCGCACCTTTTCTTCAAATTTGACGCGATCCTTTAAGAATGTAGACAAAGTAGAAGGAGTGATACCGAATTCTTTTGCTACATCACCTTTCCTCTTGCCTGAGTCTACAGCTTCCACAACTTTCATTTTCTCCTCCAGGGAGAACTGCCGACGTTTCTTGTTCCCTTTGTTTGCCATCTCCACAGTATGAGGGCTGGGCCACACTACCAGGGCTGTGTCTGTTCGTCCTCTTGGCTTGTTTTGCCACAAGTGTGGAAAACTGAGAAGACAAATGGAGTACCTGTCAGGAACCAAATGTAATGGATTCCCCCTAAAAGATGGGTTCAGGTTTTTAAAAACCCTATTAGGAAATGATAATATAAGGTCAAAGTCAAGAGAAGATAGGATTCATGCTACTGACTTTGTAGCGATTACTTATATAGACTCATAGAATGTTTGAAATAGAAGAGCTCTTTCAGAAAATCTAGTTTAAACTTTCTGAGCCTCTGTAAAAAAAATAATGTCTACTCTGTCTACTATGAGCATAGACTGAAATAATAGATGGTAAAGAGCTGTGCAAATAGCAATGTATTGTATAAATTCAAAGGATTATTATCTGGTTTGCTTTATAGATACAGAAACTGAGGACTGGGGAAGGGGCCTACCCAAGTTCATACAGCTCAGATCTCTTGACTCAGATTAGTGCTATTTCTGCCACTTCATAGTCCTACTTGAAATTCTACCAAAATGAGATCTTCAAAGCTCTATGGCCATGTGGCTTGGAAGGATTTTCACTGTGGGAAGATGTTTCTGGTAACCACACATTCGTTTAACGACTATTTACAGGTGCCAAGTGATAAGGACACAGTGATGAACAACATAGTCAAGGTCCCTGCCCTCATGAAATATACAGTGTAGTAAGGGAGATAAACAATAAGCTAACAGATAGGTAAGACGATTACAGAGTGTGATATGTGCCATGAAGGAAGTAAACACCATCCAGCACTAGCAATTTTGGTAATTTCCTGCTTAGACCTTCTATCATGAGAGTCCTCAAAAGACAAGAGAAGCTGCTGTGACCTTATGCTGTGACTGCCCCTCCCTAAGGGCTGATTTCTACTACCACCTCCACACAGCTGTCTATCCATTCATGGCACCCTCCATGGGCTAAGCACTGTGCTCGATGACAGCCATACATAGATGATTGGAGCATAGTGCTTACCATTGAGGAGCTTACCAGGGAAGCAGGGACTACCAACACTAGAGTGTATGGAATACTATGCAAGAGGTTACAGAGTACTATGAACTAGAACACAGAAGTGGGGATGATCAACTGGGTGCGGCATGGATGGGCAGTATACTTCAAACAGGAAACAATATTGATGTTGGGCCTTAAAGTATAAACAAATATGAATTAGTGAGATGGAAGGAAATACGTGTAAAGGCAATGAAGTACTGTAGAAAACAAGACGGCACTGTCAGGAAGAAAGTCTTTGGAGAAGAAAGTAAGAGCTAAATCACAGACAGGCCTAGTAAGGATTCCAGCTTGATCCTGGGATAATAAGAGGTCTTTAGAGTTTCTTGGGGGTTTTTTGGAATGACATGATCAGATTTGCACTTTAGAAAGAGTCCTTTGGTTGCAGGGTGGAGAACCTAATGGGTAAAGTCCACTTTCCTAAGAGGTAGCCCTAAATCTGAAGATAAAAGCAGGCTAGGCTAGCAGGCCATAAACAGTTGGGATACGTTCATTTGAGTCCAAGAGGAAGCTACTGAAGGATTTTAGGCAAGCAGAAATATGCCTGCTCTGTGAAGAATGGAATGGAAGGGTGTCAGAGCAAAAGCAGGAGAGTAATCAGGAGGCAGCTGCAGGAGTCCAGAGGTGAGATAATGGTGGCCTGGATTACAGTAATAGTGGAGATGGTAAGAAGTAGTAAGTTTGGGGCTGTTTTTGTAGATCTTGCTGATAGACTGGATGTGAGTTGCAAGAGGAGTCAAGGATAACTCCCAGATTTCTGGCTTGAGCACTGAGCAGTCCAGCAGATGGTGGCCATTTACTGACATGAGAACCAGTTACTGAGCATATACTTGGTAAACATAATTTGTTACTTTATATGCTTAATACAGCTTACATGTGGCAAGACTGGGCTTCAAACCCAGGGAGGCTTACCACAAAACCAGTGTTCTGAACAGTATAGAGTGCTATACAGCTTGTTCCGGGAACTACGGCTGTTGAGAAGAGACGTGGAAAGAAAATGAAGCAAGAGCCAAACCAAAGTCTTGTAGGTCAAGGTAAGTTTGAATTTTATTCTAAGTGAACGAGAAGACGCTGGAGGGTCTTAAGTAGCGAGCGACCTAATTAGACTTACAGTACAAAAAGATCAATCTGGCTGTTGTGTGGAGAAAAGATTGTAGAGGGACTAGAGTGGAGGTGGGGAGAAATTTCTTAGTCCAGGCGGGGGATACTGGTAACTACAAGACTGGTGGCAGTGGTAGATGGAGAAAAGCGGGTAGATTAGAAATACATTTGCAAGATAGTGAGGGTCGTGAGAGGACTTGAACAAATGTGGGACAATCTGTGACAGTGGCGGGAAAGGACCATACATTCCTTATCTGATTCCGGAGCCTCTCCACCTGGCCATTCAGCTCGTTCTGAATCACTCCAGGAACTCACTGCCGTTACTGTGTGTGGGACGGTGGGGGGATGGATGGCGAGCGGGCCGAGGAGGGCGGATTGTTGCGGCGCCAAGAAATAAGAACCCTATCCTGAACGAGTGGGGACAGACTGAGGAGGGCTGGGGTCAAGGCTTGAACACCAGGTGGGGAGGGTGGTGCTGGGGCTCCCTAGGGCCCGACGCGGCTTTGAGAGGTGAGGCGGGGCCTCGACCCCTCACCTCGGCGCAGCCCCGCCCCAGTTACCTGAACGCCCTACGGCAATGCCCCGGCACTAAGTGGCCCGGGCCTCCCACCGCGCGCGGGCGCAGCTTCCTCCTCCTCCCGGAACTTCTAGCCGGAAGCTGTCCGTCCGCCTTAGCAGCCCCTGTCTAAGCCTCTAAGCTGTTCCTATGGGCCCGCCCCTGAGCTAGAGCTGTACTGTTGCGCTTGCGCAAACAGTCGCACGCAGTCACGCGCCGCCGGCTGCTTCCGGTGCACCGCGAGGGCTGCCGGGACGGGTCTCCCTGGCGATCCGAGGTGTGCTGCCGCTGCTGCCACAGAGCCGGTCCCGCGGCGACGCCCTTGTGCCTGCTGTCTTCCTCGGGCTCCCCGGGGCTTGACCCCCCGGGGCCCTCGGCAGGCGTCGGTGAAGAGCCTGCGGAGCGAACCTGTGCTCCCACACCCGCCCTCCACGACCCCATATCGCAACTCCAAGGAGGGGGAGCGAGAAGGGCCGTCGCGACTCCGCGCCCTGTGTCGCCGGGCGGCGCCGCGGGGCCGGAGTTCAGATAGCCCCCGGGATGCGCGCGCGAGCCCTCGCCTCCACTTCCTTGTTGCCACTGTCACGACTGGAGCCGCCTCTCGCCGACAGCCGGGAGCGCGAGTGCGCCCGCCAGCCCCCTCGTCGAGCCCCCGGGCCGGGCGCCTCCGGGAATGTGAGCCGCGTGGCTTGCACGCTCCTCCGGGTAAGTCCCGCCCTGGAGCGCCGCTGCACCGCGAACCCGCGGGTGACCTCGAGCTGGGTGCTGCACCTCTCTGAGCCTTGTTGCATCTTCCACAAAGTAGGAACAGGGAGCCTTCGTCGTGTCTTCCCGCATTCAGTGCCTTTGGGATATCTAAGACCCAGAGAGGGAAAGGAACTAGCCCAGAGTCGAACCGTGACCCATAGCTGAGCCGTCACAGCCCATCCCATGAGGTTCCGAGGAGGATCTGATGGGATAGTGAAAGTGTCTCTCAAATTTTAAGTACTGCCCTTCACCCTGTTTTACAGATGAGAAAACGGAGGCTTAGAGAGAGTAAGTAGATTGCTCAAGGTCATAGAGCTCTGTGCGGATGCTATTAAAATGTGTAGCGTAAATTAGAATCCTGATCTTCTCCCCTCCAGAGCCCTTTGTTTTAACCTTTATATTATCCTGCTTTTTTTTTTCGTCTTTTTGCCTTGGCGTACTGAGGCCTAGGATCTGAAAACAGTTTTGACCCCAGGCTTAAAATGGGGTAGTCTCTTCCTGCCCGCACCCCATGGTGGTTGTAGTGACGTTGTTTCCTGACTTGTTTTGTTCTGGGTGCTAAAATCTTATATGCTGTTTTTTACAGATGCTCGCCTGCAGTTATTGCTTTTCTCTGCAAGACTCTCAAGAGCTGAGAAGTCCATTATTAAGGGCAAAAAAGCACAGTCCCTACATAGCCCTGATTTGAACTCTAGCTTCCTTTACCCAGTGAAGGCACTGGCCTGTCACTTACCCAGCCTAGTTATGGGTTATGTTCTCTTTCAGGGTTGCACTGCGAAAGAAGGCAGGGTTGTTGGTTTGTTGGTTTTTTTTTTTTTTTTTCAATGGGAAGAGATAGCATTTAGAGATGACACAGAACTAGAAGGAACCTTAGGAATAATGTGTTCTTAACCCCGGGGTAGACCTTTAAAATTATAGGTGAAGTGTTGTTTGTCTGCATTTTCTAGGGGAGGGTTTTTCGTTTTCACAACATTCTCAAAGGGATACTTGCCTCCCAATACGTGAGGAGCCACTGATTTCAACCTCTTCATCTCATGTAAGGAACAACTGGAATTTAGGGCGGGCGATAGACTTGTCTGACATCACATGGTTAGAGTTGAGACTTGGATCCACGTCTCCTGACTCAACATGCAGTGTCTTTTTCTCATTATACCGTATCAGATCCTTCATCATTTGTGGACTGAAGTCTAAATGAGATGTGAATGGGCTTTGTAATACACAGATCAGTCCTGCATTTACTACCACAACGCCCTCTTCCCATTACCCCAAATTCTCTTCCAGCAGATTTTCAGGAGCCGCTATATCATTTCCCTCTCATAAAATTCAAGTGGTTTCTGGGAACCTTTCTCCCTCCAAGGGTTGAGTCTCGTGGGTAAAACTCCAACTTAGAACGTGGCCACAAGTAAACTAACTCTTCTTTAACTAGTTATTCAGGATTTTTATGTCATCTTTTTCCTGGGAAAAGCTATTAGTAGATTTTTTTGTTTCTTAGGCCACTGCCAGAGAGCTAATGTTGGTCTGTCATATTACAGTTTAGACATGAGCTGTCCAATACCGTAGCCACTAGCCATATGTGGCTGTTTAAGTTATCGTTGCGTAAAACAAAATTAATTCTGTTCCTTAATCTCGCTAGCCATACTTCAGGTGCTCCATAGCCATAAGTAGCTACCATATTGGAGAGCACAGATACAGAACAGTTCCATCATTGCAGAAAGTTTATCGAACAGTGCTGGTTTACAGGGTTGCTGGGGGAGTTGGGGAGCAGTGTACTATAATGAAAGAAGGCTCAGAGAGTTGAATTTTTGAATAGAAAAATCTGTCTTTTAGGTTCCTATTTGGGTGTGGTGGCCTTGGGCAGGTCGTTAAGCATCTCAGCCACAGATTCTTCCTCTTTAATAATGAGCCCTTTCTTTTGTGTGGCACTTGAATATTCTCAAATAGAGTTACGTCTGTCATATCCTTCAAGGATTTTCACTGTACGTCTGTGGTAAGGTGAGTGAGACATCTCTCTTCTCATACGTGCGAGAGTTGAACCTAAAGCAGCTAGAGGACCTGCCCAAAGTCACACAAGCTGGCAGTGTAAAGAAATCTTTTACATATAGGCACTTACTGCATGTTTGAATGAATGATTAAATGCATCAATGAAGCAGTTTGCCTAAGATGATGAGACCTATGAGGGAGGGTCCAGAACTTCTGACTCGTGCCCAAGTATTCCTTTCACCTGTTACCATAAGGAATTCTTGTAATGTGGGGCTCGTCTTTGAGTTGAAGAATTAACTGTGAGTATCCCATGAGTCAGTATAAACGAAAGGGCCGTGTAAGCTGTGATCCCAAATTTGTCCGCTCAGAGGAATCCCTGGGGCACTTGTTAAGCATACAGATTTCCATACCTTCTAGAGATTCTGATTCAGAAGGGCGGAAGTGGATCCCTGGAATCTGGATGTTTAATAAGTACCCCAGGTGCTGCTTAGGATCCTCTGAGTTTGAGCCTTGAGGCCCTTGCAGAGATAAGGGATCGTTGGATTGGCAGGCTCCTGTCCTCTTAAGGGTAGGTTCTTGAAACTTGTTTGTGTTTGACTTTCTTCTAGCCATGGATGCATCATATGATGGTACTGAGGTAACTGTCGTGATGGAGGAAATTGAGGAAGCCTACTGTTATGCCTCCCCTGGGCCACCCAAGAAGAAGAAAAAGTATAAAATACATGGAGAAAAGGCGAAGAAACCCAGGTTAGCCAACGTGTTTTGGTAGCTGGCATTTATGAACAGAAGCTGCTTGGAGAGCTGTGTTGAGGAATACTTTAGCCTGCGTCCAGATTCATTCAGAGTACCATGTCAGTTGTCTCTGGATGGGCGGTGGGGTTGTGGGGAGAGGGAGGTGGAGAGTGGCCGATTGATGCCAGCTGTGCAGAGGAGTAAAGCGTGTGAGTGATAACTAGCTTGTGTAATCAGTCCCGTAAGTAACCTTTCCCCTGAGAGTGGAATGACAGGGCATCTGTGTCTGTCTTTGCTCATAGTGGGCTTTAAAGCCAGTCATTCCTGCAGAAAGGTGGTCCGTGGAAAGGTAAACCAGACAGCCTTCGCTTCCATGTGTCTGGATGGAGAAACCTCTATGCACTGTCTGGGGGTGTTATACAAATGCTCCTTCACTTCACTCCCTATTTACATAAATGCTTTGAAATGAAAAGCTGGGTCTTGTATTTACCTCTTCACTACTCAGACGCTAACATTGTACTATTTACTGGTTGACTGAGGGGAAACCTCAAGAAGTCCTTGCTTCCTCAGGTCGGCTTACCTTCTATATTATTACGACATCTACCTGAAAGTGCAGCAGGAGCTCCCCCACCTCCCTCAGTCTGAGATCAATAAGAAGATTAGCGAGAGTTGGAGGCTTCTCAGCGTGGCCGAGAGGAGTTACTACTTGGAGAAGGCCAAACTAGAGAAAGAAGGTTTGGATCCTGTAAGTGATTTTTTTTTTCCCAACTAATTTCTCCATTGGTTCCATGGTGAAAGCCTCCGGGAGACAACCCCCTGTTCTCCTGTGTCCTTTTCTTTTCTTGGGGAAACCTTGAGTTGAGGCCCTTTTGTCTTTTTTGAGTCTGATATTGTCTCTTTCCTTTTTGGTGGCGCCCTGCGCTCTTGTATCTTCTTTGGTTGCAGCAGCACAGGGAGCTGACATTTTCTGAGTATCCACAGTGAGCCTTAGGTTCCTTTTCTGAGTTTTGGCATAACTTGGAGCCCCTTATCCTTATGGATAGTCTTGTTTTCCTTTAATATAGTAGCTTGTGTAGGAATTTCTCTACGTTGAGTTTTCACGTTGTCACTCGAATGTAGTGTAATGAATTTGTGTTGTGCCCACCCTATCAGGTAAACATAATTAGCAATTGGGCTTGCATGTTTAGAGGTAGATACAGCTGGTTTGTATAATGCCACATTCTCTTGTTACCACTGGCGGTTGTGAACTATGCTAGAAGCAAAAACTCAGGGTTAGAGCCAAAGATGTTAGAGGAGACAGAGGCTTTGAGTGCTTGGATTAAGAAATGAGGAAGCGTTTAGGTTTGTGTCTGTCAGCCGTTTTGGTATTTCTAGTTCACAGTAATGAAATGCACTGACAACAGTTAACACTGCTGGTTTTTGTTATGTTTTGTTTTGTTTTAACTGAAATTCCTGCAGGAAAAATAACGTTGTTAATGCAAGTTGAAACCTTTTAACCTTAACTCATTTGTTTCAGTTGAAGCAGTTGTCTCTAACTTCTTTATTGATGATGTAGAGCGAAGGTTCCTCAGGTGTGCAACCACTATGTTATGGTAGAACAGGTTGTATTTTCCGTTAATGGGGCCCATCTGCCCCTGCCGTTTAGCTTATTCTGTCCTTCCTGGCTTGGCATGCCTCTTCCTGGAAGAGCTTTGTGTCGCCTGCAGTCTAGAGGTGCCGCTCCCGCTCCCTCCTCTAGATGATTTGTTTATAAAGTGTGAGCCTGGGAAACTCCCTGTGGGGGAGGGAAGGTGGAGTCTAGGAAAAGTACACATACTCCCTTTGGTTTCCCCATTATTAAGTCAGCAGTCTTTTCGCCTATGATACAAGAAAATTTTACCTAATCCTGGAGTGATAAGGTTTTTAAAACTAGACGTTAATGTAAGTCTCTATTAAGACTTTTTACAGAAATTTAAGTCATCTGCAGTGGTTTTCCTTATTTGTATGCAAATTTGTATCTACTGTCGTCTCTACCACTACCACCAAGAAGATGAATAGATTAGCTCTGATGTTAACTAGCTGTGACCTCGGAAAGATCACATATCTCTGAGTCTTGGTTTCCTCATTTGTAAAATGGGGATGATAGTATCTACTCACAGTGTTTACAATAGATAATGTAGAGCACTCAGCTGAGTTCCTGGCACACACTGATTTTGTCAGTAAATATCACTCTTCAGTGGATTAAATGTCCAGTGACCATATAAGAAAAGGTGGCACTTAATGAGCCTCTGGGCTGTACCATGACTGGGTGAGGCTTTATGTGCTGTGTTTGACTTCTCCCTGATTGCTGGCGTAAAGGGGAGACCCTCTTGCCTACACGCTTCAGGAGGCCGTCAGAGACCTCGTGGCATGCTGTCTCCTTGGCGGCCCTTCAGGTCTCCTGCCTAGTGGTGGGGCCCATGGTTCCAGTGTTGTTCTTTCCAGTCTGTAAGATGAATGTCATTCAGGCTGCCCTGGTTTCTCTGTGCTTGGATTTGTTAAATCCAGACCATCTTATGCATTTGCCGCCGTTTAGTCTTGTTCTCTTGACCTGTCTGCTTCAAAGGGTGACTTGAAAGTGTCATTTCTCCATTATTTCTCCAGTAAAGTCTCCATAAAGGATTCGATCTGTCTGCTTTCATGTTTCATCTGAGTGCTTCTTTTAACTTCCATCTCTGAGTGCTTCCTTTGTACCCTAAGTACTCCCATCGACTTCTTGCTTTTGATTTAAGAATCCTTCTGTAATTGACTTAGTGTTCCTTTTAAAAGATGCTTTTGAAATTATTTGTTTCATTTAATTTGAGTTCTCACTTAATTGTTCACTTCGACTTTTTTTAATTGGGTAACTTTCAGTTTAAATTGAAAAAATAAAACAAAAGCACCTTTTCCTTGGTGCCAATTAGCCATGCAGGATTGTGCTTCTAATGCCTGGTCTCCTTGCTCCTTAGAAGACCTGACCTTTGCTACTTTCTAATTTTGTGTTTTGGCAAAGCTTACCTCCCTGAGCTTCAATTCTTTCATTCATCAAATGGGAACAGTAATAGTACCTAACTTAATAGTGTTGTTTTTAAGGTCAGGAAAGATTTTTCTAAACCTTAAGATTCTAGGTCAGTGTTAATATTTGTATTCCCCCCCTCCCCCCCAAATTCAGGCCCGTGTCAGATAACCCCTTCTACATACACGTTCTCTCATGAAGCCTTTTAGGCTTCATGATGTGTTCATCCTCTTTGTAAGTCTGGGAGAAACCAGTGATGCCAGAATCCTTGCTTGCTGCCTTGAGTTCCAACCTGACCTGTTGTATTTTATGCTTTTTGGGGTTTTATTGAGCATTGTACATTCTGGTGTTTAAATCTTCTGCTCCTTAGAAATCCTAAAGTATCAAAGCTGGGAAAGAACTCATAAATAGCCCCATTCAGCTCCCTCATTTTACAGATGGAGCAGCAAGCGCTAAAAAGGGGAAGGGATTTGCTCACGACTGTGCCAAACCTGGGATTCCAGCTCACAGTTTCAGATGTCAAGATGAGTGCCCCTTCCAGGGTCTAATCCACATTATCTGTCTCCTGGGTGACCAAGCAAGTAAGGTACACTGGCTAAAGTGTGATTCAAATGAAGGTGACGTTGTTGTTGACAGAGGCTGACCCTATCTAAGTCATAGGTCAAGAGAGTGGAATCTTTCTGCTCCCTTTTGCAGGAAAAAAACCCCCAGAGCTCATAAATGTACATCCATGTGGTCTTACTCCATTTATCTCTGCTTGTCTCCCTTTTCCTGGCTTTCTCGTCCTCAGAACTCTAAGCTCTCTGCACTGACTGCTGTGGTTCCAGACATCCCAGGTTTCCGCAAGATCCTGCCCCGTTCAGATTACATCATCATCCCCAAGAGCAGCCTGCAGGAGGATCGCAGCTGCCCTCAGCTAGAGCTGTGTGTGGCCCAGAACCAGATGTCTCCTAAAGGACCATCTCTTATGTCCAGTACTGCGCCGGAGACAGTGTGTAGCCACGCAGGCATGGCAGAGCAGTGCCTGGCTGTGGAGGCCCTAGCTGAGGAGGTGGGAGCCCTTGCCCAGCCAGGTGCCGTACAGGAAATTGCCACCTCAGAGATCCTCAGCCAGGATGTGCTCCTGGAGGAGGCTTCCCTGGAGGTAGGGGAGAGCCATCAACCTTACCAGACAAGTCTGGTAATTGAAGAGACCTTAGTGAACGGCTCACCAGACCTCTCCACCGGAAGCCTGGCTGTGCCCCACCCCCAGGTTGGGGAGAGCATGTCAGTGGTAACAGTCATGAGGGTAAGTCACTTTGGTACTGATGTCTTTTGCTTTATCTGGAATTAGTAAAAAGGCAGCTAGCATCACACAGTGTCATTCTGGAACAGTGGTAATTAAGAGTACTGTGGCACTTCTGGTAGGACTGCAGTCCTCTTGAACCTTTTTGCCCCTGGACTTGCTCCAAAGATCTCTCCAGTTTCTTAGGCACTCGTACCAACTCCTCTTGCTCCCGTAGCTGGGATTTTCTTCACATGAGGTAGCACATAAGGTACATTAGTAGGAGGGATGGAAAAGATATTTGGGTTATTCATGAATCAAAGCCAAGATCTGTCAGACTATCAGTATGAGTCAGGGTTTTATGTTCCCTGAAGATTGTTTCAGCAAGCACAATGGCACGTTGAACTGTCTAGGAGAATTTTCAAATAGTCTTTCTGGGCACAGAGTACATAGGAAGAAGGAAGTTCTCTTCAAGGCCAGGGTGATGGGACTCAATAGCTGAGAAAGAAGGGGGAGGTCTCTCTCCAGTGGCTCAAGTGTCATGCCAGTGGAGGGGAAAGAGCACCTTCAGTGATCACACAGCCTGGTCCCCTGGAAGTAGGGGAGCTGCCACCATGCCCTCTGTTACCCTGGGTAGGATGGCATCCTCACAGAGGTACGAGTTCTGCTCAGGCTGAGAGGACCAGCGTACTGCAGCCCCGGGGCCAGGACGGATGAGAGCAGGTCCCCCTGCAAGGGAATCCATGCCAGGCCTACATCCATTTTATTATTTGTTCCCTTAGTGAGATTTATGATAATGAAGCATGCCTCTGGCCTGGTTAAGGCAGATTGATAAGGTGCTAAGAGCATTTGACAGGGTCAGAAGAGTTGTATTCTTTCACTAACTGCTTGTGTGATCTCGGGAGGCCTAAGTGGAACCTCAGTTTTCTCATCTGTAAAATGACGATAGCACATTCCCTGTGCTAGTGGTTTTCTCTGTCTTTATTTCTTCATAATTAAACTCTTTATTTTGAGATGTTATAGATTCATTTTTTTAAAGGACATTGGATAAGCTTATCGTCTGTGTGTGTTGGACTTGATCAGTCTTCCAGTGTTGTGGGTGGCACTGGGGGTTCTTCACTCCATCTCAGTAAAACTGTCCTTCTCTCCATGTGCCCACAGGATTCCAGTGAGAGTAACTGCTCGGCACCAGCCACTCAGTTCATCATGTTGCCTCTTCCTGCCTACTCGGTTGTGGAGAACCCCACCTCCATCAAACTGGTCAGTGTTGGGGTGTTAATGGAGATAGGGCTCCATAAGAATTCTCTTCCAGATAGTTTTCTAAAAGCTTTAACAGCCTTAGGACACCGGGACTGGCAGAGATCTCAGAGTTACCTGGTCCAGGTATTCTTAACTGGGCTGGGGGAGGTCGGTGAGTGGAGCTCCATGGGATCCATGAACTCCTTGAGTTATGGACAGACTTCTCCTCCGGAGCGTTTTCCTGGGATAGGTTCCATGGCTTTTATCAAATTTTCAGAAACATACATGGTTTAGGAAAATTGAGGGCCATTGGTCTAGTTCAATCCTGTTAGTGTACAGTTTAGGAACAAGGCCCAGAGAAGAGAAAGGACTTTTTCTCTGTGTGATTCAAGGCTACTGAGCTGCAAAGGACCCTGGTCTTTTGATTTTCAGTTAATGATTTTTTGTATCACACACTGCAGCATCTGGGCTGAGATTTATCCCTAAATATTTCATGTTTCTTTATGGTATTATAAATAATATTTTAAAATGTTTTTGAATATCTGATTGTGCAATACTAATATAGAATAATACAATTGATTTTTTGTGTCTTAAAGTTGTATCCTGCAACTTTGCTGAGCTCAGGTATTCCAGTAGCCTTTTTGTAGATTCTGTTGCATTTTCTACATAGGTGATCATATTTGTGAATAAAGACCGTTTTGTTTCTTCCTTTCTAATCTGGACTCTTTCTTTTTTTGAAAAATATTTCTTCTTTTTTTTTTTTTTGGTGAGGGAGATTGGCCCAGAGCTAACATCTCTTGCCAGTCTTCCTCTTTTTGCTTGGGGAAGATGGTCCCTAAGCTAACTTCTGTGCCAGTCTTCCTCTACTTTGTATATGGGATACTGCCGCAGCACGGCTTGATGAGCAGTGTGTAGGTCCACGCCCAGGATCTGAACCTGCAAACCCAGGCCGCCAAAGCAGAAAGTGTGAACTTAACCACTACACCATGGGCCAGCCCCTCCTTCTTTCTTTTTCTTATCTTATTACATAGTCTAGGACCTCCAGTACAATATTGAATAGAAATGGTGAGAGCAGATATCTTTACCTTGTTCTTCATCTTAGGGAGAAAGCATTCAGTCTTTTACTGTTAAGTATAATATTAGCTGTAGGTTCTTCATAGACACCCTTATCAAGTTTAGGAAGTTCTCTTATATTCCTGATTTGCTGGGAGTATTTATCAGGAATGGATGTTGGATTTTGCCAGATGCTTTTTCTGTGTCTCTTGAGATGATTGTATGATTTTCTTTTTTAGTTTGTTAATATGGTTAATGTTGTTTTTTTCAAATGTTAAACCTGCATTCCCAGGGTAAACCTCACTTGGCAATGATGTATTATCCTTCTAATATATTGTTGGATTTGATTTGCTAAGATTTTTGATTTGCTAAAATAGAATTTTTCTGTCTGTGTTCATGAGGGGTGTTGGTCTCTAACTTTCTTTTGTATGGTGTGTGTGGTCTGGTTTGGGTGTCAAGGTGGTGCTTACTTCGCAGAGTGGGTTAGGACATCCTTTCTCCTCGTGAGTTTTCTGGAAGCGTTTGTGCAGTGGTGGCATTGTTTCTTCCTTAAGTGTTTGGTAGAGTTGCCAGTGAAGTCACCTGGGCCTGGAGATTTCTTTGTGGGAAAGTTTTTAATTGCAAGTCCAATTTTTAAAATATACATAGGACTAGATATATATCAGATTATCTATTTTGAGTGAGGTTTGGCAGTTTGTCTTTCAGGGAATTTGTCCATCTTGTCTAAATTCTCGAATTTATTGACATAAAGTTGTTCAAAACATTTCCTTATTCTTTAAAAAATTGTGCTAGAATATACATAACATAAAATTTACTGTATTAACCATTTTTTAAGTGCACAATTCAGTGCCATGAAGTATATTCACAATGTTGTGAAGCCATGACCAGTATCCCTTTCCAGAACTTTTTTGTCATCCCAAACAGAAACTCTGTACCCATTGAACAGGAGCTGCCCGTTGCTTCCTTCCCCTAGTCCCTGGTAGCCTCTCTTTCACTTTCTGTCTGTGGCTTTGCATATTCTAGGTGCCTCATATGAGTGGAATCATGCAGATGTTGTCCTTGTGGTCTTTTTCACTTAGCATAATGCTTTCAAGTTTCATCTGTCTTGTAGCATGTATCAAAATTTAATTCCTTTTTATGGTTGAATAATATTCCATTGCGTGTATATACCACATTTGGTTTATCCATTTGTAAGCATTGATGGACTTGTTTGTTTTCACATTTTAGCTACTGTGAATATTGAACTTGGTGTACAAGTGTCTATTTGAGTCCCTGCTTTCAGTTCTTTGGGTGTATACCTAAGAGTGGAATTGCTAGATCATGTGGTAATTCTGTGTTTACAGTTTTGAAGAAACCCTTATCCTTTTAATATCTATGGAATCCATAGTGATTTTACTTCTCTCATCACTGATACTGGTAATTTGGATCTTCTTTCTTTTTTTCCTGATAAGCCTGGCTAGAGGTTTTTAATTTTTTTGGTTTTTTTCAAAGAGTCAGATTTGGTTTCATTGGTTTTGTTTTGTTTTTCTGTGCACTTGAAAAGAATGTGTGTTCTGCTGTTGGGTGGAGTGTTCTACATGGTTCAGATTAGGTCAAGTTGATTGACAGTGTTCAACTCTTTTATATCCTTACTGATTTTCTGTCTACTTGTTCTGTCAGTTATTGAGAAAAGGCATCCACCTATCATTGTAGAGTTATGTTTCTTTTTGCAGTTCTATTAGTTTTTTGTGTTGTGTATTTTGACTCTGTTATTAAGTACATCAAATCAATGTTTAGGATTATTATCTTCTAAAACTCTGTCTATGGATAGACCATATATCCTTAGATAAGAAAGTTATATTTTAAACAAGAACAGCCACTGCAACCTGATTCTTGGAGAAACTCCTGATTTCTTCTGAGCCCTTGCTCTCTTGGAAATTACTATTCTTTCATGGTCTAATAAGTGTCAGCCAAGCTCTTCTAGAAATTGTTTTATGAATAATACTTAAGAACAAGGGCCACCCCAGTGGCGTACCAGTTAAGTTTGTGTGCTCTGCTTCGGCGGCCTGGGGTTCACAGGTTTGGATCCTGGGCAGGGACCTAGCACCACTTGTCAAGCCATGCTGTGGCAGCATCCCACATAAAATAGAGGACAATTGGCACAGATGTTAGCTCAGAGCCAATCTTCCTCACAAAAAAAGAAAGAGAGAGAATGAAACATCAGCCTTGAACACTAGCATTTTTTTCTAAAGTCACTTCTGTAAGCTGCTGTTTAGGAGTATTTCCAAGTTCATGGTAGTTTACTTATAGAACTAGCCTAACTTAAATTTTTACTCTGCGTTCTGGGAGTGTTCAGAATGAATGTTCTATATGAGGCCACAGTCTGAGAAAAGATAAGAGATGCTTTATATCCCAGTAATAGTAGTCTGTCACAAACCTGTAAAATCTTTTACAGTTTACTCAGCGATGTGTTTCCTCATTTGCTCCTCAAGATATATCCATGAAATAGGAAAGGCAGGTGATTTTACAGAGGAGGACTCCCAGGGCCCAAGAGCTAAGGTGACTCATTCAGTGTGTCAGTGATATAGTTGGAACCCAAAGCCAGGCCTCTTTCCCTGGTATCACACCACTTCACATGCATCCTTGACCTGCTACCGCTATCATAATCACCTTTTCCTTGGGCCTTGTGGCAGAAGCAGCCTAGTGGCAGCTTGGTGTTTCCCCAAGGGAGGTTTGTGCTTTTTGGTCAGGCCCGGGAAGCTGGGATTATTAGCTGAGTAAACCTTCATAAGTGACAGAACAGATCTGACAGGGAAATGTTTTCTTTCCAGCATTAATCAAGAAATGGAGCATGGCTAATTTCTATTTGTAGCTGAAATGTCACAACCCATTGTAATACATTGTGTTCAAAGGGAAATCATCAGAGATGGTGAGAGCTGGTGGCTGAATATATTCATGTGTAAATAAGTAAATTCTGTTGCGTGCCAAAGGACTTGGTTTCTGTTGGCATGCCCTCTCATTTTTTTAGTGAACATAGTCTATTTTTATCTCTCTGAACCCTAGGTTTTAGGTTCTCTGATTTTTAATAAGAATTAAGATGAAACAAATTCTTTGAAGTGTTCAGAGCCATAGGGTGCAGCTGGCTACATGGAAGGACCTTTGGACCAAGAATCAGAGATCTGGGCTGTAGGTCTAGCTCTGCCCTGGAGTCACTGTATGATCTGAGGCAAAGCATTTAACCACTCTGAACCTCAGTAATAGTAATACCTACTTCGTAGCATTGCTGAGAGCATTAAATGAGATATTGGTAAAGCGTTTAGCACTGTGTGGTACTCTGCTTAATTAATAGCCACTGTTAACTATCTTTATTCTTCTAATACCCCACTCTGTAACCTCGGGCAGCTGTCCTTCCTCATTTGAACTCTGTTTCTCCATTTCTAAAAAGTGAACTAGTTATATCTTAGGATCTTTTCAACTCTGACCTTTTAAGATACCATGAATTGGCTATCCTTCTGCAAGCTTGTATCCTCCTGGCATTGTTGTGGTTATAATGGTCATCAGGATCTGAGAGAACTTAGACTGTGGTGTTGATTCTGACTCACTGTTTTCCTTACAGACCACTACGTACACCCGCCGGGGCCATGGGACATGCACCAGCCCAGGTTGCTCCTTTACTTACGTCACCAGGCACAAGCCACCTAAGTGCCCTAGCTGTGGTAGCTTCCTAGGAGGGAAGTGGATCCCAAAGGTAAGGTCCATTGGCCTTCACTGCTGTGGAAGCCCTGCAAAGTAGGCTCTTCCTGCTCCCCTTAAGGACAAGTGACTTAGAAAATTAATACTCATTTTTATTTTCTGACTGTACAGGTAAGTCAGTTACATTGTAGACCATTTAAAAAAGAAAGAATAAAATGTTATCCATAATCTTACGTAATCGTTTTACAAAGAAAAGCCGTTATTAGTAATTTTGGTGTATTTTCTTCCAGTCTTTTTCCTGTGAGTGTGTAAGTTCTGTATCTTGCCTTTTTTCATTAACATATCATGCTATTAAATCTTCTTCAAAAACGTTACCTTTAATTGCTTCCTAATTTCCCATAAATGACTACACCAGGTTGATTTATTCATTTCCTATTAGGGTTAAATTTTTAACAGTCCACCTGCTTATTCAGATGACATAGCTCATGTCTTCTTACTCATTAGCTCCATGTCCTTTCAGTCTCTTATAGCTCTTATTGAAAGTTTAGGTCCTTAACCCAATATTTAAGGTCTTCCATAGTATAACTTTCCAAATGTATACTGCTTTCTCTCTCTGTAAATAAATGATGCTCAATAAATAAGTGCATGTCAGAGCTGTGCCCCTGTGAAGTTCATTTCAACACGTGTGTTTTGATACCTGTTTTATGTTTGACACTCATGATATGAATAACAACATACTTGGCACATTTTTGATAATGACTATACATTATTTAGGGCCAAAATGACTAGAATCGTCAAGGATGATTTTATACAGGAGAGAATCTTAAAGGATCAATAGAATTTGGGTAGGTAGAAAAGAAAAGAGAGGGCATGGTTTTTGTAAGAATAGCTTAGGCTAGGATTCTGTTTGTCATGTGGTTAACTAAGCCTGGTCCAAATTGATTCATGTAGAGAAAACTTAGATAGCGCTATACCTGTTAAGTTCCACTCGGGCCGTTTCCACAGAACATCTCTTGATAAATACCAGGTTGGTGACTTTTGCCCTCTGGCTGAATGTTGGGGTTCAGGGTAGTACCAATTCTGGGAGACAGAGTAGGTTAATAATTAAGCAGTTCTTCAGTCAGCTTCCTCAGTTCAAAGCCCTGCGGCCCCAGTTTTTAGCTGTGTATACTTGGGCAAGTTATTTCATGTCTCTCTTCTTGATTTAGGTTTCTTTTCATTTGTAGGTGGGAAGTTAACAATAGTGCCTACCTTATTAGGGTTGTTGGGGTCACATGAGATGATCCTTGTAAAGTGGATGGCGCATTCCTAGTATGTGTTAGATCCTCAGTAAGTGTTCACTGCTATCATTATTGGCAGCATTCTGATTGTTGTCTCTGTTGTTACTCTTCATGTTCTCACTTCAAGGGGCAGGAAGGACCTAGTGCTAGTGCCTCTCAGGAGGTTTTGTCAAATTTCTTGTGCCCATCTTCTCTGGTGTGGTGCTGTGAAGTCATTCAGTTTATTCTCACCCTAATTATTGTCCCCAAAGTGTACTTCTTCAGCTGCAGTAGGGAGATTGAATTGGATAGTGGTCAGAATCCTCCTTGGCGCCTCTTCACTGACAGCAGGTCTGTCAAATGACCTTATTTCCTGTGCTTTTGCATAGAAGACTCTGACTGATCCTGTGCCCTTGTCGTCTTCAGATTCTGTTTTTACTTTGGCTTTCTTTTCTTTTTCATTTTCTGTCTTTTCCCCCCTTTGATTGAAATAACTTTTGAGCCATGGTTCTCTTCTGAGATCAAACTCACAACATGAAAACAGTTTTTTTCTTAGCTAGTTGTCCCCCATCTTGACTTGCTGTTTCAGAATTTTTTCTTCCCCAAAAGTTTTTGTAAGAATTACCAGGTACCTGGTGGTGCATCAGTTAAATTCACACATTCCACTTCGGTGGCTGGTGATTCGCCAGTTTGGATTACAGGTGCGGACCTATACACTGCTAATCAAGCCATGCTATCGCAGGCATCTCACATAAAATAGAGGAAGATGGGCACAGATGTTAGCTCAAGGCCATTCTTCCTCAGCAAGAGGAGGGTTGGCAGTGGATGTTAGCTCAGGGTTAATCTTCCTCAAAAAAAAAAAAAAAAAGAATTACCAGGTTTAAGATTCCAAGATATCTTAATCTCATAGGAACAGAATAAGTAAGTGTGAGAAGAAAAAGGGTAACGTTTTAGCATCAATGCACTAAGAATTTGAGTTAAAGGTGGCTTTGGTTATCAGCTAGTTGAACTCCCAAGTTTCCAGCTGAGGAAAAACAGATTCAGGAGAAATGACTTATGTTCATATAGCTAATTATGGCAGCGCCCTTTCCACTAAACCACACTTTGCAGGCATTGCTATGTTGGTTAGCTGCAGAATCTTAAGATTTCTTGGGTTCTGATTTTTGAAGCAGCAAGTATAAATAGTTTCTAAAAGCTCCAAATGTGTCCGTGTCGGTTAGGAAATGACTCACCTTTTCTTGTATTGTTCTAGAGTTCATACTGGCTAAAATTAGCCCAGGAAATGTGTGGCACAATTCCCAATGAGTTGGATGGAACAAAAGATGGTATATAAGGCTCTTTAGCTCAAATCCTTACTCCTATGGGCTCTCTGATAGTGGTAATTGAGGTCTCTGAGTGGGCAGCTGGTAATATTTGCCTTCCATCTTGAAAGAAAGTGACATCCAAGAAGAATAGACTGAGTGAAGGAAATGTGAGATCATCAGCTAGAATTTTTTCCTCTGATTGCTTAAATTATCCAATCTTCCTGCAAAGGATTTTTGTCTAAAATAGCCTACTTAGTGGGCAGTGTTTCACTTAAAGATCTCAGGGGTTTAGTTTAAATTGTCTCCTGTTTTTTTGCTCACTTCTCCCTGTCCAGCAGTCGGTAAGCACTGTGCAGTTTACTTGAAATCTTTTTCTCTATTCGTCCTCATGGGCTATTACTGTGTGTTAGAATCTGAGAATGCTTTACTGGAGGTTTCTTCAGGTTGCCTGTACTGGTCCTTAACCAGAGGCAGTGTGCTGCCCTGGGGGCTTTGGAAGTGGAAGGGGTTTTTTGTAGCCTGTGACTGGGAGATAATACTGAAATTTAGTGACAGTGGCCACAGATGCTACGCTTCCTGCTCTGTGAAGCACTGGGCCACCCAAAAGACTGTCTTGCTGTTGTTTACAAACAGTGAGAGCCCAACTTTCTTTTATTTCGTAATGGGGAAATGAGGGTTCAGATGAAGCTTGCCTTAGGTGGCATGAGTAATTAGGTGTGAAACAGAGCCTAGATGGAACCCAGCTTTTGTCTTTTATGTCTCCTAGTTTATAGTGCCTTTCACTATTCACACGGAAGAAAAAACCCTTCTGAGACCTATCCTGGAGACAACCACTGTTTTAAAAGAGTTTCGTGTGTGCCCGTATATAAATATATTTATGTGTGTGTATATACGTATATATAAATAATACTGTATTTCCATAGCAGTGCTGATTGGATAAAAGCTAAAAGGCAACCAGGAATTTAAGTAGGTCTATCTGAGATAGCAGCTGGTATTTTTACTGAGTTTGAATATTTTCTAGCCTGTAATTAATGTGTGAATTAATTTGACCCAGTGAGAAGTTTGTGGCATCTGTATAAGTCAGCCTTAAGATTCACCTGGAAGAATCTGGGACAAAAGATAGCATTTTTCTCACTGGAGTTGGAAACTTTGAGTCTGTCCATGTGAGGTTGTGCCCACATTGGGATTAACTGAATCTCATAAAGGAAGCACCAGGATAAACAGTGTAAGACTTCTAGGACCAATATGGCAATGTGTCATCCTCTTTCTAGACATGGGGAAGTAGGCTTTAAATTGCCAACGTTTGTTCCCTGAAACCTAAAGAGGCATGTCAATAAGAAATGTGTTAGGAGGAGAACAGCTTTATCCTAACTCAGGCGTTGAATTCTACAGTGAGAGGGACCTGAAGCCACAAGACTTGGATTCAGGTCAGTTTTATACTTGGGATCTTAAGTTAGCATCTTCCTCTCTCTCGGCCTCAGTTTCCTTATCTGTTACCCATACATCATTGTTCTAAAGGTCAGATGAGAATATTTGTGAATGTCTTGTCAGCTGTAAAATGCCATATGCATATAAGGTATTCTTATTTTTTTCTAGGAAAAGTCAGCAAAAGCCAAAGTGGACTTGGCTTCTGGTGTCTCCTCCAAGGGCTCTGTGGTTAAGAGAAATCAGCAGCCTGTCACCACTGAGCAAAATCCCCCTAAGGAAAACGCCTCCAAGCTGACTCTGGAGAACTCGGAAGCTGTAAGCCAGCTCCTAAATGTGGCTCCTCCAAGAGAAGTGGGTGAGGAGAGTGAGTGGGAGGAAGTGATCATCTCAGATACCCATGTTTTGGTCAAGGAAGCTCCTGGGAATCGTGGTATAGCGGCCACTAAGACGCCGGTGGTCAAGAGTGGTGTGCAGCCTGAGGTCTCTCTGGGGACAACTGAGAATGACAGTCCTGGACCAGACATACCATCGCCAGCTGAGAGGAGCAGCACCTCCAGTCCACTCCCTGCTCCTAAAAAACCTACAGGGTAAACCAAACCGCTGTGTTTATGTATGATAGAACTGTGTTTGGAATGGCAGCTTGGGAAATGCCGTGTTTGCCTTGTCCTCCGTCCCTCACAGCATTCCTGAGAGAGGCAGCAGAGCCCACTTAGTGGATTCTGTTTTAGAGGTATGGAAACCAAGGCCTAGAGACCAGAATGGTTTCCCTCGCCTCCTGCCCTCTGCTGTCCATGTACTGCTGTCAGGTTCCTTGAACTTCTTGTCATTCTCTCTAAAGCAGTTATTAGGGTCTTGCTGGTACAGGCTGTGGGCGGTATCGCGAACTAGTATCCAGTCCTGCATACTCTATATAGAAAGAGAAGCCTTATTAAGGCGCCTCATAGAAAGGTCCCTGTTCTGGTGATCAGAGAATTCAGTTTTGGTTGTGACTCTGTCTCTGACTTCTGTTTGACCTTGGGCATAGTCACTTCATGCCTGTTCTCTCCTCTGAAAAATCTTGAGTTGGGTATTAAAAAAAAAATCTCATCCTCAGTGGCAGACTGTACAGACCGAAAAAGATCGTGTGTAAAGCATGCAGCCCAGCACCTTGCGGATAGGAGGAGGACTGTAAGTGTGGGCTGTGTTTCCTCCCCTTTTCCTCCTTAAAGGCTTAACCAGCTTCTCCATGTACCCCTTCCCAGAAGCGGTTGTAGTCTTGCAACTAAAGGCTCTTATTTGTTTATATCATTGGTTCTTAATGGGGAACACTTTTGTCCCCAGGGGATATTGTGGCAATGTTTGAACATGTTTTTGGTTGTTACAACTGGGTGGGGGCGGGATGCTAGTGGCACCTAGTGGGTAGAGGCCAGGAATGCTGCTAAACATCCTACAGTGCACAGGACCGCCCGCCACAACAAAGAATTATCTGGCCCAAAATGTTAATAGTGTCAAGGTTTAGAAATCTGGTTTATATTATCATGACTTTTAACAATTTTATTGTTGCATAGGAAATATATTCATATGGTTCAACCTCAAGGTACAAGGAATATACACTGGAAAGCATCTCCCTTCTATCTGATCCTTCAGTCATCCATTTCTATTTCTCACAGACCATCAATGTTCCCAGTGTTCTGTGTTTTAGAGATAATTTTAAGCATATAAACAAATAGTTGTGTGTATATATGTATGTATGTGTATGTGTGTATATATTTTTCCCCACTATTTTTTTCACAAATTGTAGCATAACATGCATATTTCTACATCCTACCTTTTTGTTTAACAACATGCCTTGAGGCGGTTCTGTATCTTCAGAGAGTGCAGCTGTGCACTTCAGACCTTTTGTTTTGGGCAAGTGGATCACTTCAGCAAGTGGGTGTGGAGGCCTTCTGTGCTGCAGGCTTTGTGCTAGCCATCGACATCGGAGCTGCAGAGATGAAGAAAGCATGGACTTTGTTCCCCAGGGTCTCTAAGCCGCCCTCATGTAGGAGACTGATAGGCTTTAAGTACTTGGTCTAATTAGAGGCAGATTAGATATTATATTATAACTACATTAGCTGCTGGTGTTCCACACTGTAGGTGCTGTTTTGTACTTTTTTATCCTCATAATGACCCCAAGAAGTTTATGTAATTGCTGTTCCACTTTACATGTTAGGAACTTGAGGTTAGCAGAAGAATGAAATGGCTTGCCCAGGGCCACACAGCTACTTACTGCTTTCATTTGAACCCAATCTAAAGCCTGACAGTTTAACCACTACACACTCACTCTAATAAAGTGCTCTTTGGAGATTTCACGTTGGCTTTCTTCTCCTTGGTCCGAGATTTCTAGGAGATTTCCCTTCTTTTTTTTCCCCCAGAGTCGACGTACTTACACCTGGGCCCAGAGCCCCAGAGCTTAAAGGCAGAGCTCGGGGGAAGCCCTCATTACTGGCTGCAGCAAGACCCATGAGAGCAATTCTCCCGGCCCCAGCTAACGTGGGCCGAGGCAGCAGCATGGGCCTGCCCAGGGCCAGGCAGGCCTTTCCCCTGAGCGGTAAGGGCTGGGATGGACCTGGGAGGAAGGGCTGTCTAATGGAAGAGGGGTGGAAACGGGGTGGCAGGGGGGACGTTGAGAGTGGAGATGAGAGGCTTAGAGAGGCTCTGAATGCACTTAAGTCACCAGTTTGGCTCCTGGTTGTCTCAGATAAGACTCCCTCTGTGAGGACTTGTGGCCTGAAGCCAAGCACGCTGAAGCAGCTGGGCCAGCCCATCCACCAGCCATCTAACACTGGCGAGGTGAAGGTAAGACCCATTCCTCAGGGGGAGCTGCGTGGGGACCTGCTCTGAGAACAGGGCTTCCATTTGGTGTCTCAAAGCTGTCCACAAAAAGCCTATTCTTATGCTGGTAGACGTCTGGGAGGAGGTTTAGTGTGAATGAGTTATCTTCTTTTTAATTAATTTCTTTTTCTTGTTATAAAATGAATGCTTGTTTTTAAACTTACTTAGAAGTAATTTAAAACTTAGGAAAAGGGGCTGGCCCTGTGGCCCAGTGGTTAAATTCGCGCGCTCCACTTCAGTGGCCCAGGGTTTCACTGGTTCGGATCCTGGGCGCGGACAAGGCACTGCTCATCAGGCCATGCTGAGGTGGCGTCCCACATGCCACAACTAGAAGGACTCAAAAATATACAACCATATACTGGGGGGGTTTGGGGAGAAAAAGCAGGAAAAAAGTTAAAGATAAAAATGTAGGAAAAAAGATGCAAGAGTAAAAATAGTACAAAGAGCCCCCTTGCACTCTTTACCCGTAGACACCTATTGTTAACATATTAGCCTATTTTGCTTTATCATTTATGCTAATGTGTGTCTTCCCCATTATGTATGTGTGTGTATGTATAAAATATACGTAGTTCACTGTGTTTCTTAAGAATAAGAACATTGTTTCTGAAATATTGATATAATACTTTATCATTCATATTCCAGTTTTTTGTTTTACTGAATTCTGTCCTTTTGCACTCCAGTACAGTGTCCAGTCTAGGATTAGATATTGCATTTAGTTGTCATGTCTCTTCAGCTTCCTTTAAAAAAAATGAATGCATGATTGTTATAGAAAATATAGAAAATTCAAGTAAGGCAGAAAATAAGTCCCTTATGATCCTGCTACCCAGAATAACTATTATTGACAGTCTCGTGTGTGTGTGTTCAGCCTTCAAGTCCTTTCCTACATTTGTGTGTTTATTTTTTAATATAATTTTTAAACCAAAAAACATGGCTCTTGGGGCCGGCCCAGTGGCACAGCAGTTAAGTTCACACGTTCTGCTTCTCGGCGGCCCAGGGTTTGCTGGTTCGGATCCCGGGTGCGGACATGGCACTGCTTGGCAGCCATGCTGTGGTAGGCGTCCCACGTATAAACTAGAGGAAGATGGGCACGGATGTTAGCTCAGAGCCAGGCTTCCTCAGCAAAAAGAGGAGGACTGGCAGTAGTTAGCTGAGGGCTAATCTTCCTCCAAAAAAAACAAAAAAACAAACAAAAAAAAAAAACATGGCTCTTACTCTGTGTACTGGTTTGTAGCCAGTACAGTTCATTCAATTTAATGATCTAGCTGTTAAAGATTTCCCAGTTATTGAAATTCCATGTATTCAAGCACATTTATTTTATTCTTAGATTTTCTTTTTTTGTTTTGCCATACATTACTAGAATAGTTATGATCAAAATTCCCTCTATCAGCATTTTTCACTAGACCGCTTTTTTTGGGCCATGTCCCTCAATAACAAACACATTTTCACATCACAGCCAAGGAAATGTATACATACATTTACACAGTAGAAGTTTAACAAAGCTATGCCCTTATTATATGCAGTCTTTTTCCCGTTTCTTGCAAAATGTTGGTTTCAGTCCTTTAATTTCACGACACCTCAGTGGATTGTAGCCTCTAATTTGAAAACCCTGTCATGGACTAAATTGGAATAGGAGAATTGGTCTGCCATCTCCCTTGCCATGTGTGCTGTATGGCAGGTAACTTCTTTGATAGTTCTAAATTTGCCCCAACAAGAATATCAGCCAGCTTTTACTTTGAAGCTGGTTTGTCACCCAGAGGTGGTATCAGCACTGGGTACAGGTGTGATCCTGGGGTATGGAAGGATGGTCATCTAGTCTGCTTCAGCCACTTCCTAGATTTCCAGCTCTTCGAGTCTCTTCACTCGTGTAAATTCCCGGTCTTTTCTATAAATAGTTGCCTTTTGATTGGCAACGTTGGGTATTTGTTAAAAGCCATAAGCCCTTTTGCTAGTCTTAAACCAGTGAAGTTACATGAAATATTTTATTCTGAAAATCAACTGAAATTCAGTGTTACAGAATAATTACTTTTTTTTTTTAAGATTTTTTTTTTTTCCTTTTTTTCCCCAAAGCCCCCCGATACGTGGTTGTATATTCTTGGTTGTGGGTCCTTCTAGTTGTGGCATGTGGGACGCCGCCTCAGCGTGGTTTGATGAGCAGTGCCATGTCTGTGCCCAGGATTTGAACCAGTGAAACACTGGGCCGCCTGCAGCGGAGCGCGCGAACTTAACCACTCGGCCACCGGGCCAGCCCCCCAGAATAATTACTTTTAATTTAGAATGGTTTCTTCATCTTTTCTTTCTTTTTAAATTATATAAGCAGTATCTACATTTCATGTAGAACATTTGAAAATTTTATAGATAGTGGTAAAAGGAGAAGCAATCATGACCTTCCTCTCATCCTGTGATATTTTGGTGAATCATTTTTTCAGACTTCTTTCTTTGCCGACAATATCCACCACGTATTTTTGTGTATAGCTATTATGTACTTTTCTCACTTGATAGTAGTTGTAATTCTGATTCATAGTGTTTCTAACATGCAGTGTTAGAAGCTGCACAGGAGAGTGAGGCGGCCCTGAACTTGAAAGGACACTTCCCCTCTGGTGGGCTGGTGACTGTTGACTAGCATCCCAGATGGCTCGTTTGGAGCATAGCTCTACAAATTCCCTGGGAAACTTTCCTCAAGCTGTTTCAGGACACAAGATGTCAAGAGTTTGAGGTTCAAAAGCACTAAAGAATTTGTTGTGATCCACAGCTACCAAATGGCCCAGCCAGCAGGACGTCTCAGGTGAAAGTTGTAGAGATCAAGCCCGACATGTTTCCTCCATACAAGTACAGCTGCACAGTCACACTGGTGAGTGCAGCTGGGTGGTGGGTGGCCGCCAAGGCGGTTTGGCTTTGTGATTGAGGGCGAGTAGAGTCTGAGGTGGGTGGGCAGTGGTAGTTGGGAGTGAGAGTAGGGTCAGGGATAGATCATTGGTTCTGAAGATCCCGTCACCCAGCTACTGGGTGAATCATTAGGTTTGTTGTTTTTCCCAGGTGAGATCTAGAAAGTGTAGGCCACCCGAGACCAGGATATTTCTGTTGAGAGTAGTTGGAGATGAGAATCCAGTCCAGCTTTAGCGTTCAACAATTTTTGGAGCTTCTAGCCTCAAAAGTGTGTTCCACAGACAAGTTTGGGAAATGTTGTATTTTTCCTCATTAAAACAGAGTCATCTTCATTACCAGTGTCCAATTAAAGGGTTTGAGAAGTGCTTTAGTAAAGCAGCTTATTTTGTTTAGCCTGGCATTGCCCATAAGTTTTTCCCTTCTCCCTCCCTTCATTTTTAATACAACCTGTGTTAACATCCCAATAAACAAATGTGTGCCTGGGTCATCCTTTTGCAGGGAAGGCAACATGGAGCAGTGGAATAGACACTAGAGGTTGAAAGGTCTAGTCTGGAAGTGATTCTGGCCCTGCTGCTAGCGTGCCGGATGACCTTGGGCAGGGCCCTTTGCTTCTCTGGTCTTCAGTTTCCACCATCTTTAAAATGCTGTGTTGGTTTAGATATCATGTTGGAGCTTTTCTTGTTCTGAACATTCTCTAATTTTATTGATCTTTAAGGTATTGACCAGCCAGATATCTTTTGGTGGCTTCTCTGGCTGAGTTGAGTAAGATGCACAGGTTTTGAGAAGGCAGCTAAATTTTAAAAAATTCTTACCTGATAAAGGCAGACAAATGCAGAAAGAGTCATTTGTTCCAAAAAATATTTATTGAGCACCTGTCCTGTTCTCTGTCAGGCCCTGTGCTGGGGATTCAGTAGTGAACCAAGACAGCACAGTATGGTGGGTTGGTACCTAATCTGGCCTGATCCTTAAGGAGAATGTGTCTCTTATCCTGGAGATCTGCCCAGGTTTCTTTTTTCCAAAGACCTAATTACTACCTTCTCCATGTCATTCATACCCTGACCGCCCCCTTCCTTTGGCTGCAGGAGGCCATTAAGATTGCCATCTACTGGAAATTGCCCTGGACCCTCTCTGGCTGATTAGACAGCAACTTGTCATGGGATCCTGGATACCAGAGCTTTGAGCTTAAATAGTCCAGAAGTCACAATTTGTCTTCAGGCAGGGCTTGAAATCTTTAGTTCACCAACGTCTATAGCATTCTTTGTTAGAATAGGCCTGCTTCACTCTGTCAATTGCCTGGACCCTGAAGGCATTTGAATTTCTGACCCTTGACAGTCAACTCACTTGTTTCACCGATTGGGGGGGACTTGCCAGAATTATTACGCAGGCTGTGTTAAGATTGAAAGGGGGTAACTACAGAAAAGGGATCTTGCTTCAAGGGCCTTTGGAAGTTAGTATAAATCTGGTTTTGCAATTGCCACTCTCTTCTCTGATTTACCTACAGCTGGTCATTCTGGTTCTTGGTTCTACCCAGATGTAACTTAACTTTTGTAGAATTGAATCTTGGTCTTACTTTTTTAGGATTTGGGCCTGGCTACATCAAGAGGCCGGGGAAAGTGCAAGAATCCCTCTTGTAGCTATGTCTACACCAACCGACATAAACCGCGGATTTGTCCCAGCTGTGGTTTTAACCTTGCCAAAGACCGGACTGAGAAAACCACCAAGGCTCTCGTGAGTTCCTTCCCCAAATACATCCCCTGGCCTTGGGTTGGACTCTCTGAGAGGACCTGTTTTAGTAGAAATAAAAGAATTTCTTCATGCACAATAGTAGTTAGAGCATCAGAACTAGAACCAGGTTATAGGTTCTGAACCTGGGCAAGTGCCTTTCTCTCTCTGGGCCTCCTTGTCCTCATTGCTAAGGTGAGGGGGTTGACCAGAGATACCTTATCTCTGAGAACCTTCTGGCCCAGTGGACTAAGTGTTCATTCATCAAAGAAAATGGCAACACAGGCCTTAAACAGGATTTGGAAGAAGAGAGGGAAGGAAGGGTGATATCCTTTTAGCTCTGAGGCCTGGCAGAGTACTTGTAAGTAGTATTCTGCTAAATAGAGAATGCCAGCCCTAAGACTTTGTGGATGAAATTGCTGCCTGTCAGGTTCCTTGCAAAGCTTTACTTCTAGCAATCTTGGCAAACCTGCTCTCTGATGATGGACCAAACTATTTGGATAGTAAAACATACTCCATTTGGCTCCTTAGAGCTCTTTTTTTATTGTTAGAACCAGGAAAAATGGGCATTTTCAGAGGTCCTCTGAATTTCCAATGTGAGTTTTTTAAAGCGATCAGAAAGTAACAGCATCTGAGGCAGCACATGGAATGACTAGGATGAGGATAATTAGAGAAATGTCACTGACCTGCCTCGGAGGGAATGAGGCTGGCACATGGGAACAAGTCAGGATTCCAGATGGAGCCTGGCCACTCTAGATCTAAGCTGGACCTTGCAAGATGGGCAAGATTCAGATGGAAACGGAAGGCATGCTGGAAGGGAAGGACAAGCATGAGCAAAAGTGAAGAGGTAGGGAGTCAGTGGGTGTTCTCTTTGGCGAGAGGAGAGGGTGCGTGGGGAGGAGTATGGAAAATAAGACTTGAAAGACGTGTCATGGCCACATCGTGGAAGATCTTCAATGCTAGACTGGGCAGTTTTTCAGGCGGTGGAGTCCCACTGAATGTCCTTGAGCCAGGGTGAGGCCCAGAGAAGGTTGCGTCAGGAGGGAGGCTCATGGGGGTTTGGAGAGGACAGGACTGGAGAGGTGGGGAGAACTGCTTCAGGCTTCAGGGCTTCTTTGCATGTGGGGAGGGGTCTTTCTGGCAGGTGCCTCCCACCCTCTGGCCTTAGTCTGTTTCTGTGCTTGAGGTGGTGCTCTGAGGGCATCCTCCTGTGAGAACGGGGAGTGGAACAAAAGCGTGTGGGCACTGACTGCTTAGTCAAGAAGACACTGGGACTCGGAATTGAGAGGCTTGTCTGGGAGTGACCGTGAGCTGGAAGCTTCCCTCTCCTGAGTTTTAGTTTCCTCATCAGTAAAACAAGGTGACAAGATGGATTCGATCTGGGCATTTTATTCTCAGGGCCATGAGCTCTAGAGAAGACTCAGAATTGAGCTTCAAGGAATCTGTAAACCCCTGAAATTGCATGTAAATGGGTCCATAGCTTCCATTGGATTCTGTTGCTCCGCCAGGTGCCCTCTGCTGGCAGTGAGCTTTCTTGCTGGACTCTCTGTGCGTTTCATGTGTTCTCTTCGCTTAGCGGAGACCACACCCTGTCTTCACTCCCTCTTTTAGCTCCCTGTGAGACCATAATCTCTTTCAGGGCCAGTATATCTGTTTCTTGCGTACCTTTTAACCCTGGAGCTTGCATACACAATGTGTTGATCAGTAATTATGGAATGGAATTGAGTTCTGTGTAGGTAGATGCTCTGAACATTCCTTTTTCCTTCTCTCTTGCTGTAGCTGTTGGTGTGGTTTGGAGTACAGAAGTGGATGTTGGTCTAGATACAGAGCAATGAGGTGACTTAATTTTCCAGGTCAGGCAGGAATTGCCAGTTGATTTCAAATCCCACTCTTTTATTTTTTTCTGTCTTTGGCTAACTGGTAGCTTCCTAGCCCCGGCACCATTATCTTTAGACATTCTCTCACCTTCCAATCTCCTAAATTGTAGAGAAATAAAATGTCATTATTGTTTTCCACAAAATAAAACATGGGTCAGAAACCGGGACCTTTGTGTGCATTGCTCTTTGGAGCCCCCTGGTGGCCATATGTTTCCTATGCAGTTTGTCTTCAGCGGCTGTAATGAGACCGCAATACCTCTGGGCTGTAACGTCTTCCTTCCTTTCCATCTTTCATCCGTACCTCAGAGCCAAAGGACAGTATTTCTGCCAAGTGGTCTTCCAGCCCATGGTTCAACATGCTCGTGACTGGGAGCACACAGCCTCCCAGGGCAACTCATTCTAGTGTCAGTCAGCTCTCCATTCATTCATTCTTTCAGCAAGCAGATATTGATTGACTACTGTGGGTAGGACTTGGAGATACAAAGATGAATAGGACAAGGCCCCTTCCCTTGAGGAGCTTGCAGTCTGGTTGGGGAGAAAGATAAGTAGCCAAACTATTATAGACAGTGAGATGTATGTATATATAGACCGTTGTCATAGGTGTGCAGAGTTAATGGAAAGTTCCATCTTGTTATCAAGCAATTAACTTCTATAGAACAGTGTATAATATATCCAACAAATATGAATCAGCATCTTTTGTGGGCCCCAGACCTCATGCTGGTGTTGGGAGTCAGTAAATAAGCAGGGACCCTATACTCACTGAAGGCAGGAACAGTGGTTTACCAACTGTGAGACGCTGAATTTGGCTGTAAAGGAATGGACTCTGGGAGCACGAGGGAGGGAGTAATTCATGCTGCATTTGCACAAGGGATCAAGGAGGAACCTCCATTGAGAAGGACCTGTTTTTAAGCAACATTTCAGAACCTTGTTCCTGGAAGCCTCTGACTAGTATATAAAGTCCCTTAGAAGCCACAGAATATTAAAGATAAATACTTTAAGCTTACTTGAAGTTTACTTACAGTTTATATGTCAAAACTACCATTCATAGAGTTTGCATTGCATTCCAGGCGTTGTGCTAAGTGCTTTACTTGTAATATCTCATTTCCTCTGTACAGCAGCTCTAGGAGATTACTAGTATTTTGATCCTCCGTTTCATCAGTGAGGAAATTGAGGCTCAGAAAGATTAAGTAAATTGCCTTGGGTCGCACATGTGTAATTGTTAAGTGGCATATCCAGAATTAAAACATGGGTCTGTTATTCTCCAAACCCCCTGCCTGGTGAATGGGAGCTGACTCTTAAATCCTTTACCAAGAGGTGTGCATAACCTTCTCGTTTACTGATGGAAAAGCTGAGCGCCAGAGAGAGAAAGCACCGCCGTCAGTCACCCAGTGAGTTACTAGCTGAGTGGTTAGGAACCTAGGTGTCCCACCTCGCAGTCATGGGCGCCTCTGCCACTCAGTCTGTCATGATGTTAGCCCACGGCTGGCTCTTTGTGTCCTGGGTGCTTGGTGATTGATCCATTTTCTCCCCAGGAGGCGAGCTCACCACTCCCAGATGTGCTGAGTGCCACAGAGCCCCTGAGCGCAGCCCAGAGGGAGATCCAGCGCCAGTCCACACTACAGCTGCTGCGCAAAGTCCTGCAGATTCCTGAGAATGAGTCAGAGCTGGCCGAGGTCTTCGCCTTGATTCATGAACTCAACAGCTCTCGACTCATCCTGTCCAACGTGAGTGAGGAGACAGTCACCATCGAGCAAACCTCTTGGTCGAATTATTATGAGTCTCCATCCACGCAGTGCCTTCTCTGTAGCAGCCCATTATTCAAAGGGGGACAAAAGTAAGCACCCCTTTCAGATATACCCTGCCCCTAGCTGCCCCGTCTGACTTGGCCCATGATGCCCCTTTTTCAAACAACTGTAAAGCTGTAACCTTTGAAGATGTTATTCTCTGCTTTTCTTAGGTTTCCTTTACTTTTTTTATTGCCAAAAGTAAAATAATAATAATAATTAGTAGTTATCCATTATTTACATTGAAAATGCCTGAAAATTATTGTCACCAACTTAGGATTTAGTTTACATCTGGACCCTCCAGCATAATGCTTGGATTTGGGAGTTGAGTGGGATTGGTTAAACTGGGTAATAAATTGAGAGTTATAGTAACTTTAGGGGTGATTCCACAGACCAAGTTCCAACAGAGTGGGAACACTTACCTAGGAAACCTTGAAATGCAAGCTCTAGCACCTTCATTTGCCAACTGCATTAAAGTCTTATGAATTTTGCCGTTTATCACTGAGCCCTGGAACTAGATTAAGAGGTTGATTTCCCTTCTGCTTTTTGTTGGTGACATTTTGGGTACTAGCTCCCTGGCTGGGCCCCAGGAGTGCTGGCTGCTGACAGCCAACCGGCTGCAGGTGGTGACTGCCCAGGTGAAGATGTGTCTGAATCCCCATTGTCTGGCCCTGCATAGCTTCATGGACATCTCTACAGGTGGGTGCCAGCCTTTCTTCCCTCGGAGGGCCCCAACGCAGGCCTGAGAACAGCCATGGTGGCTCAGACCTCCGGCCCTTTAATCACTGGACCTTCTCTCACATGGGTTTCTGAGGAAGACGAGATTTTCCCTCCTGGATATCTCAGAAGAGAAGTCAGAACTTGGCCCCAGAAGAACACATTTACCTCTCAAGTGTTAGGACTCTTATGTGGGATCTTTAAACAAAGTTAATTTTAAAATTATCTGAAGAAACTGGAAAATTCTGACAAGTAAAAAGAGAAAACTAAAAAATCAATAGGAATCCTACCTCCGTGAGGTAAAACATTTAACATTGTGCTCTCTAATCTTCCAGATGTGTTACTCGTCCATCCAGAATATAAGAAAGCATGGAGGGATTTACAGGGCCATAGCTGTTCTTTCAACAAAAGCAGGGTTGTGCTGGAAGTTGTTTTGGAATGTGGGTTTTAAATTTATCATGGGCATCTTCCCGTGCCAGCAAGTGGAGAAATACATGACTATTTTTAAGGAGTGTGTGGTACTCCATTTTGAAGTCCTCTTTATAATGAAATCTTTGTGTACAGCCTTAATTATTTCCTTTGGGCAAATGCTGAAAAGTGGAATTGCTACCTATTCACCCTTCCACTCTTCAACATCAAACATTTACTGAACATGCACCATGTGCCAAACATTGTGAGATTTGAATCTTGAGTTTTACATGTAGAATTGAGTGCTGAAGATTGAAGAGTATTTGTTACTTACTCTGTCTTCAGAACCTTATGGTGCCTTATTTTGAATTCATGCTTTTAAAGTCTTGTCTTGCCAAATGGAGTTTGTACTGTTTTATCCCCTTGCCAACAGTTAATGAGAGTGCCATTTCACTGCAGTCTATCTAGGCCAGCAGTACCTGGGATTATATATTTTTTAATTTTAACATTATTTTTAAATTGACATACAGTAAAATTTACTTTGTTGTTGTACAGTTGTTCTGACACATGCACTGAGTTGTGTAACTGCCACCACAATCAATAACCAGAACAGTTCTGTCACCCCAAAACACTCTCTTGTACTGTCCCTTTGTAATCAAACCCCACCCCTCAGGCCTAACCTCTAGCAGCCGTTTCATGTGTTCTCCGTCCCTCTGGTTTTATCTTTCCAGAGTGTTAATATAAATCCAATCATAGTATGTACCGTTTTGAGTCTGGCTTCTTTGACTAAGCATGCCTTTGAAATTCATCCATATTGTTGCATGTATCAATAGTTTGTTCCTTTTTATTGTTGAGTAGTTTTGTGTTGGGGGGGTGTACCACAATTTATCTGTTCACTCATTGAAGGATGTTTGGGTTGTTACCGGTTTCTGTCAATTACAAATAGAGCTGCTATCAACATTTGTGTATAGGCTTTTGTGTGAACATAAATTTTCGTTTCTCTTGGTTAGATGCCTACGAATCACATTGCTGAGCCGTATGATAAGTGTATGTTTAGTTTTGTAAGAAGTTGCAAAACCATTTACCTAAGGATCTGTACCGTTTTGCATTCCCTCCAACAGTGAGTGAGAGTTCCAGTTTGCCCCCCTTGTCAGCACTTGGTATTGTCCATTTTGTTTTTGTTTCTTAGCCATTCTAATAGGTGAGTTTTGTGGTATCTCATTGTGGTGTTTTAATTTATATTTCCTCAAAGATTGATGATGTTGAGCATCTTTTCATGGGTTTATTTGCTATCTCTGTGTCATCTTTGAAGTATCTGTTCAATGTTTGGCCTTTGAATTGGGATGTTTTCATACCATTGAGTTTTTAGAGTTCTTTATATATTCTGGATGTAAGTCCTGTGTCAGATAAGTGATTTGCAAATATTTTCTTATGGTCTGTGGCTTGTCTTTCCATTCTCTTAACAGAATCTTTCACAGAGCAGAAGTTCTTAATTATGAAAACAGTTCATCGGTTTTTTCTTTTAGGGATTATGCTTTTGATGTTCTATCTAAGATCTCTTACCTGAAGATCATAAGTATTTTTCCTATAAAAATTTTATTATTTTATGATTTACATTTAGATCTGTGATCAATTTTGAATTAATTTTTGTATAAAGTGTGAGGCCCAGATTGAGTTAATTTTTTTGCATGTGGACATAGTTGTTGTACCACCATTTGTTGAAAAGTAGTCCTTTCTCCATTGAATTGCCTTTGCTCCTTTGTTGAAAATCAATTGATAATATATTTGTGGGTCTTATTTCTGTACTCTGTTCTGTTCCATTGGTGTATGTCATCTATCCTTTTGCCAGTACCACACTTGTCTTAATTACTATAGCTTTGTAGTAAGTCTTATAATTGGGTAGTGTGAGTCCTCCAACCTTGTTCCTGCTTGAACTGTTTTCGCTATTTTAGTTTCTTTGCATTTCCGAATAGATTTTAGAATTGGTTTGTCAGTATCTACAGAATCCTGCTAGAATTTAAATTGGGATTGTGTTGAGTCTATAGATCAGTTTGGGGAAATTTGACATGCTGAAAAATATTGTCTTGCAATTCATGAGCATGGTCTCTCTCTCCATTTTATTAGGTTTTCTTTTTATTTCTTTCATCAGTGTTTTGTAGCTTTTAGCACATAGGTCCTGCACATATTTTGTTAGATTTATACCTGAGTATTTCATTTTGTTTAGTGCTAAATGACCTGGTTCAATTTCTGACTGTTTAGTGCGAGTGTAGAAATATGATTGAGTTTTGTCTGTTGGCTTTGTACCTAGTAACCTTGCTTAAACTCATTTATTAGCTTTAGGAACTTTGTGTAGATTAGTGTTGTAATTTTTTAAAGTTTGTCAACTTGGTAGGTAAAACCTGGTATATCATTTCTTAATTTGTTCTGTTTCTTTGATTCCTAGGAAGATTGTATATCTTTTGTGTTTTTTTCTCTTTTGTGAACATTTCCATTCTTCAGAGTATTTTGTTGACAAAATTTTTCCCCAGTTTATTAGTTGTCCTTTAAATTTGTTTGTCATGTTTTTTTGGATACAAAGGGTTTTTTTTTCTTTCGATTTTTATGTAATCAGAGCCTTGATCTTCTCCTTTATGGCTTCAGAATGCCTTTGGTATCATACTTAGGCTTCCCCATTCCTTTATCCCCTTCTTATTAATGGGAACACGTATGCCAGAATTTGCTGTTGTGCATTATATTTTGTGCCAAGGTAAAATCACTATTTTATTTGTCTTAAATTGACTGCACTTAAATTCCTTTGAGTCTTTTATCCCGGGATTTGGTGTAGGGGTGTTTTTATAGCCTTTGTTACGTCCCCTGCACGTCCCTGGGCTGAAGGCTGCTCCTGGCCTTTCCCCTTGGTGCGGCTGTGAGAGGTAGAGGAAGAGTGACACCTTTGGTTGTGAGGACTGAGCTGGGTGGTAGGGGGATGTTTCTTTTTTCATTAAAAAAAATTCCACTCTACCTATTTCATTACTTTCTCATTTAGCAATTTATTATGGACAACTTTATGTCAGAGCTTTTAGGTCTGCCTTATTCTTGTTAATGATGCATAGTTTTCTGTTTTATGAATGCACCATAATTTATTTAGCTGTTCCCTTATTCATGGACATTTAGTTTGTTTCCAGCTTTTTGCCATTTAGATGATGATACAGTGAATTTCTCTGTGCCTCTTTCGAACCTGCAGGTCTTTTTAATGTGGGGAACAAGCTGCTAGTGAGCCTGGACTTGCTTTTTGCAATTCGAAACCAGATCAAGCTGGGAGAGGATCCCAGAGTGTCCATCAGTGCTGTTCTGAAGTCGGTGCAGGAGCAAACAGGTAAAGGCTGGCTCCCTCCCTTTCCAAAGTTAATCCTAAGCTCCCTGGGAATTTTCAGTGATGAGCTTTGGTTGAAAGAGTCCTTTTGGAGAAGAGTCTGATATTTTGAAAAGGAGACATTCTTGACTTCCTAACACACTTCTACTTTTGAATTTTATAAACACCAAACTAACTTTGGAAAGCATGCATGAGGGTTTCCATGCAGCCAGGAACCCTCAGCATGAGATTAAACTGACTTTTAGGAGCTCAGCCTTTGATTATAGGTACGCTTGACCTCACTGTGTGTTAATCAGACTCATTTTGAATACACAGCTCCTGGAGATCTGTTCCCAGTCCCGAGGCTCATCTGAGACCACCCTCCTTACTATTAGAAAAT